>NC_135501.1:78664648-79008398 GCF_052857255.1 Amblyomma americanum | reverse complement strand
GCTTTCACTAGTTCTATGGGCACCCGCCGCGGTGGCTCAGTGGTTAGGGCGCTCGACTACTGATCCGGAGTTCCCGGGTTCGAACCCGACCGCGGCGGCTGCGTTTTTATGGAGTGAAAACGCTAAGGCGCCCGTATGCTGTTCGATGTCAGTGCACGTTAAAGATCCCCAGGTGGTCGAAATTATTCCGGAGCCCTCCACTACGGCAACTCATTCTTCCTTTCTTCTTTCACTCCCTCCTTTATCCCTTCCCTTACGGCGCGGTTCAGGTGTCCAACGATATATGAGACAGATACTGCGCCATTTCCTTTCCCCCCCAAAAAACCAATTATTAATTATTCTATGGACAAACCTTCCGAAATGTCAGCACTTTTGAAACACGTTCTTCTGTCATTTCGCTGTCTAGTAACTTTACACTTTTGCTCTTTCCAGTAGTTGTCAAATTACTTCAATTTTTTTTATTCCGCGCAGCCTTTGGACAATCTTGGCCCTTCAACATGGGCTTTACAGAGAACTTAAGCACAGTCAGTAATGGGGCTGCGTCAACTCGCAGAATCCCAGCGGAAGCGACAGCGCCCCATTGGACACTATGTTCCGCAGCACGCATAGGTCCTCGTCACCGTCCATGATGCCCCACGTGACCGGGCCCCTGATGAAGTCCTCGGCGGTCATGGTCAGGAAGCGCAGCTTGGGAAAGAAAGGACGCATCACAACTTTCAGCTGCAGCGGGGAACCCGTGCCGCGGCTGCTGACGCACTGCTCCTGGGCCTAGCGCACGGCGAGTTCCGCAACCCCTATCTGCGGCACGTACCTGATATGCACACAGAACACATCACAGAATTAGTGTTCGTGTAGCGATAGCTACATTACGGTGGTATTTCGAGCTTCAGCGTGGCGGCTCCGCTAACCTGTGGCTGCGCCGCCACGCCGTGGCTGAAACGCCACGCCGCCGCTTCACTGCCACACTGTCACGGCGTTGGGCACATGGTCGAAATCAAGAAGAAATCAATCCTAGTCGAAATCAAGAGAAAGAAATGGGCTTAGGCCGGGATTTAAAGTGACGGCAAGATAACCGTTAGTTCTTAAGGTTAATGGAGTGGATTGTAGCAGAAAATAAGAGTAGCAGGGGGCGGCAGCAGGTTAGGTGGGCAGAGGAGATAAGAAGTTTGAAGGCATAGTGCGGATGCGGCTGGCGAAGGACAGGCTTAACTAGAGAGACATAGGAGAGGCCTTTGCCCTGCATTGGAGTTAGTCAGGTTGATGAGGATGATGAAATAAAAGAAAAATGCAAGAGTTTATTAGGTAACAGTTATCATGCAACATATATGTAACGAAATAAACAAAGCAAGAAATAGAAATAAAAGAGAAAACAAAAGTGAAACAGAAATAGTAACAGCTAAAAAGCAACGAAAAACAACCAGCAAGAAGAAACACTTAATAACGCAGAAAATAACATGAAAATGGTAGGGACAAGTAAGACAGGGAAAAACTTTCGCATTTCCGCTGTAAAGCAGACTTAAGCGCAATTCTCAGGAGAGAGAACAAAGCTTTATAAGGAAATAGAGAGGATGAGCCGACGTAGTTGGTGAATACCGATATCTTCTTGGACCGCGTCGGTATAGCCCAGGATGCCCCAAGATCACGCCGCCTCACGAGCCCGGCGTGCGAGGGCAGCTTGTGTTGTCACACTCTAACACTCGAGGAGAAAGACCTCCCAAGCCTCTTTAGTGGGGGTGGGGTGGGGAGAGAAGTGGGGTCTGTGTTGACAGACCCACCCCATGTGGGATAGAGAAGAGAGCTCATCACAGTGTGGACATAAAGGATTCACTTTCAGGGCATAGCGAGAAGCTATGGCGATACACCAGTAGGTGGGCGTCTGTAGCTGTCGCCGAATGCGTTCGTCTGCCTTCGACAGCCCCTTTGCTGGAGGGAGGAACTGGTGATGCCCGTCTTTCTAATAGCCGACGATTTCTGGAAACCGCAGAAGCGGTCGGCTAGGCTCATCGGTTGGCGAGCAGGCGGTAGTAGGTGTCTGGGGGATAAACGCTCGGGCATAATAATAATAATAATAATAATAATAATAATAATAATTGGTTTTTTGGGGAAAGGAAATGGCGCAGTATCTGTCTCATATATCGTTGGACACCTGAACCGTGCCTTAAGGGAAGGAATAAAGGAGGGAGTGAAAGAAGAAAGGAATAGGTGCCGTAGTGGAGGGCTCCGGAATAATTTTGACCACCTGGGGATCTTTAACGTGCACTGACATCGCACAGCACACGGGCGCCTTAGCGTTTTTCCTCCATAAAAACGCAGCGGCCGCGGTCGGGTTCGGACCCGGGAACTCCGGATCAAACCCGAGCGCGGCGGCTGCGTTTTTATGGAGGAAAAACGCTAAGTGCGTTTTTATGGAGGAAAAACGCTAAGGCACCCGTGTGCTGTGCGATGTCAGCCGCATTCGCAGCTTCGTAACCACGGAGTCCCTGGTAGGCTGGCGCTCACGTGATGCGTCTAGGCAGGCTTGGGCTCGGAGTCTTTTCTCTGCTCAATATAACAGTAAATACTTACTGAAATACGATAGCAACGTATACCCAAAGGCCCGCCGCTCATGACACTAGCTTAATGTGGGCGATACAAATCTCCAAGAAATGAACGTGTTCAGTAACTACTTCCAAGAACTTTCGCATTATGGTTTCGGCGGGATCTTCTGGCAGTTTTGGAGGTCACGCAAGAAAGTGACGTTGCCCCCAGAGTAGTTTCAATCTGTTTGAGACATTCATGGTATTGAAAGATGTCCGAGTCAGGACTGTCGAAGAGATAGTACTCTGGAAAAAAAAGAACAATAATAGACTGAGACGCAGAAGTGACAAAAACTTTGTGCCTTTATCTCCAAAACAATTGCCTATCTACGCCAAAGTGGGATACCATTTCCTGCCGCTTCTCTTTATCGCAATGCCGCCGCAGTGGCTCAGTGTTTATGGCACTCGGTTTCTGTCCCGAAAGATGCGGGTTCGATCCCGACCACGATGGTCGATTTTCGGTGGAGGAAAAACTCTAGAGTCCCGTGTACTGTGCATTGTCAGCACATGTTAAAGAACCCCATTAGGTCAAATTTCCGGAGCCCTTTACTACGGCGTCCCTCATAGCCTGCGTCGCATTGGGACGTTAAACCCCCACAAACCATAAACCATGTTTATTACAATAACCAGGGCCGGATTAAGAAAAATGGTGGCCCTGGACTAATGCGCATGCTGGCCCCCTTTCCTTATACTGACTCCGTTCTCTCCTCTGTCGCCTGCTACGCTGCTGGAAATATGCCATGTTTCAGTTTATAAGCGCCAAATTAAAAAGAACGAGGTGCGATCAACGGGAATAATATTATAGTTATTAATATAAATAAACAACAAACCTTTCTTGAAACTTGTGCTGTTCAAAACACCAACACATATGTTCACTCTGATGAATCTGTATTGTGTTTTCAGCAAAAGCTAGGCTTTAAGGAAACGTTTAGTGCAATCAAGACGAACAAGAACGTAGAAAAGACAACACAGCTCAGATGTCGATCGTTATGAAGCTAGGCTTTGTTTGCATCACTAACCTTAATTCGGGGAGGAGACGCATGGTTGTATCCAAAACATTCTTTATTAAAATTCAAGCATCAGACTGCTGTAATCATTATACAAGTTACTCTACAAATATTAATACATATAATACTTAAGGCAATACAAACACCATAAAAATGCACTTGAATACAGGTGAAAATTACCAACTGTAATTGGAGAACATTATTTGAAATTTTTTTCGTTAAAGGCAAGACAAGCAAGGACGACACCAAATAAACGGGGCACGATCAAAAACTACAAAAATACAGTTCTTTTAAGCACGTTACATTTCGCAAGAACAAACAAGAGACGAATAAAGAATATTTGCATATCTTGAATTACATTGCTCAGCGCTTCAATGGCAACGCAGAGGCTCGGAGGCGGCACAACGAACTTATTGGAACTATTCATGTATAGCGCAAACAGGCCTCTTTTAAAATGGCTTCTTTCGGGCCTTCGCTTTTGCAAAATCAGATATAGTCTGTTGGAAGGATAGATTGCGGTGGAGGTCACTTTCAATAGACATGAAGGCAAGCGAGTTCACCTGGGCATCAAGGAGGCTCAAGCGAGGGCAATTTTTTATCAGCGACAACTTGGAAAACGATTGTTCGGTCTCACAGTTTGCCAATGGTATGCTTAAGTACATTCGCTAAGCAATAGAAACGTTCGGAAACATATCATTAGGCTTTCGTGCAGCAACTTCATTATTCCCTGTTGACTCGTGTCCTGGCAAAAAGAGTTGTGCAGAAATTCGCAAACTGAACGATTTGAGTGAAAAATTTCTGGCTCCAAATCTTTTTGTAGCTTTTAATAAACTTGTCTGCCTGCTGTGCCATGGAGGCCTTGCTCCCAACTTCTGTGACCAATTTTAAGAATCCGAACCTTTCGCAGAGTTCAGTATACGGAGCCTTTCGCACTCGCAAAGCAGAGTCTAGACTGTCAAGCACAACATTGAAGGTCTCTACGATAAACTTTTTTTCTACCTTGTAGCCCACGATCGCGTTTCCCGTCCGGCACTTACTCAAAGCCCTCATGCTGATAACATTGATTGGTACTCAGCTTACGTGCTCTCTCTTCGAAGGTATCAAAGAGAGGTCGCGAAGAATTAACAAAGCTTTCTAGCAGCTGAAATGTCTTGCAGTTGAAATGTCTATGCCTGGTTTCTGAAATACTACGCTCATTTTGTCAAAGCGGTCCAAGATTTCACTCCAGAAAATCGCCAAGAATGCAGTCTCTAGTTTTGTCATTTTCTTGAAGAGAGAGTGCGCTTCGTTTTTAGTGTTACCGTTTTCTTCCTCGTTCTTCGATATAGCTTCAGGCAACACATGACTGCATTGAAATTTTTCAGAATAGCCTTACAAGATTGAGCGTGTCTTTACCACCTGGTCCCAGAAAGACTTTTTAAAACAAGCTGCTGGCCAGTTCCGCCCATGCTTCCCAAACGATACTTCGATCGCTTAGGTGAGACAGCAAAGAACTCATACAGTGCCTGAATTACAGTGAAAAATTTCACTTCCTCAAGGCAACTGTCAACGCTACACGCGCCAACTAACTTCAGTGATTGACCAGCACACGGGATGTAAACAGCCAATTCGTTCAAGTGTTTGATTTGAGCTCGTAGTCTCTTGTATTTTCCTGACATATTACTGGCATTATCATAGGCTTGACCCCTAAAATCATCAATTGAGATGCCACTGGTCGTCAAGAGAGACATCACGGTATCGAAAAGATACAAGCCGGCATGTGATTCGATTGGAACAAATCCAAGAAAGCGTTCGTACACTTTCCCATTTAAATAGTGTCATAGCGTTTGATGTGCTTGTTTAGAAAGAGATAAAACTTGTAAATGGCCTCAAGGACTCTCATATCGTTTCCATTTCACGGTGAACCAAAAATCTCCTCACTGCCCCTAAAGGCTAGGTTGCGCTAAGCAAGAAGCTTACTACAACAGCTTACTACAACGATTACGCACTTCAACACCCCTGTCCAGTAAGCAGTCTCAGTGACAAGATGCTTAACCAGCTCCTTGTCATTTGTGCTGCTTGAGTTAGAGCGGGCGAGCCATGCTGCCAGGCTGTTCCGGTGTTCGACGCTATTTTCATGAGCGCAAACCTTTTCTTCTGCTCTTTTCCAATAAGAAAAGCCGAGCGTAGTGAAAGCACTGGGGATGCTTGAAATCCAAAATAGTTTGCACATGAAATAGTAGACGCAACCTTTGGACATCGAGTACATTAACCACTGTCGGTCGTACGCCTCCCTATTTACAGCCTTTCGCACGAAAGGATGAGGTGACATATAGCGTTCAGAGTTTTCTATTGCTTTCCGAAAAACGAAAAATCTTTTGCCCGATTTTGAAAATACAATGGCCCTTTCTTAAGGCATACACACCGAAAGCTGTCAGTAATAACGTCGGGCCACTTAGCAGGGTCACTTCGGCGAATCTCGCAACGTACCTCTTACTGGGGGGAGTCTGTACTTCGCTGTTGCCGCAACGAGAAGCCGTCTCATTCGTCCTCTTGAGGCACACTTTGTGCGTGAGTACATGATTATTTGAAGCCAAACTAACAGCAAACAAGTGAGTCGGTTCTTGGAGTGTTAATTCCTGGCTCTAGTCAGTAGAAGGAGGCTCATCGGGGAGGTTTGGCACCTGTTGATCAGCAGTAGTAGAAATCGGGCGTGGCGTACTGGCCACCTGGAGCTCTGTGTCAGGGGTCCGGCCGAGTAGCATAGACATTGCTGGCTCAGGAACAGGACAGGGCTCGGTTAGCGTCGGTTGCTCAGAAATATGGACGACCGAGGTTGGCACCATTTTCACAGGATCCAGACAACCATGATCCGTCAAACCTTGCTTCTTGATAGGAAACCGTGGCGATGTAGTTGTCAAGTCTTCCACGGAAGCACAGTCGGTACTATTGAGAGTTTGACACGTACTCTGGGTTGAGCAATCATACCGCTCCGCGGAAGCTGCATTCAGTAGGTACTTTGTCATCTATGGTAGCTTCTTTTCAAGCTCTTCTCTTTCTAACTTCCCCTTTCGTTTAGACGGGCCACTTTGATGCTTCCGACTGAGCATTTAGGATGAATGGATGCTAATTGTTCACCGCACCGGGCTCTTCTTCAGTCCGACACGACCGCAGGTGTCCAACGGTGGTCGTCCTGATGAGTTGCGCACGCTGCACCGATGGTCTGTTTCTGGCCGAGATAGGTGCGTCCCCCGGGAGCTCCTGATCGGGCGGGTTTACGCAAGCTTAATCGGCGGCTTGGGGCTGAATCGCAGCCCACGATCAACTTCCTTTCATAGACGAACGGCGCTTCTGTCTTTTACTAGCGCCAAAGCAGGCGTTCACATACGCATAGAGTTCCTTGTACAAATTGCCTCCTTCCCCGTACAAGCTCACTCCATCTCCCGTGCCGGTCTCGCCATCCTATTGACTAGGAGGAATCGTCTGTTCTGGGACGTTCACGATTTTTCTTTCGCCCCGTCGACACCGAGCGCGAGAACAAAGGGCCGAGGGCGACTAATAGTTCGGGCGAAGTTACGCGCCCTGCGTCGCCTCTGAATCTTCTATTTCTTTCTGGAAATTTTTGGAATCTTCGTACAGAACTAAGCTGCTATCGTAACTGCTGAGAAAAACTTAAATCTCTGTCATTTTTTCTTAACGCTAATGACGAATGTCGTCCTGCTGCTTTCGACATGGATCTGGAATCAAAAAAGGGAATCGAAGTTGGGAATTTGAGACGTCGGTCATTATTTTTACTCCGTTTAGGTACAACCTTTAGGTGTCTTCTTGATGGTTGTGCTGGATGCTAGCAATAGACATGGAGTACAAATGCACTCAAATGCGATCTTCGCCCAGTTGTTTCCTCCCAAAATCTAAAGAATAAGTTCCACACCTCCTGAGCTGTCCAAATTCTCTGTTCTGGGAGATTTGCGGACCTAACAAGAAGCAAAACTCTAACGGTAACTCTATTGCTAAGACGTGGTGTCCACATATCGATTCTCTGCTATGAAAACGTTCTCATCTGCGTTTTTTTTGCAGGCCAGTGGGCTGTGCAGTTCGGTGAAGGGCAAAATTTTGAACTTTTCGCTGTACCGCGAAGTGTATTTGTTTCAGCTGTTTTTAGGTCGAGAGCATTAAAGTTTTTTGAACAATAAAAGACGCAGTAGGTATTGCTGCATTCACAAAAAGAGATTTCATCATTGGTGGTTAGAATACCTTCTTCCTGAATACCTCGCTTTATATGAATTTCAGCCCAAACATGATAAGTGACCTTTAATTTTATAAATCTCTTGTGTGGTACGAAAATCCTACTCCTGCTGAGCGCGAAGCAATTTATTGGGGCATCTGTCAACAACTCCGCAGTTTTTCCACTCACCGCTTCCGTAAGTAACATAAATGACTATATTATTGGCGACATCAAAAGTGGAGGTGGCCCTGATCCTGGGAAAGAAATTGGAAATGCATGAAAATCATTTTCATTACCCTATCTTCATAGCAGCAATGGTACCACCTGACTACTAGGTGCAGCTGAAGATTGCATTTTGGATACCTTGAAATCCGCGGCATCAAAAACAGAGGCATGCCCGTGTAGCTTACACTGCTCCTGTAGCGAAACCGCGTATATAGGCTGAAAACCTAAGTGGCGGCTCCTTGGGCGCGAACTCGAGGGTATGGGAAAATAACTGTTAAAGTAAAACAGATTTAAATGCCAGTCACTGTGCAGAATTGATAGCGTAGCTTCCGGTAAGTCATGCAGTGCTATATAAGTGGCGAACAGCGAGGAATGCGATGCTTTTCAGATGTCATTGTGATCTGGGGCCGTTCTCTTTCCAAAGAGTGATACAATCTATTCAGAAAATTGCACTGTACATAAATAAATTTGCGGAAGTTTGAAAATATAAACTTGTCAAGCGGATACAAAGTAGGAGCAACATCTGAAGTTTTCACATTTTGCCGCGGTCACATTTGTTCACCAATATCCGTATTTGCGGCGGCAATAGCGGTTGTATCTATACTTGTCAGACTGTGGTTTCGCGTCAGTCACCGAATGAAATATCTGAGGGAAAACAGCGAAGGAAGCATTGTATCGTAGATAGTTATCCAACTCACTCCTACAGCGTCCTGAAGTGCAGAATCCGCGCTCAGTACTAACTCACTGAGCCAAAGCGATCATACAACCAGCGAGAAGAACACAGTTACATAGAAGCGTGCATTGGGAGACGTCAAATCACTGTCGGCTGGCAAACTGTTCACTTTTCGGACACTACTGATATATTCCCCTGTTTGGCTAAATTTCAATCTCTGGAAGTTTATGCCGCGTGGCTCTAAGGTTGCTCTACACTTACGAGGAACCGCAAATCTTTACCACTGTTCTCCTCGCATAATAATAATAATAATAATAATAATAATAATTGTAATTTCTTTTTGCCTCATCGTTATGTGGAACTGGTGGTGACTCATACTGTGAGCTACACGACTTTCAATAATTCAGGAGCCTAACAGTAATAGTTTAAAAGTTAACCATTCAATATCAGTTAATAATCATGGTAGTTAGCACGTCTTAATTGTATTCTGATGTATTATACCGATGACAGTGCTTTGCCGAAAAAAAGCGTTCATTTACCTGAATAGGCTAATTTTTCAAAATTTTGTTAAATCTTAGGTGAAACACCCGGTATGTATTCCTATATGTTGCATTGCATAGTCATGCTGTTTTAAAAGGGATTTTGTTTTGTCCTGTATGCAGCACCTTCATAATTAACACATCGCATGAATAAAGCAGCTGTGCCTACGTAACCAAAGAAAGGCCGAAGAGCAAGAAAAAGCGCCTAAAAGAAAGTGTATAATTTCCTTTTAAAAGCCGGATTTTTATCCGCATAAAAATATTAGCAGATCTGTAAGTGGGCACTGTCTTACGCCAATATTTGAAGTGGTGAAGTTTATTCAGAGCTGAGTAGCAGCTACATTACTAACAAGGGCGTACGCATGCATCCTTGGACGCAAAACCCTGCGCCCTTAAGTGCTTGCTATGATAGAGTCCTGGCGTTACTATTACCGGACCTTGACCATGAATTTTAGTTCACCAGAGGAATTGATAACGGGAATAAGGAGATACAAAAAGGGCCATGGCAGGTTTCTCCTCAAATGTGAAGGTTGCGATGGAAACGCAGCTATTAAATGAATTGGAAAACTGAAGCGTTTTGCAACAGTCAAAACATCATTTGTTCGCTCGCACAACGCTGCTGCGCCATCGGCTAACTAGTTACACTCTACAAATGGCGAAACGACACTTTTTCACAAGTGTACTGCGAGCAGTCTAACTGCGAGGCCGGAAGTCTGGTTATGCGGCGAGGCCACATGACTGCATATGGTGGCGCCTACACGCCTGCGATGTAACGAGCCCGTTCAGTGTGCTTGTTTCTCCCTCATGCCAACAAACGAACGATGCTCGTTCGTGTGCAATATGCGCGGGACCTGCGGAGATACTAAGGCATCGATGCGCAGGAATTCGCATCTGCTCTTTCACTCGCGCTTCTCGTTCTACCGAGATCTAGGTTACCATAAGAGGAAAGCGCACGTACAGACGTGTCACTACAGATTGCGGTGAGGCGGATGCGCACTGCACCATTTTGTAATTCTAAGATGTGGATCCTGTAATGATGGGACGGGTTGTTGCTTTCTTATGCCACGTTTTGTCACTTGTGAGTATTTAACGTGGCCTAGCTGACATTGCACAGCGCACAGGCGTTTTCGCATCTCGCTGCCACTAGGATGAGGCCGCCGTGGCTAGGATTGAATCCGTCAAACTTTGGTTGGGAGCAGCAGCAGAACTCCGAAACCACTGAGTCGCCCCAGGCAGTATATATACTTTAAGAGAGGCTTCAGTGTCACTGTTGATGTGGTCCACAAATAACGGTAAGGAAAATACCGATTAAAGTACAACTGCTGGTGGAAATAAACATCTGAAATATTATTTATAACGGATCAGTAAACTTGCACCGCACTCTTCTAATTTGTGCATTCTTCTTTTCCACTAACAAGATATATTATAGAGTCTGGTATAGTCGGAATTTTTTTTTATTTTTAACATAATTTTGCAGCTTTTTCCGCCATCGCATTTCTTTGCTAGTGTCTAAAGGTTGGTACCGTTATGAATTAGCTTTTTTAAAAAGTTTAAGAGAACTGACCAGTTCTCCATTCTCTATAAGAAAAAAATCCTTAAAGAGGACAAAACAAGCATTAAGGAGCTGCCACTGAGCTGCGCTGAAGAAGGCCTACCTACGCAGCAGGGGCTCTTCGCTGCGGTGAAAAACCCCCTAAACGGAGCAAAGACTCTTAAAATCTTTCTACTCGATTTTCTCAGTGTGCCTCTTTTTTATCACACTGCTCAAGTTGGAAAACTACCGTTCTCGTACTACAGCGGGTGACGTTGCTTTGAAGGTACTTTCTAGATAAAAAGCTGGTGGAATGAGAGAGTATTTGCAGTGTTTCAACTTTTATTGAAGTTTTATTCCCATGAAAACTAAATTTTTAAAAAGCAGTTGTGGAATGGTGGAAGGAAGCTTACTAGACATAATTTTAAAAAACAGCGTGAAGACAGAGATACCTCTCTCTATTCTTTACGATCGCTTTTCCGGAGACTGTTTAGGCAGAATTGAATAACTAATATTTGAAAGGCACATAGTTATCCTAACCTTAGGCGCCGTGCAGCTCGTTATAAGTTTCACAACTTTTGAATAGTAAAGAATTAAAAGCTAAAATTGTGATTCAGATCTAAAGATAAAAGGAATAACTTTTGCTCATACCAATATCAGAATCACCAGAGTGGTTCAAATGTTAACCGTACCGCCCCCGCCTTCCTCCCCATCCCCCCGCCAATTATGCAAAAAATTGGCATTTTTACTTTTGTTTAATGTTTCTTTAGTGGACAACGAATATTGCTACGCTACTAACTACTCTAGTGGCGCCATACAGCGGCTAAACTGCATTTCCTGGCAGTTGGCAAGCTTTGAGTCATCTCGGGGCTAGATGCTTCGTCTTCTTTATCTCTCGTGCTGCCTTGCGCGTTCCAACGTCTTGTGCGTCTAATTAAAGCAAGTAAACCAGCCCTGCTTACGTCAACCGTTTCTCAGTGACATATTTGGTGGAGGTGCTGGGTAACGGCCCATGTACGCTGACCTCGAGAACACCTTTGACGTCAGCTCTCAACGCGTGGCTACAACACCAGTCCACAAGGCGAGCCGCCGCCTGCGAGGCCTACAACCCGAGTTCGGCCAATTGACAGCGCCGGTAAGGGTCATGACATCCACCGCGGCTAGCCAGACTAATCAGCACTCGGGAATGCCCTGCCATTTGTCCTTCACGCACCTCGATCGCCGCCACCGTTCCACGGGGATAGGTTCGAGGACGTCGAAGACTGGTTGGCCAGCTTTGATCGAGTGGCGGGTTTCAATGAGTGCGACGGCGAGCGCAAGCTGCGCGACGTCTACTTTGCGCTGCAGGACTCGGCCAAAACGTAGTTTGAGAAGCACGCAGCTTCCTTTACCACCTGGGAGGCTTTTCGTCGAGAGCTGCTAGCGACATTTACCAGCAGCGACAGAAAAGAGAAAGCTGAAATCGCCCTGCGCTCGAGATCACAGCAGCCGAACGAGGGCGTCGCGATGTTCATCGAGGACATGACCCGACTGTTCAATCGGGCCGACCCTGCTATGCCCGAAGCCCAGAACGTACGCCACTTAATGCGTGGCGTAAAAGAGCAGCTGTTTGCCGGATTGGTCCGTGACCCGCCACGAACAGTGTCCGACTTCACCAAGGAGGCAATGGGTATCAAGCGCTCTTTACAGGAACGGGGCGCCCACTACGGACGTCAGGCTACTGTAGCAGCCGCTTCCCAGTCCCAGTACACGCCTACGTCGCTGCCCGCCGAGGACCTTCGGGAGCTTGTAAGAAGCCTTGTGCGCGAGGAACTGGCGAAACGTCGCTTTGAAGCCCCACAGGTCAGCGTCGCTGCCGTTACGGACGTGGTCCGAGTAGAAATCCGACAAGTTGTGCAGCCACCCCCTGCTCCACACCCAGCGCCCCCCGTTATGACGTACAGCGAGGCGCTACGAAGTCCCTGGCCAGCGATGCGAGCCTTTTCCCCTATCGCTCCTGTGCAATACCTGCAGCAGCCAATCGCAACAGCACCCTCTGTGCCGCAGGACTTCAGGCCCCCCGTGAGCAAAGCGCAAGTTTGGCGTACGCCAAACAATCGGCCGCTCTGTTACCACTGCGGAGAGCCCGGCCACATCCTCCGCCACTGCCCCTACCGCACGATGGGTTTAAGGTGGCTTTCACCTTACGCACCTCGACCACGCTACGGTGAAAGACCACAGGATAACGAACAGTACTTGGCTGATAACGTGCAATGTTCGACCTCGCAGCGACGACAGTCCCGATCGCCATCCCCAAGGCGGTTCTCTTCGCCCGGCCGCCCGTCATCCTCTGGCCAGTTCAGAGGTACGTCCCCACGTCAGAAAAACTGAAGACGGCGTCCTCCGGGGGTAGGGGTGCCGCTACTGGACCGAGTCAAGAGCCTCCACCTGATGATTCGCCGCGAAGCTCCGACCGACCAAGACCTGACCCGACGACCTCGACGACGCGCTGCGACCGACTGGCCTCAGCCGAAATTCCGGTATCCGCCGACAACCACGACGTTACCGCACTCGTGGATACCGGCGCCGATTTTTCGGTAATGAGCAGACGGTTAGCCACGGTCTTGAGGAAGGTTCTGACCCCTTGGTCTGGGCCGCAGATCTGGACAGCTGGTGGCCACGGGGTAACTCCGATCGGTGTCTGCACTTCGCGAATCCAGATCCGCGGTGTTACTTTCCCTGGTTGCTTTGCTGTATTACCCGAGTGCTCCAAAGACCCCATACTCGGTTTGGATTTCTTTCAAGAGTATGGTGCCGTTATCAACCTCCAGGAGGTAATCGTGTCGTTTTCCACCTAAGGTCCTGTCGACGACGATACCGAGCTACGCAGGGCTGAGTTATGCGTCTGTGACGACCACGTTTTGATCCCATCAAGATCCAGCATGTTTGTTACTGTAGAGTGCGATAACAGCACCAAAATTCGTGGCACCGCTGAAACCAACATGTCGCTGCTCCTTGGTCGGCAAGTCTGTGTTGCTCGAGGAATTGTTGAACTGAAAAAGGGCCGAACAGAACTCTTGGTGACCAATTTTGGTTATGAACCTCAGTGTTTGCTTGGCAGAACAGCTATTGCGTATTTCGAGGAACTCAGCGAATTCGCGGGACAGCACGCTTTGTCCGAAGCCCCGGCATCAGTGGAGGAACCGACCACTCCCATTAACACTGACGTGAACCCAAACCTCCCAACTAACCAGAAACGCTGCTTGGAAAGCGTTATCCAGTCTTTCTGCGACTGCTTTGCCTCGACCTCCAAGGTTACGCAGACACCGCTCACAAAGCACCGAAATATAGTTGACGCCAACCAACGGCCGTTATGTCAGCCGCCCTACCACATCTCTTCGAAGGAGCGCAATGCCATTCGCCGCCAAGTTCAAGAAATGCTCAAGGACGACGTGATACAGCCGTCGACGAGCCCGTGGGCGTCGCCTGTTGTTCTAGTGGCAAAAAAAGATGGAACCCTACGGTTCTGCGTTGATTACAGACGTTTAAACAAAGTCACTAAAAAGGATGTTTATCCTCTCCCGATTTTTGATGACTCCCTGGACCAGCTGCGCCACGCCAAGTACTTCTCATCGCTAGATTTACGAAGCGGCTATTGGCAAATCGAGGTGGTCGAACGCGACCGGGAAAAGACCGCCTTTATTACACCGGACGGTCTGTACGAATTCCGGGTGCTCCCTTTCGGCCTGTGCTCGGCTCCTGCAAAATTCCAGAGGATGATGGACAGCGTTCTTGCCGATCTCAAATGGAAGTCCTGTCTCGTGTACTTGGATGACATTATTATCTTTTCTGACACGTTTGAAGAGCACCTGAGACGCCTGCGCGCTGTGTTCGAAGCAATTCGGTCGGCCGGTCTTTCCCTGAAGCCCGAAAAGTGTCACTTCGCTTTCGAAGAATTGAAGTTTCTGGGCCACATCGTGAGCGCTAAAGGGGTTAGCTCAGACCCCGATAAAACTGCTGCCGTGGCTGCTTTTCCTGTGCCCACCGATAAGCGCAGTGTGCGCTGCTTTCTGGGTCTCTGCGCCTATTATCGGCGTTTTGTGCAGAACTTCTCCCAGATCGCTGAGCCCCTCACGCGACTCACGAAAGATTCCGAACCATTCTTCTGGGCCTGGAGCAACAGAAAGGCTTTGAAGACCTCCGCACTCGTCTCCAAAGAACGCCCATCCTTGGACGCTTCGACTAGTTAGCCGACACTGAACTACACACCGACGCCAGCAACATCGGCCTCGGTGCGGTCCTTGTGCAGAGGCAGGATGGTCTCGAACGCGTAATCGCGTACGCGAGCTGCACCTTGTCACGATCAATGCTAACTATTCCACCACCGAAAAAGAATGCCTGGACATTGTGTGGGTAGTAAAAACATTTCGCCCGTACCTATATGCCCGCCCTTTCAGGGTCGTCAGCGACCACCACTCGCTGTGTTGGCTGGTGAACCCAAAAGATCCCTCGGGACGGCTTGCATGCTGGAGCCTTCGACTTCAGGAATTCGATGTCACCATCGTCTATAAGTCTGGTAGGAAGCATAGTGATGCCGACTGTTTGTCTCGTGCTCCTATCGAGGACAACCTAGCTGACCCCGACGACGGCTCTGTTTTTCTTGGCGCCATCTCTACGTCCATTCTCATTCAACACCAAAGAGACGACAGCGAACTACGGCCCCTCATTGATTATCTAGAAGGAAGCGCTCAGTCTCCCCCGCGAATCTTTTCGCGCGGGCTGTCGTCGTTCCGTTTACGTGACGGCGTCCTGTATAAGAAAAACTACAGTCCAACAGAAGCTGTCTATCTACTCGTCGTGCCTACGGCCCTTCGCGACGAAGTCCTGCAGGCGAGCCATGATGACCCATCTTCTGGTCACCTGGGTTTTTGTCGAACTTTGGCACGAATACGGCAAAAATACTACTGGCCAAGGGTTGCTGCAGTTGTGAAACATTACGTAAGAACTTGCCGCGAGTGTCAGCGTCGCAAGACGCCGCCGACTAAGCCATCCGGCCTGCTCCAGCCTACTGATCCGCCTCAGGCTCCATTCCACCAATTTGGCATGGACATACTGGGCCCATTTCAGGAGTCCTCTCTGGGTAACCGCTACATTGAGCTCGCCACCGACTACCTCAGCCGATACTGTGAGAATAAAGCTCTTCCCCGTAGGACTGCTGATGAAATTGCGAACTTTTTCATTCAAAACATTGTGCTTCGTCATGGTGCACCCTCCGCCGTTTTAACTGAAAGGGAAACAGCGTTCACCTCGGCCCTTACGCAGGAGGTTATGCGCCTAAGCGGCACCAGTCACCGCAAAACAACCGCTTACCACCCTCAAACGAACGGCCTCACCGAACGGCTCAACAAGACGATCGCCGACATTTCTATGTATGTCGACGCGGACCACCGGAACTGGGACGCCATACTCCCTTACGTCCCCTTTCCTTATAATACTGCGGTCGAGGAAACGACACGCTTCACTCGATTTTGTTTAGTACATGGTGACGAAGCCACAACCATGTTGGATGCAGTGCTGCTTCCAGCTAGCGCTACCCCCTCTGTTATGGGTGCTGCCTTTTTGTTCGTTACGCTGAGGCCGCCTCCAACTCGCTCGACAGCGCATCCGGCACCAGCAAGTTCACGACGCTCAGCGATACAACCTCCGCCACCGAAATGTGCGTTACCTTCCCGGCGAACAAGTCTGGGTGTGGAGCCCAATCCGCATGAGGGGACGCTCTGAGAAGCTTCTACGCAGGTACTTCGGCCCCTACGAGGTGCTCCGCCAGCTCAGTCAAGTTACCTACGAAGTTCTCCCCCAAGGAACTGTTCTCTCTTCTAGACGGCCGACCTCCGAAGTTGTCCACGTCGCTCAGATGAAGCCGCACCACGCCCGCTAGCCCCTCGCGCGTGTCTACACCACACGCCAGACACGTGCGACTACCCTTGTGGTCATACCTGCAATTGCTACCACTCCGAGTCGGTGTCTTCAAGAGAGGGGGAGCAATGCTACGCTACTAACTACTCTAGTGGAGCCATACAGCGGCTAAACTGCATTTCCTGGCAGTTGGCAAGCCTTGAGCCATCTAGCGGCTAGATGCTTCGTCTTCATTTCTCGTGCTGCCTGCTGCCTTGAGCGTTCCAACGTCTTGTGCTTCTAATTAAAGCAAGTAAACCAACCCTGGTTACGTCAACCGTTTCTCAGTGACAATATGATCTGCCTATGCCCCCTCAATACACATACCCGCTTTTTAGTAAGGGTTAACTACAAAGAATGACTTGAAGACGGCTTTTGGTAAATGATGAGTCTCAAATAAAGACGCCCTCGCAGGTCGCTCATTATGTGGTTTTAAAGTAGGTGTAGCCGCACTGCCGTCATCCCTTCTGCTGAGAACTCTGTAACCACGCTGTCATTACTGCTCTCTCTTCGCATGCGAGCTGAACTACGTCATGTTAAGATTCGCGTGTCCTGATGGCGAACCCAGTCCATCGAGTGGAACCAAACGTAGTAGGTAAACAAATGTGGTGTGCACTCTCACGTCGCTAGAAACACGAACCAATTGATTGATTATTTAGGCGTCAGTTTCAGACCGCCAAGTTGTGTTTATTCTTATATATGGTAGATTAACAGCGCAAATGAGATGTGCTGTGAAAACCAAAAACGCACAAGACGCGTGTTCTACTGCATCTAG
The DNA here is from genome assembly GCF_052857255.1 of Amblyomma americanum. Taxonomy (NCBI): domain Eukaryota; kingdom Metazoa; phylum Arthropoda; class Arachnida; order Ixodida; family Ixodidae; genus Amblyomma; species Amblyomma americanum. Next base: position 78,990,934 of record NC_135501.1, on the reverse strand, counting down.
AGGTGAATATGTTGCAGGACTAGATGGCGTGATTCATCAGACATGGCAAAGTTCCTGTCCTGTTCTGTCATGGTAATGGTCTTTATCCTGCCTTGAGGGTCTTTTATTGTGCAACTTCAAAATGCCTCAAGGAAGATGAAAACAATATTGTTAACATTCCTATGGTTTATCAACTAACGCGCAGATCAATAGGACATATCCTTGTTTTTGCATAAGCAGATGCCCTCGATTCTTTAGATTCCAGCTGATCCATTTTTCGTGGCGTTTTCTTCTTTAATTCTGATCAAAAATGAAGCTGTTAAGAGTCAAGCACCTCCCATACCTTTCCTTGTGCATCGCCTTCCAACTGGGTTCTTTTATTTTCTAGTCAATCACATGAACCAAAAAGCACAGCAGCGTATTTCACATTAGAACTGCTGTCCTTCGCAAAGTAAAACAACGCACAGACTCAGAAGCGAGCGGACCCTGAAGCTTTTTCACGTGAAAGTATAGGACTGAAAGCATGCAACCATATATGGTAGGGCGGTTTTGTTCCGTTTCAAATGGACTGAGCGCTTCACTGTATAGGAAGCTAGAAAATAAATTCAGTGACAGGTACTTTAGTTTAGACATATGCAATTCAGTGTTCATTAAACCGGCTTTATAGTCTGTACTAACAAATGGTGCACTTTGGTTTCTGCAAAATGCCACCACGTTAAGCACGCAGCTTCAGGTATTTACACTAACCAGCCTGCCAACTTCCAACATCTTCTGTCTCCTTGAGCATTGTCAGAAATTGGTGAAATACCCCACTGCCATCTATTATGGCGCAATGTAAAATTCTTTATTTTTTACGGAACCTCATGGCGTGTCGCCACCGTTGGCATCCCTGTAAACGATGTCATACTCCGCCGTGGTGCCGTCGTCAGAGAGGGAAGTTCTTTGGTACCTCTCAAAATACTTCGTGGGCTCCGGGTGGGATGTGACGTACGCGTTGAACACGGGGAAATGTGACAGCACCTAGGAAGATATGCACATTTACTGGTAAAGACAACCACAGGCAGTGCATAAATTTTGCAGCTTCTTTAATGGAAGGCTTGCCAGCAAAGTGGCGCACCAGTTCTACCGCCTTACCTCCTGCTCTCGTAGCATTTAAACTGCTGGAAAATACTGCCACGAAATGGCCGAAAAAATTATCCCAGAAGGATACTAAATGTAAGCGGCTTCTTCATCATACAGAAAAAAATGGCTGCCGGTTTAGCATTGTTTAGCATAAAATATTGTGCGCCCCGCCGCGTTGTCTCAGTGGTTAGTGCGCCCGGCTACTAGGCAGGAGTTTCCTGGATCGAATTCGGCCACGGCGGCCGCGTTTCATGGAGGCAAAACACAAAAAAGGCGCCCGCGTGATGTGTGATGTGAGTGCTAGTTAAAGATCCCCAGGTGGTGGAAATTATTAAGGCGTAATATTTTCTTGCTTTATGAGTGGCGGGGAAGGCAGTTCTAGACGGAGTTTGTCCGCGCGAACTGCTAATGATAAGTTGTATGGCAAATAAAACAAAAATGCAGAACTTCATTAAGCAACAGTTATCAAGCTACATACACCTAACTAATTAAACCAAAATAAAAATAAAAATAGAGAACAAAATTCAACGAACAATGGGAATAAAAAAGGTATAAAAAGAAATTAAGAACAAACAGCTAGTAGAAACACTAAATGACGCAGAAAAAAATAAAAATGAAGAAAGGATAGGGAAAGCTTTTCGGTCATAAGCAGACTGAAGTGCAATACTCTAGTGAGAGAGCAAACCTTTATTAAGCCCATGTACTGTGCGATGTTAGTGCACGTTAAAGAGCCCCAGGTGGTCGAAATTTCCGGAGACCTTCACTACGGCATCCCTATAGCCTGAGTCTCTTTCGGGCGTTAAACCCCCAAAAACCAATAAACCAAACCTTTATTAAGAAAATAGAGAGGATGATCTGACGTAGCTTTGTGAATATCGATATATTTTTGGTCCGCGTCCGTACAGCCCGGGATGCCGCAAGATCCCGCCGCCTCGCGAGTCCGGCGTGCGAGGCCAGCTTGATGTGTCCCACTCGAGCACTCGAGGAGAAAGATCTTCGAAGCCTCTTTCATGGAGGTCGGTTGGTAAGGGAAGTGGAGACTGTATTGACAGGCCCACACCACGTGGGATAGAGAACAGAGCTCATCACAGTTTGGGCACAAGGGATTCACTTTCGGGTCAAAGCTAGCAGCCATGGTGGGACACCAGTAGGTGTTCGTCTGGTGCTGTCGCACAATGCGTTCGTCTGCCTTCGACAGTCCCTTTGCCGGTGGAGAGAACTGGTGATGCTTGTCTTAGTAATGGGCGACGATTTCTCGAAACCGCAGAAGCGGTCTGCAAGGCTCATCGATTGGGGAGGAGGCGGTAGTAGTGCCCGGAGGATAAGCGCTCGGGCAGCAGCAATCGCAGCTTCGTTACCACGGAGACCCTGGTGGGCCGGCGCCCACACGATGCGTGGGTGCGGAGTCTTTATTGGCGTTGTAGAGTGTATGTCAAATGCTAGAGGATATACATCGCCATTTACACAACTCTCGCAAGCGAAACGAAGTCTGAGATGACAACCTTTTCATTCGGGGTCTACCATCACGAGGGCGATAGCTACTTCTTCAGCCTGGTGGGCATTCTCGGCGCAAAAGGAGAGCCCATTGGTTTGCAAGTTGTGGTGGACTAAGGCTGCCGTGTGGTGGCCCGATGGAGTCGGACCATGAGAATTGTTTTATAGGAAAGATGGGGCAGTAACTTTCATCTCGATGGACACCCGAACCACGCCGTAAGGAAAGGGAGGAAAGTGCGAGTGAAAGAAGAGACAAAGAGGTGCCGTTGTGGACGGCTCCGGAAAAATTACAGGATTACAGTAGGTTGTACTTGGCTGGGGCAGAGCTGAAGCAACACTAAATTTTCCGGATCCGTCCACAATGGCACCTCTTTGTCTCTCTTCTTTCACTCGCACCTTCCTCCCTTTTCCTATGGCGCGGTTCGGGTGTACACCGAGAAGTGAGACATTTGCAGCCCTATCTTCTTTCCTCAAAACCAATTTTCAATTACAACACGAATTTTCCGCAGGTCGGGTTCGAACCCGACCGCGGCAGTCGCCTTTTTATGGAGGAAAAACGAAAAGGCGCCCGTGTGCTGTCCGATGTCAGTGCACGTTAAAGATCCCCAGGTGGTCGAAATTATTCCGGAGCCCTCCACCACGGCACCTCTTCTTCCTTTCTTCTTTCACTCTCTCCTTTATTCCTTCCCTTGCGGCGCGGTTCAGGTGTCCAACGATATATAAGACAGATACTGCGCCATTTCTTTTCCCCCAAAACCAATTATTATTATTAATTTCCCGCAGGTGGCCACAACCGCCTCGTACTTCAAAGCGCGAAACAGGTTGGTGGCCCATCCCCGCACGGTGGCTCAGTGGTTATGGCGCTCGGCTACCGATTCGAAGTACCCGCGTTCGAACCCGACCGTGGCGGCAGCATTTCGATGGAGGCGAAGCGCAGGCGTGCTTGTTCTGTGCGATGTGAGTGCACGTTTAGGATCCCCAGGTGGTGGAAATTAATTCTGAAGACTTCCATTACTTCGGCACTTTCTTCGTCTTTTCTCTGTCCCTCCTTTATCCCTTACCTTACACCACGAATAAGGTGTCCGCCGAGATGTGAAACATACTGCACCACTTAGCCCACTTTATAAGCATGCTTTCTGCGCCTGCAGTCAGCAAATGGTACCTTTTATCCCACTTGGTAATGTGCTGGCAGCTCAGGAGTGAAAAGAAAAGCGTTTTGAAGCGAAAAGCTTTACTACGCTAGCCAGCATCGCGCTTCGCGCGAGCCGGCGTATGTCGGAGCACAAGTGATGTCAAGCACGGCGCAGTTTCTTTCATTTCCTAGTGAGTAGTTCGCATGCGCCACTAGTAGCACAGAGCCACAGATGTTCCGGCGCTGCACAGCTTTTCGTCTTTCCTCAAAATACAACTCTCGATTTTTAGTTCTTTCTTTCCTCTTTCTTTCCCTTCTTTATCCCTTCCTTTACGGCGTGGTTCGGGTGTCCACCGAGATATGTGAGACGGTTACTGTGTTATTTCCTTTCCTCAAAAGCCAAAAAAACAAGTGAGCCAACGGCATTCATAGAGTTCATTGGCGTTGACAACTTAGCAAAGACCGTTCATTTTCAGGAAAGGAAAGGTGCAAAACCGGCTCCGTGGGCCACTGGAGCCCTCAATCTCGCTTTCGCTTTTAATATCCTGGATTAGCTGGGCTAATCTACATTAGTTTTTAGCGGTTCTTTAGATATCATTTGATGAGATAAAAATTGCAGACTGAGCCACGCGACTCTGAACAGCCATTTTATTTCATTGGGGCAGACACTCCGCCTTTTAAAAGCTGGGTTACTTTTACCTGTTACACTCGGTAAATATGTATGCATGCAGCTGAGGATGGTTTTGCAGAATAGGACGGATATTTTTATATATGAGGGACAAATATGTACGAACAAGCTTATTGAACTTTCTTTTGCCATAAATGCTGCACCTTTTTACACGAAAAGGTGTATATCATAACAGATGAAAAACGTCGATTGCGCAATTTCTCCAAATCGCCTTTGGACTCTCGCAGAACGAAACTAAATTTTCTGGAAACTGACTTTGTGTTAGATAATTATACGTAAGCTGTTCTGTTAGAAGTAGCGCGTTAAACTTTTGTACTTGCCTTTTGTACTTTTTCATTAAATATATCGCAAACATGAATAAATACAGTAAATGCTCCAAGAAACCCATTTTTTTTACAGGGCGACGATGGGACTAGTAAGAACGAGAGGATAAAGTTTCTCGCTGTTTTCATCGATGCTTTCCATTACAGTGAATTCCTACTTCCTGTCAACTAAGCTTTTTGTTTATTTGCTTGTGAAAATTTTCATAAAGTCAAGAATTCAGAATAATCGCAAATAATAAATTGAATTTTTTAAAAAACGAACTTCTCTTATTTTCTTTTAAATTTGTCTTAAAACCGTTTAGTAACACGAAATCCTAGATAACAATAAGTGTCGATTTATATTGCATGATATGAAAATTCAGTCCTTACTAGAGAACATATTTCATTCAGCTACCGCTAAAATGAATAGCCCTCAGGGATATAATAATAAGGATAATTCGAACTAAATGCATTAGCTTCTGTTTTTTATAGAACGACAGAATATCGCGACATAACTTTCTTTTAAGTATGGCTAATTATTTTATTAAGTTCAACGCTTTAAGCACCCCATTTCGCGTAGTGTTTCTAGGTATTGCTAATGCAAGCAAAACAGTTATGTACTCCTAAATTAAATTTTTTATTGTTAATGTAATGTCAATATGCTCTAATTACTGTTTTTGCTAAGTGTTGCAGTTGTGCACGTTTTTCTTTTTTTAAATTTTATATCACCGCTAACTTCATGTAGAAGATATTGTTTATGCATTTTAGGACGGCGATTTTTTGGGATGTGAATTTCCATGCCTGTATTAAAAACGCACTTTTAGCTGATCAGGCCATCCTGCTAAGCCAGCTGATTGGGTTCTGCCATTATGGAGTGTGCAGCGCTTGCGGACGACGGACGTATACGACAAGACAACACAATCGCGCAGTTGTTTGTCCATCTCGTCTATGCCCGTCGTCTTCAAGCTGTACACATTCCATAATGACAGAACCCAATCACCTAGCTCAGCAACATACCCTGCTCAGTTAATAGTGCGTTTTGACATCCAGGTTTCCACACACTGATAAGTCCAAAACGAAACCCTGAATCCGTATATTATAAGTGGCCCCAAAAGATCTTGCGAGAATCCTTAAACAGGCCAGGTTGGGACTGAACAGTTTGAGAGGGGTTCTATCATTAACTCGATGACCTTGAAGGAAGCGCGGAGTATACCCCGCGTACCGAAATATCACCATCAGATTCTCGAGGTCTGTTTAAACTGGCCACATCAAAACTGAACACCTTAAATGGGTTGCCATCAGTGCCTCGAGCACTTTGGAGTAATGTCCCAAGTATGCCTCTATGAGGAGAGAAAACATGGGTTGCGAGACAGCGCTGTCTTTTCAGGGTAGGGAAACTCGCTTGGGAAAAGGAGAACCAGGAAAGCGGTCTCTGAAGGGCTGGTTGTATCGATGGTCGGAGCCGGTAAGCTGCCATTACGCCGCTCCGACATCTGAATTCCTTTTTCTTACATTGTTTACAAACACGCGATTTCACAGGAGTTGAGCAGGGTTGTTTCCCAGGGCCTGATCAAGGGCCGTGAGAAAAAAAGACATGTTATAAATCACAGTTATGTGGTGCTGAAGTGCTTACATCACTTGCCCAAAGCCCTTTCAAGGGGTGTACCTTTAACAACTCATCTGCTACTCGGTGAACCCGGTGTCCAATAACTAAGACTTATCAAGAACCGAGACCTCCTCTACAAAGAGCAATAAAAAGGATAGTAGTCCAGATGGTGGAGTAGCATAAAACGGATAACGGACTTCGGATAGAGAAGAACACGCGGGCGCTGACTAGCAACTAATTTTTTATTGGAAAACCATGTGAACTATATGAGATGAAAAACGCACGAAACCAAACAAAACAACAAACGCATCGAAGAAAACACTGCGGATGGAAGCCTCTCATCGAGGAAGGCTATCTCATTTTCCTGTAAAGACACGGATGGTATCGCGACATTCGTGTCCGTGTTCTTAGCGATGCAATAAGCTTCGAAGATTTCCCTGCTTAACTAGTTTCTGCTGTAGTAATGGATCTCTTTGTTATGAATGTCAGGCCGGTAAGGGTTGTCATTTTGATCTTTGCAATAACTGCAATGCTCCACTAGGTGGGAAGAAGGGGGTTTTAAGGCGAGAGCCTTTTATGGCTCATACTGCCGGTCGAGGTCCTGTTCGTCCGCTATACCGCCAACCGGAAGTCACGACAACGGAAGTGACACCATACCATCGTTCAGTCTGTTACGCTCTTCAATTCGATAACAAAAAAAAATGTTTGAGCACGATTGGATTCGATCCAACATCTTCCCGATCAGCAGCCGATCGCGCTCTACACCGCAGCTTGCTGCCAACGCTTATGTATTGCTCCTTGTTTAGGACGCTAGAGAGCGTTTGCGGGAAGGCATCGAATCAGACGGATGCCTCCCAAACGCCCTCCAGTGTCTCCAGCATTTAAAATTCACAAACAGTAGTGTACTTGATCAACATCTTAATCTCACATCAGTTAGTAACACAAGCACCAACTCCGCGCTAAACGCTTTCCTCTCGCCGCACTTCAGGTTAACAAAGTGCCCCTGAATATTAGAATTCTCGTGCTCTTTCAGTTTGATGCTTACGCACTTGTCCGCCTGGCCGTAATATACCTTTCCACAAGAGAAAGGTACCCTATACACGACGCCTTTTTTCCAGTTTATGAAAGTTTCTCCTTTTTCAACTGAGCACTGCCGATTGTTTTTTCTAAGAGAGCCAGGATTCAGCTTCCTTAGCACAGCAGCGCGTACTTTCTCAACTTTATGTTCGGCGGAGAACACCACCTGCATATTCCGCCGCGCAGCAATCTTCTTCAGACGATGTGAGACACCGTGCATATACCGGATGCACACGACCTTCCTTAGTGTCTCTTCCTACTGCCCCTGAGGTTGAGGTGCCGCCTTAAGCTTTAGCTTGCACAGGATTCTTTCCAACAACCTTGCAAGTTTGCTGTCTTGATATAATAAAAAATCCAATTTAAAGCCGTGGATTGGTTTCGTATAGATATGCTGCCAATATTTATGCATAGAGATGTTCTATTACTCTTCTGATGATAGAAAAAGGTGGGCCTAAGAAGACGTCTGCATAATCGAAGTTCAAAACACATGGCTAGAGGTGCGCCCAGGCCAGTGATTTTCTCAACTACAAGTTTACCGTCACAAGAACAATTAAAACTCCTGTTCTTTATGACAATGCCAATCAAAATCACGGCAGCCAAATCTAAGAATTTTGACCCTTCGTCGTGATTGTGCCCTTGAAACTTTTTATATCCTTCCCTTGTCGGCCGTAAAAAAAATTGAGAAAATTGAGAGACAGCACGGCTCCCGACCTGGTGTATACTTCCTAGACGTAGCAAGGCGGTCACCCACTGTATTTTACTCGACCGCTGTCTTTTACCAGGAAATGAACGTTGACGGATTCTACTTCCGAGCCCAGAATTCAATGCGAGCTGAGGAAGTAGCGATAGCTCTTGCTGCGGCCCACGCCAATTCGACAATCATCATCACGGACTCCCGAAAAGCTTGTGATCATTACTTGGCAGGAGAGATCTGCCCCTTAGTCGCGTGTATTTAAGACGTACTGCCGCTGATCGAACACCGAAAAGAATCATTTGGCTCCTGGCCACCAGGGCTTACGCGATAATGAGGCCGATGACGCGGCTGACCGAGAGCTTCCTTACAGGGCTTCTCATTTCAGCTCATCTGCCTCGGACACAAAGCAGTCACTGCTGCGGATCAGGGGATACATAACAGATCATACCGACAACCACCGCCTTTTCACGGCCCCTGTCCTGCAATCATCAAACATTACGACCCTAGCACGGATGGGCGATGCCCGCACTGCGGGGAGACCTGTGATATCTTCAGGATGGTGTGGGCATGTAATCAAAATCCCCATCTCCCCCTTCCCCTATCTCTTCCCGACAGACACGGGAGACTACCCTCATCAACTGCTCCTTGCTTGAGTCCCACAAGTGAGAGAGAAGTAACTTTAATTTGCACCCGTGAAAAGTGAAGGGGAAGAAGGCTATAGCCTAAACCGCCATTCATTTCCCAAACCTTCGGCCGGCATCCCTTGGGACTCGGCGGCGGTCAGAGCAGGACCGATGACTATGCGTTGTTCTTCTGCTTCGGGATAAGAAATAAGATCTCCCAGGATTGTGCATTTTTATTCAGGTATTTATAGAAAGGGCAGCTCCAGACCAAGTGGACTAGATCTGCAATGCTTTGCAGTGCGTACATCTAGGATTAAATACTTCCGGATGCCATTTCCTGTACAGTTGAGGGTTCGGAATCACCCTGGTATGCGATTTCCTCCACAATGTTTCCTCTTTCCTACTGAGCTGTTTATTTGCTGCTGAATAGGTGTTACGACTGAGCTTATAATGAGAAATTATTTCATGGAATGCTGTGAGCTCGTCGCCCGATGGGAGCTGTTCCTCGTGTGGAGGTGGCGAATCGGCGGCGATCGACTGCAAAGTGAGCCTTCGGGCGGTCGCGTTCGGCTCCTTGTTCCCAAACAGGCCCTGGTGAGCCAGGGACAAGATCCTTGAGATTAGCTCTGATGGTACTTGCCCTTCTCTCAAAATTTTGGCGGTTTCAGTAGCGATTCTGCCCATATCATAGTTCTTAATGGCTGCCTTAGAGTCACTCTCTATCAACCTTGTAATAATAATAATAATAATTGGTTTTTGGGGAAAGGAAATGGCGCAGTATCTGTTTCATATATCGTTGGACACCTGAACCGCGCCGTAAGGGAAGGGATAAAGCAGGGAGTGAAAGAAAGGAACCTTGTACCGTTTTGTATTACTGCTATAGCAATGGCAACTCCTTCTGCATCTGTTGCACTTGTGTTTTAACGGTGCAGCACGAGACAGGGTCTCCACTCTGACGAAACACTACCGCTGTTTGTGCTGCCTTGCGATCGTATTTGACAGCGTCCGTGTAGAGCACATCGGATCTACCTCTAAATTTGCTCTGTAGGGCCACAGCCCGATATTTGCGTCTGCCTTGGTGAAATACCGGATGCACATTCTTTGGCAGCGGTGGAATTTTGAGTCTATCCCTGGTTGCTCTAGGTATGTAATCTGTCCGCTTTCAACACTTCTAGGGTTCGAACCCGTGACGCTCAATGATTTTCCTCCCAGTTTTTGGTTTTTAAAAGCCTTTGATGCTGGGACAGGGCGGCGGCTTCCATAAGCTCATTCAGATTGTTGGAGACACCTGGGTTTAGAAGTTTAACCGTCGAAGTGTTCGGAGGAAGACCTAGTGCTGTTTTGATCCCTTTTATAATTATGACTTCAATTTTGTTCTTTTTTGCTTTGGCCAGTTGGATATAGGGGGCAACGTATAGAACTCGGCTTATGACGAAATCTTGAACCGATCTCAAAAGATTGGCCTCCTTCGTCCCCGCATGCTTGTTAGAAATGCGCTTGAGTAGCCGGCACGTCTCACTGGTACTCGCTTCAAGTCTCATGATAGTTTCTTTGTTTTTACAAATTTCTTTGCATGCGCGGCCCTAGGACTTGAATACTGTCTACCACCGGAATGGAATTCCCACTTACTCGCAAAGTAATTTCACAGCTTTTTCAAGGGGGACTGTGTCTTTTCCTTTTTTTAGATGAAATAAAAAGAGCTTCTGATTTTCCTGCCTAGCATTTTAACTCAATCGGCTCGAGATATTTCTCTATTATGCCTATGGCTCTCTGAAGTTTGCTTTCAATCGTCCATCGATACTCCTGCTTAACCACCGCGTCAAATCGTCGGCAAATATGGTGTGATGCAAATTTGTGATTCCGTTCAGCTGCCTTGGGAGCCGAATCTTCGCTATGTTTAACAGGGTCGGAGAGAGAACGGACCTTTGCGGCGTCCCTCTATTCCCCAATCTAATGTTTTAGAGGGATTTTCCACCCAGGCTGATGGTAACAGTCCGATTTGAAAGTCCCTTACGTAGTTATATGTAGCGACTCCAACTTTTAGCGTGCTAAGGTTCTGAAGTATGGCTACGTTTGTTACACTATCAAAAGCTTCGTTAACGTCCAGTGCCAGAATAATCCTAGTATCAACAGTATTTTTATCGATTACCTGCTCCTTAAGCTGTAAAATGGCATCGCATGCCGATAGGTTTGATCTGAAGAATATCAATGTAACAGGATAAAGTGTTTGTGGGGGTTTAACGTCCCAAAGCGACTCAGGCTTAGAGAAACGCCGGCATCAGGATAATGATTTTGATCCTCCATAACTCTATTCAGTCCAGATTGAATTATGTGCTTCATCAATTTTCCAACCCAAGATGTTAAGGAAATGGGTTTGACATGCTCAAATCCTAGCTTCCCTGGATTCGCAATGAAGACCAGGCTCGCAGCTTTCTATGCTTGCGGTATCTCTACCTTGTCCCAGCATTCTTGCATACAGGTTGTAAGATTCCGAATGGAACCGTCGTCAAGATTCCTGAGCATCCTGTTGTTGATTCTCTCCGACCCGGCGGTCGTTTTGGTTCTTAGGCTGTTGAGTTCAGCCATCACTTTCCCGACAGTGATGGGACTGTCCAACACCGGGTTTACCGAGCCCGCGTAGTCAAGGACTCCACAACACCTAAGGTAGTGATCAATAACCTCGGTTATAAGTTCCTTTGTCGGACCTGCATATTTATGCACCAGCTAATAAAGCTGCTGTCGAGCCTCCGATATTGTTTTCTCTGGAGCTAATAGATGTCGGAGCAGTTTCCACGTTCCGGCGCAGCCAGTATTCCTATCCATTTGTTACACAAATATTACCCAATTTTGCTTACTGAGTTCCAATGCATCCACTTCATTGTCTTTGATGAATGCTGCAAGTTGTTTCCTGAGATTCCTGTCACCTTTTCTCTGGCTGACCTTTTATAACCGCGCTGGCATCGCCAGCGGCGCTGACGAAGATGCTGTAGGAGGCGCGGCCTCACTCCCGCAACAGAGAACGCATTCGACAACCGGCCAGGATAGCAACATCGACAGGCCACACCGCCGGCTCACCAGCCGTGGCTACCGGGACCTCTAATAAACGTGGATCACCTTCCTCATCTTGTGACTGTGGACGATAGCTTCGACGCACGCAACGCCGCTCCCACCGGCTCTGCGCTCCTCTCATCCTGTCCCACCACTTGGCCTTGCCGCTGCACGCCCGCTGTTCGCACCCGGCTTACGGCAGCTTCTTCTCTGCGCTATGTACGCGCCTATCATCGCATCCGGTGAGTTCTTTCAGCAGTATCAGCGCTCCCTCATTCCTCGGCTGCCAGGTCTACCCGCGTTTGATGCCAGGGATCCCGTTTTGTTGCTGGCGCTGCTGGTCTCGCTCTTTCATATCCAGCATGTGTCCAGCCAGCTGCTGCGCTATCAGCACGCCAGCTGTGAACTCGAACCCAGTCTCCTGGCAAAGCTGCGGTTGCCGCCTCCTGGCCCAGACATTTACGCTGACTTCAAGAAAGGCCTGACGGCGTACTTTGGCTTGGAGCTCCGGCCACCTTCCAGCGCTCCAGTTTTCGATTCAGAAGCTGCAGCGCCACTCCACGAACTACCCTTAGCCAGACTCCCTCACCGAGCTGCTTCAGATTTCCCTCTGCCAGCTAACACTACCACACCACAGCCGCTCCCCAAACCGGTCTGTCCACTATCGCCGCCACTGATTGTGCCTTACCCACGGTAAATGTGCCACGCATGCACGCGTCGGTCTCCTGCCAACCTTCTCAAGCAGCTGCCTCATACTACACCGCGCTCTCTCCTAATTTTGCTCCAGCAGCCTCTACGGGCGGCCATCCAGCTGCGAGCTCCCATCTCAGGGCGCTTCCTGCCCATCCCTGCTTGCCAGATGTGGCGCTTGGACCATCACCAGAAGAACCCTCTCTCGACCCGGGCCCCAACTCGTTTCTAGTCGCATGTTCGCTTGCTACCTCTAGCCTAACCAGAATGAGCCCAACTCGTCATATCGCGGGGCGCACATGCAAGCCCCATCAAACGCCACCTGAACCGCCTGGCTCGAAAACCTGCCATACTGGCGCCTTCACAAGTGACTGTACCTTCGCGACAGAAAAGATAGCCATCGAAGGAGGTGTCATGCTTCCGACGCATTACAGCATGCCCCATCCAACACCGCTAATGTACTCGGCACTATTACTTCCTTCCAACTCCAAACCCTACGTCACGGACTTGTGCCCTCAGTTCCCAGCAAGCAGCCCCAACGCCACAGTGGGTTCACTTTTCCAAGGAGTCGGTGCACGCCGTCACCCGCTTCAACCACTTCCCTACATGGCAGCCCGAGCCCCTCGGAGCAGATTACAAGGCCAATGGCGCGCGCCATCGTTTCACCGTCGACAGCGGCCGAGGCATCCCCTTATCTTGTACGGCTGTGGTTTCCTTGCCATACCTTCGCCTACACTGAGTGGGCCAGCACACATCTCATATCTCCTGTGAATCCCCACGGGGCTGCGTTTTCTGTATTGGCCTTTCCCGGACAGCTACTGGAGGGGCCTTTCCCGGCCCCGCCAGTAGGCCTTACGACTGAAGCACGCGCAGCTCGCCTCCCGTACCTCGATGACTTTTCGAGCCTGTTTTCTGCGTCATCCTGGTCATCTTTTGGCTCCTTTCGCCCTTTGCGAAGCAGTCAGGCTCAAGCACCCGAGCTCGTTTCTCCCGCACGACGGCCTTCACGAACTCGGACCTGAACTTCACTCGCCTGAATAAACTTGGTAGATACCGTTTTTATATTGTCTTTTATCGCGCATTGCGTTAGGTGGGGGGGGGGGGGGACACCTGTAGCGGCGCTGGCATCGCCAGCGGCTCTGATGATGATGGGATCGAGACTTCGCCCGCGCAACACAGCGCATTCGGCAACCGGCCTGGCCAGCAACATCAACAGCCCGCTCCGCCTGCTAGCCAGCCGCGGCTATCGTAACCTCCCATAAATGTGGATCATCTTCCACGCTTTTGCTCTATTTCTTTTTCTTCCATAAACCCACGAGATGCCTATCAACGACTTTCGGATCACCTTCAAATTAAGTCTCTTCGGCAGCGTCCCGAACATATTGAATAACTGTCTTGCTCCAATCGTTATTATCGCTAATCATTCCCGATCCCGACATGATAATTATAACAGTATTCCAATGTACAGTCTTAACTCTCCTCTTACTGAAGACCGTTGGGCCATTCTCAACGATGCTATCTTGTATCCTGTGATCGCTACTTAGGTCTTTCCCGGTGTTGCACCATGTAGCAGTGATGCATGCCACTACCGACCAAGGTTGCATCTGGTGTCGTGTCCAAGGATACGCTATTTCTCTTCCTAGTCGGCCTCAGCGGGTTCTTAATAAGAATGAGCCAATGTTGTTGAATTTTATGCCAAAGACTTCTGCCTTTAACCTGCGTAAATTTTTATCCTCCTGCCGGAAGGTGCGCCTTAATATCGCCCAGTATCAAGAAGGAATCCTTTTTGAAATAACCTTAGTCTTCGTAAAAAGATCGCCAAAGTCAGATTTGCGCTGCATGGGTGAGCTATACATGTTCAGGAAGGGAAGATTGTTGTTGCGATTACGAGGGATGAGTTCGACCAAAATATGATCGATATGCGCATTCCCCGTCTCGTGCTGCAGCGTTGAAGTGTTTCTTTTTTACAAAGCTAGTCACTTGAGTAGCATACCCGACCCGCAAAAGATTTGTAACCCGCTAATTTAGTATTTTCTTGCACTTCTTGGTTGCAATCATCTGCGGTAGATCGCCATTGGCGAGAAAGCGCTGCAGAACCGCACGTTCACGCGAGAAACCTTTACAGTTTAACTCCAAATCTTTCTTATTACAGTTACCCGCCGCGGTGGTTCAGTTTTTAGGGCGCTCGACTACTGATCCGGATTTCCCGCGTTCACACCCGACCGCGGCAGCTGCGTTTTTATGGAGGAAAAACGCTAAGGCGCCCGTGTGTTGTGCGATGTCAGTGCACGTTAAAGATCCCCAGGTGGTCGAAATTATTCCGGAGCCCTCCACTACGGCACCTCTCGCTTCTTTCTTCTTTCACTCCATCCCATATCCATTCCCTTACGGCGCTGTTCAGGTGTCCAACGATATATGAGACAGATACTGCGCCATTTCCTTCAGCCAAAAACCAATTATTATTATTAATTTTACAGTGACGCGCAGGTCCTTTGTGTTTGAGCATAGACTCTCAGCATAGCCGTTGCAACTGCCTGTTCCTATAGTAAACCTTCATTTGCTCGACAGCAGTGCCCATCTGTTTCAGCTGCTCACGTACCGTTTGAAGCATTCCGTGCAAAGGCTTTGTTTCCACCTCAAGAGCTACAATTCTCACTCTGTGACGATCATCGACCTCTGTTTCCTTAGCACTTTTCCTCTTTAACGGTGGAGGATTAGGTGTCCGGGATGTTTCCGGTTCCGGTTAAGGTTTATTTGCTAGCTGTTTCTTAATGTTATCAATTTGTTTTCGTAATTCTGCAATTTTTTCTTGTAAAATCTTGTTTTACTCTTAAAGAGCATTAATAATTTCTGCATTAGCATCCTGGGAGACCTTATTTACCCAACCCACCTTTGCTCCAGTAGACTTTGTCTTCGTCTGCATGCCGCCACTACGCTCCTGGGGTTCCTTCGGGGTAGGTTTATCTTTTCCCTGTGATGGAAGTCAATAGAAAGATTCCGAGCGCTGTCTCGACTTGCTCCGATGCCCCGAATCAGTTCTCGAACTGTCTCTTAACCAGATTTTCCAGCTGCGCCTTTGTTTTTCTGCATCAGCCTTGTGGCGCTCTTCATTCTTTCTCTCTTCGTATTCCAACTTCATTTCCCTCTGTCGTTTCTTGAATATATAAGGTGTCGGAAGAGTGCCTTGCACCTCTTATCTCCGGTGATGTGATACTTGCCATACAGTTGGCACCTAGGCAGTGTCGGCACACACTCGTGGGCTTTCGTCGGGAAGGTTGCCCCACACCCTCTGCACTCTGCATGCGGACTGTCTCACACGTCACCACACTTCAACACACATGTAGCATACTTCATATCTCTTCTTGTATAGAATGCCTTCATTGGCGCCCCGAAACATATCATCCATTTCGGCACATAGTCGTGACCAATAGTAATGGTCACCGAGTTAGCGTCGCCCATCCTGCGCGCCAAGAATGGGAGGATTGTGCTGGGGTGAGAAATCCAATTCCTATTCTTTCTCAGACAGCCCCAGATCGAGACAGCGTACCACTTCCTTGCCACAGCTTTCAGGTTCCGCCGTGTAAGTCGACACCTCGCACTTCTTCTTGTCGAGCTTAATGGACGTCAGTCCCAACATTTTTTTGGCATCGTTCTCATTGGGCGTGCTGTATATCAGTGTTTCCTGCTTGTCTTTCACGACGATCCTGTCCTCCTCTTGGCATTTCCGCCATGGAATGCCAGCCGCCATCATTATTACTCCGCCAATCACTGGCACCGAAAGATTTGTTAGGGTCAGCCCTTCTTTGGGCCTGATAATAATCTTATGATCAGCGTTCGGAGGAGGCGGCAGGTGCGACGCCACCCACGCCTCCGCCTGCTTTGTTCCCGCTCCTCTATACGAGCGTCACCCGCAGACGCCTTACTTGTTGCCACTGCATCCGACCGGCGTCCCCATGCCGGCTTTCCGTACCCCACCGCTGAACGACGCTTTTTTAGCGGCGCCATCTGGGCGTTCTTATGCGTTTTTATGGAGGAAAATTGCTAAGGCGCCCGTGTGCTGTGCGATGTCAGTGCACGTTAAAGATCCCCAGGAGGTGGAAATTACTCCGGAGCCCTCCACTACGGCACCTCTTCCTTTCTTCTTTCACTCCCTCCTTTATCCCTTCTCTTACGGCGCGGTTCAGGTGTCCAACGATATATATGAGACAGATACTGCGCCATTTCCTTTCCCCAAAAACCAATTATTAATATTATTATTATTATTAATATTATTATTATTATTATTATTATTATTATTATTATTATTATTATTATTATCTGGGCGTTCTCATTGTTGGCGCTCCTGAACCTCCACGACACGTTCCGATACTTTCGTTACTAAGTCCGAGCTTTGAAGTTCTGCCGGATCGACATCCGTACCCTCAACGCTCACTGCCATCGTGATGGTGACGCCATAGTGTCTAGGGCCTGACGTTGGTGGCCCTCAGCCACCGCTCAGGCCACCTCAGCATTAGGCGTAACTTTTGGCTGATTGAGGCTTTCGGCGTGATAGAATACACAAGATGCGATAAAATCCTACAAGCATCGCCTACAGTCTTGGTTATAGTATTCACAGAATCCTTACCACGTCCGCAGCACACACACAATACTCTTTCAGCAATCTATATATAATTGGTTTTAGGGGAAAGGAAATGGCGCAGTATCTGTCTCATATATCGTTGGACACCTGAACCGCGCCGTAGGGGAAGGGTAAAGGAGGGAGTGAAAGAAGAAAGGAAGAAAGAGGTGCCGTAGTGGAGGGCTCCGGAATAATTTCGACCACCTGGGGATCTTTAACGTGCACTGACATCGCACAGCACACGGGCGCCTTAGCGTTTTTCCTCCATAAAAACGCAGCCGCCGCGGTCGGGTTCGAACCCGGGAACTCCGGATCAGTAGTCGAGCGCCCTAACCACTGAGCCACCGCGGCAGGGCTTTTTCAGCAATCCATTGTAGTTTTCTGTCCGAAAGGATGGTCATTCCACGGAGCCGAATTGCCACACGTCGCGCCCCTGGTGGTCCCTTTGAAAGCTCCTTAAGTCCCAAAAGACTCTGGTGAAACGGGCGCGGGACGGGGTCTCGTCATGCGGTGTCCCGGAATAAGGACGCCGACCATGTAGCAGGGCCACTCAAAAGAGGTCCTCTTCAGAGGCCTCAAGACCCGCTCTCTGCCATCCCCTGAGCTGTTATACCGCTATTGTGGCACGTCTCCTGCATGCTCCCTATGCGACGACCCTGAGGCCGCACTCTCCCACATGCTTTTCGGCTTCCCTGCTGACCCTCCCCTGCTGGCACAGCACGCCACCTCGAGCTGGGAGGACTGGGAGGTCCTGCTCACGTCGGCAGCCCAAGCCACCGCACCCCTCAAGAACAGCATGCCATTCCGAGCTGGGAGAACTGGGAGGTCCTGCTCACGTCTGCTGACCCGACATCGATGTTTGCTGAGGTGGCTCGTGCTGCCGACGTCAAGTCCCGACATGACCTACATGACGCAGTGTGGGAGCGCGCTGTGGCCCAGATAGATAGATAGATAGTTGCCAGGAAGAAAGAAAAGAAAGTGCACAGGCATGCTCACTGGCTCAAGAAGGGTCACAGTCGCTGCCACGTGCAGATAGCAGGAGAGTTGAAAGATCGGATAGAAAGACAGGATAGTAAAGACGCGCTAGATGCAAGGCCGATCCCGGAGGTAGTGCAATATCAGGCCAACCGGTGGCGGGAGTGAAGTATCCTTTAAACTCTCCACCGCATTTCCAAAAAAAAAAGTCCATCCGGAGTTCCCGGGTTCGAACCCGCCGCGGCGGCTGCGTTTTTATGGAGAAAAAACGGTAAGGCGCCCGTGTGCTGTGCGATGTCAGTGCATGTTAAAGATAATAATAATAATAATTGGTTTTTGGCGAAAGGAAATGGCGCAGTATCTGTCTCATATCTTTGGACACCTGAACCGCGCCGTAAGGGAAGGGAAAAGAGAGGGAGTGAAAGAAGAAAGGAAGAATAGGTGCCGTAGTGGAAGGCTCCGGAATAATGTCGACCACCTGGGGATCTTTAACGTGCACTGACATCGCACAGCACACGGGCGCCTTAGCGCTTTTCCTCCATAAAAACGCAGCCGCCGCGGTCGGGTTCGAACCCGGGAACTCCGGATCAGTAGTCGAGCGCCCTAACCACTGAGCCACCGCGGCGGGGCAGGTTAAAGATCCCCAGGTGGTCGAAATTATTCCGGAGCCCTCCACTACGGCACCTCTCTCTTCCTTTCTTCTTTCACTCCCTCGTTTATCTCTTCCCTTATGGCGTGGTTCAGGTGTCCAACGATAAATGAGGCAGATACTGCGCCATTTCCTTTCCCCAAAAAAAACAATTATTATTATTAACTGGACACGTAAAAGATACTCTTCGGAGTCCGGACATTTATACAGTGGCCCAGGAACCCAGCAGGGTCTAAAATAATAATAATTGCTTTTGGGGGAAAGGAAATAGCGCAGTATCCGTCTCATATACATTTGGACACCTGAACCGCGCCATAAAGGTAGAAATAAAGGAGGGAATGAAAGCACGAAGGAAGAAAGAGGTGTCGTAGTGGAGGGCTCCGGAATAATTTCTAGCACCTACAGATCTTTAATGTGCGCTGAAATCGCAAAGCACACGGAATTAGCGCTTTGCCTCCATAAACACGCCGCTACCGCGAACGGGTTCGCACCCGGGAAATCCGCATCATTAGCCGAGCGCCTAACCACAGAGACACCGCGGCTGGTTGGTCTGAAACACACTTGCAGAAATAAAGCCAGTCTCTCTGTCTGTGGCTTCCAAACTCTCTTCCGCCAAATAAAAGTTTACACCAGCACCACAGACCCAACGCGGTGGCTCAGTGGTTAGGCGCTCGACTACTAATCCGGAGTTCCCCGGTTCGAACCCGACCACGGCGGCGGCGTTTTTATGGAGGCAAAACGTTAAGGCGTCCGAATGCTGTGCGATGTCAGTGCACTTTAAAGATCCCTAGGTGGTCGAAATTTCTCCGCAGCCCTCCAATACGGCACCTCTCTCTTGCTTTCTTCTTTCACTCCCTTCCATTATATATTTCTCTTACAGCGCGGTTCAGGTGTCCGCCTATATATGAGATATATACTGCGCCATTTCTGTTCCCCCAAAACTAATTATTATTATTATTATTATTAAAGTTTGTCTCATATATCATTGGCCACCTGAACCGCGCTGTAATGGAAGGGATAAAGGAGGGAGTGAAAGAAGAAAGGAAGAAAGAGGTGCCGTAGTGGTGGGCTCCGGAATACTTTCGACCACGTGGGGATCTATAATGTAAACTGACATCACACGGCACACGGGCGCCTTAGCGTTTTGCCTCGATAAAAACGCAGCCGCCTAAAACCTTTTACAAAATTTACCACGTTGCTAAATTCAGCGAAATGACGAATCTGTAAAAAACCTTGAAAATACTCTCTGGATCAGTAGACCAGCGCTGTAACCACTTAGCCACCGCGGTGGGCATTAAAGATCCCCAGGTGGTCGAAATTATCCCAGAGCCCTCCACTATGGCACCTCTTTCTTCTTTCACTCCCTCCTTTATCCCTTTCCCTTTCGGCGCGGTTCTGGTGTCGAATGAAAAATGAGACAGATATTGCGCCATTTGTTTTCCCCCAAAACCTTTTATTTTTATTACCACCACCATATCTCTCTCACTACCGCCACGTACCTCAGAGCATGATTGAGGTGTACACTGATCCAGGAAGATAGTCATGCGTCCCTCTTTTCATCAAAATCTTTAGACTCCGGAACATTGTCAAGGCCAACGCCTATTAACAAACTGAACGCCGACAGTTTTCACTTTTTGTATCCTGTATTAACTGAGCTAATCAATTTCCTCAGGATGACTAGGTAATTCCTGGAAAACAAACCGCTGCCACTTATTTAGTGTTGTGTCATGAGTTTAGATATATTAAGCAACGATTATATTTTGCAGCTAACTTAGCACAGCTTTCTAGTTGAATCGCTGCAGACTTCCGTGCTGGCTACGAAGAGAGAGTGTAGCGAAGTGCAGAGACTTGCTCCATCCGCAATGCAGGGTAGGCACACTAGGTCGCGTTCAATATTCAGCTCCTCGACTCGTTTTGATAGTTCCTGCAAGTGTTCTTTTCACCGGATTGTTATAGCAGGCGCGTACAAACAGGATGGCTGGCTCATCATTTGTAAATATACTTTTTGAACGCAACTGAGAATTCCACAGCACGAACTCGCTGCCACGGCCGCTCAATGGCAACGCACCAAGTGCGTTGCCTTTGAGCGGCCGTGTCACTGCATTACGGCGATAGTTACTCTCTCCCGTTCAATTCGTTGCTTTAAGCTGGCATTGCTTCTTTACACGGGGCTTCAGCCTCCCTCAAACGCACCGTCGTCCGCGTTCTTGAAGTGTACCTGCTCCTCTCCGAGATTTATAGGATTAAAGCGAAAATCTACGCTTTCCGCAAGCAAAGCCGAAGGTCAATTGACGCTTCACTTTGACCTATAAATAATAAAAATAATAATTGGTTTTGGGGGAAAGGAAATGGCGCAGTATGTCTCGTTGGACACCTGAACAGCGCCGTAAGGGAAGGGATAAAGTAGGGAATGAAAAAGAAAGGAAGAAAGCGGTGGCGTAGTGGAGGGCTCGAGAATAATTTCGACCACGTGGGGATCTTTAACGTAAACTGACAACGCACAGCACGAGGGCGCCTTAGCGTTTTTCCTCCATAAAAACGCAGCCGCCGCGGCAGAGTTCAAACCCGAGAACTCCGGATTAGTAGTCGAGTGCTCTAACCACTGAGCCACCGCGGTGGATGTTAAAGATCCCCAGATGGTCTAAATTATCCCGGTGCACTCCACTACGGCACCTCTTTCTTCCTTCTCTCACTCCCTCTATTTTTTTCCCTTTCGGCGCGGTTCTGGTGTCCAATGAAATATGAGACAGATATTGCGTTATTTCCTTTCCCCAAAAACCAATTATTGTTATTATTATTACCACCAGTATATATCTCTCTCACTACCGCCACGTACCTCAAAGCAGGATTGAGGCGTCCACTGACCCAGGAAGACAGTTATGCGTTCCTCCTTTCCTCAAAGTCATGAGAGTCAAGAAAGTTGTAAACGCCAAAGCCAATGAACAAACTGAACGCCGAGTTTTTTTTTAGGATGACTACGCAATTCCTAGTTAACAAACAGCTGCCGCTATTTTAGGGCTGTGTCATGAGTGGAGATGTATTAAGCATCGATTATATTTTGCAGCTAAGCTTAGCACAACTTTCTAGTTCAATCGCTGCAGTCTTACGCGCTGGCTACGAAGACATGGGGTAGCGAAGTTCAGAGACCGGCTCCATTCACAATTCTATACAGGCGCTGCGCTATGGCGCTGTTAAATATTCAGCTCCTCAACTCGTTTTGATAGTTTCCGCTTCGCACCGGATCGTTATAACAGCCGCGTAGAAACAGGATGGGTAGCGCATCATTTGTAATTAATCTTTATGAACGCAACTGAGAATTCCACAGCACGAACTCACTGCATTTCGGCGATAGATACTCTCTCCCGTTCAATTCGTTGCTTCGAGCTGGCATTTCTTTTTTACACGGGGCTTCAGCCTCCCTCGAACGCACCGTCCTCCGCGTTCTTGAAGTGTACCTGCTCCTCTCCGAGATTTATCGGTTTAAAGTGAAAATCTTGGTTTCTCGCAAGCAAAGCCGAAGTTCAAATGACGCTTCACTTTGACCCCTGAATTTATAAAACTAATATTTGGTTCTGGGAGACATTAAATAGCGCAGTATAAGTCATATATCGGTAGACACCTGAACCGCGCCGTAAGGGAAGGAATATAGGGGGAGTGAAAGAAGAAAGGAAGAAAGAAGTGCGTAGTTGAGGGCTCCAGAATAATTTTGACCACGTGGGGATCTTTAACCTAAACTGACATCGCACAGCACACGGGCGCCTTAGCGTTTTTCCTCCATAAAAACGCTGCCGCCGCGGTCGGGTTCGAACCCGGGAACTCCGGATTAGTAGTTTAGAGCGCTCAAACCACCGAGCCACCGCGGAGGGTATTAAAGATCCCCAGGTGGTCAAAATTATCCCGGAGTGCTCCACTACGGCACCTCTCTCTTCCTTTCTTCTTTCACTCCATTCCATTATACCTTCCCTTACAGCGTGGTTCAGGTGTCCGCCTATATTTGATAGACACTGCGCCATTTCCGTTCCCCCAAAATAAATTATAATTAATAATATAGTTTGTCTCATATATCGTTGGACACCTGTACCACGCTGTAAAGGAAGGGATAAAGGAGGGAGTCAAAAAACAAAGTATGAGAGAGGTGCCGTTGTGGAGGGCTCTGGAATACTTTCGACCACGTGGGGATTTTTAACACGTAAATTGACATCGCACAGCACACGGGCGCCTTAGCGTTTTGCCTCCATAAAAACGCAGCCGCCTAGAACCTGTTACAAAATGTACCCCGTTGCTAAATGCAGTGAAATGACGAATCTGTAAAAACACTTTGAAAATACTCTCCCGATCAGTAGTCGACCGCTTTAAACACTTAGCCACGCCTCGCCGCGGTGGCTCAGTGGTTAGAGCGCTCGACTATTGATCCGGAGATCCCGGGTTCGAACCCGACCGCGGCGGCTTTGTTTTTATGGAGAAAAAACGCTAAGGCGCCCGTGTGCTGTGCGATGTCAGACAACGTTAAAGATCCCCAGGTGGTCGAAATTATTCCGGAGCCCTCCACTACGGCACCTCTTCTTCTTTTCTTCCTTCATTCCCTCTTTTATCCCTTCCCTTACGGCGCGGCTCAGGTGTCCAACGGTGTATGAGACAGATACTGCGCCATTTCCTTTCCCCAAAAAACCAATTATTATTATTAACCACTTATCCACCGCGGTGGGCATTAAAGATCCCCAGGTGTTCGAAATTAGCCCGGAGCCCGAATTTATCCCGGAGCCCTCCACTACGGCACTTCTTTCTTCTTTTACTCCCTCCTTCACACCCTTTCCCTTTCGGCGCAGTTCTGGTGTCCAATGAAATATGACAAAGATATTGCGCCATTTGCTTTTCCCCAAAACCATTTATCTATTTTTATTACCACCACCATATGTCTCTCTCACAACCGCTGCGTACCTCAAAGCATGATTGAGGCGTCCACTGATCCAGGAAGACAGTCATGCGTTCCTCCTTTCCTCAAAATCTCTAGAGTCTGGAACGTTGTCAACGCCAAAGCCTATGAACAAACTGAACGCCGACAGTTTTCGCTTTTTCTATCCTCTAATAAATGAGCTAATCTACAGCCTTAGGATGACTGCACAATTCCTGGTTAACAAGCAGCTGCCACACTTTTAGTGTTGTGTCATGAATTGAAATGTATTAACCGCCGATTGTATTTTGCAGCTAGCTTAGCACGCCTTTCTTGTAGAATCGCTGCAGACTTGCGCTATGGCTACAAAGACATAGTGTAGCTAAGTGCAGAGATTTCGGCTCCATCCGCAGTGTGCGGTAGGCACAGGCTATGTCGCCGTTCTATAGTTAGTTAGTTATATTGATTTTAATGGCGCAACAGCAACTATGGCTATGATACGCCAAACACAAGGTTAGGTTCTTGTTAAATGTTACAATTTTCATACCTATAGTTTGTTTAAAACATTGGCTTCATTAAGAAACTTAAAAATACTTGAAAGATCAACCAGTGCTTGATCACCTAAAAGCAACTTGGGGTGCAATGGGATGTATTCATTGTAGAGTGTTGTAAAATATTTTTTTCTCAGTTGTTCCAGTTTTCTACATGAAATTAAAATGTGGTTTAAAGTGAGTACATCGCCGCACATTTCGCAGAGAGGTTTGTCTTGTTTTGTCAGTAAAAAGTTGTGTGTAAGGTGTGTGTGCCCAATGCGTAGCCGACATAAAATAACTTCAGTAAAACGTTCTTGATGTCTACATGATTTCCATTCTCCTAAAACGGGTTTTATAGAATGCAGTTTGTTGTTTGCCTGTTCTTCCCATGCAGCCTGCCACTTAATTCTGAGTTTACTGTGCACTAATTTCAAAAAATCTCTGTGTGGTATGTTATCTTGTTTTATTTGATCAATTCGAGCTTGTGCTGCGCATGCATCTGCTCTCTCATTACCTACAATTCCAACATGGCTGGGCACCCAGCAGAATATAATGTTATGATTTTGTTTTTTTATTTTAATTATGTTATGTATGATGTTTCCTATAATGGGTTCAGTGGCGTTTCTACAGTGCAGCGCTTTGAGCATACTCAGTGAATCGGTGTAAATGACGCTATTTTTAATGTTTTCTTTTACTATTTGGTCTACGGCTACAAAGACTGCATAACTCTCGGCAGTAAAAATCGATGCATACTGTGGCAGTCGTATCATTTTTTCATTTTTGTCTTGAATTACTGCACATCCAACATGACTTTCTGTTTTTGGCCCATCAGTGTAAAATTCAGTGAAGGTGTCGTATTTTTGTTGTACTTCAAAGAATTCTTGTAGTATGAGCTGATGTGGCATTTCCTTTTTATGTAAGTGTGTCAGTGTGAAGTCGCACACTGAAGGCAGGTTGTACCATGGTGGTAAATTTTCATATTTTTGTGCAATATTCGGCAGGGCATCCAGTACTCCTAACTCTTTACATTTATCTTCAAAGCGCATTATTAGTGGCCGGATGGATTGTGGTTTATTGTTAAATAATCTTTTGGATGGGCACTTGGTAACAATGGGATGGCAGAGATGTTTAGGAAGAGTACGGGTTTTTAGGACGTATGCGCATGTCAGTGTGACTCTTCTATCCTCTAGTGCAGGCTCATTAGCTTCAATATAAAGACTGTCTACCGGGGATGTTCTATATGCTCCAGTTGATAGTCGTAGACCAAGATTATGAACAGGGTCCAGTCTTTTCAAGTAGGATGCTCTTGCTGAACCGTATACTATGCACCCATAGTCCAGCTTGGAGCGTACCAGAGAGCGATAGATGTGTAATAGGCATGTTCTATCGGACCCCCACCGTTTTCGCTAGAGCACCTTTAATACATTGAGGGCTTGGGATGCTTTCTTTTTAAGGTTGTTAATGTGTGGTAGAAATGTGAGTTTCTTGTCAAAAGTGAGTCCTAAAAATTTATGTTCTGGTTTAATTGGTAGTGTGGCTTGATTCAAGTATAGGTTGGGATTGAATTGTAGGCCTCGTCGCAATGAGAACAAAACAGCTACTGTTTTTGAGGAGAGAACTTGAACCCATTTATCTCTGCCCAAGCAGCTAGTTTATTTAGTGTAATTTGTATTTGTCTCTCGCAGGACGATATGCTGGAGGAGGTGCATGCTATCTGTAGGTCATCTACATAAACCGAATACATTATGGACTTGGGTATTACTTTGGCTAACGAATTCATTTTTACTACGAAGAGTGTCGTGCTTAGAATGCAACCTTGGGGTACGCCATTCTCTTGGGTGAAAGTCATGGAGAGAGTTGTTCCTAGGCGGACCCTAAATGTGCGGTTAGCCAGGAAGTCGTTTAAGCAGTTCAGCATCCTGCCTCGGATACCCAGCTCTGCTAGGTCGCGGAGGATGCCGAACTTCCACGTGGTATCGTATGCCTTCTCCATGTCGAAGAAGACCCCGATACACTGCTGCTTGTGGATAAACGCCTGCCGTATGGTGTTCTCTAGGCGGACAAGGTGATCGGTGGTTGAGCTTGCTTTTGTGAATCCACATTGATGAACATCTAATAGCTGCCGAGATTCGAGTACAAAGGTGAGTCTAATGTTTATTACACTTTCAAAAGATTTAGCAATGCAGCTGGTGAGGGCTATTGGTCTGTAATTGTCAGGACTTGTTGGTGATTTTCCGGGTTTCAGAAAAGGTACTATTACCGCTTTCTTCCACTCCTCAGGTATTCTGCCAGTCATCCATATTTTATTCAAGAATTTTAACAGTGCCTGTACGGCTGTATCAGAGAGATGGGCAAGCATATTGTAATGAACATTGTCTGGGCCTGGTGCTGTCTTTTTACCGGAAGATAATACACTATTTAATTCCTGGAGCGTAATGGGCTGGTTGTAGTCTTTCTGCATGCCTGTTCCGAATGGGTTTTTGTTTTTCAGCTATAGTTTTGTGTTTCTGGAATGCATTTGTGTAGTGCGACGACCTTGAGACTTCAGCAAAGTGCTCGCCCAATAAATTGGCCTATTCTTCTAACGATGTTTGTGTACCGGGTGTTGTCAAAAGTGGAAGTGTGAAGGAAGTACGGTCACCAGTGAATTTACTGACTTTGTCCCATATTTTCTTTGATGGTATTGAACTATTTATAGAGGACACATATTTCTGCCAGGAGGTTTTCTCAGCATTCCTGCGCACGTACCGCGCTCTCGCCTTGGCCCTCTTAAAAGTGAGTAAGTTCTCTGCAGTGGAGTACCGACGCAGGGTACCCCATGCTTTATTTTGCTGTTTTTTTGCAAATGTACATTCTTGTGTCCACCATACTTTGTGTTTCTTCTGTACGAGTCCTGTTGTTTGTGGTATAACGAGTGTTGCAGCAGATATTATGCATGTAGTAAACCTGTCATTAATTTCATCTATGCTGAGGTCTTCAGAAAATTCTTTATCTAGAGTGGCACTTTCTGTAAAAAGTGACCAGTCGGCGAGGTGAAGTTTCCAGCGCCGTGGTCTTGTGGGAATGACTGCAGTAGACGATGAGAGGCTGATGATAATAGGTAGGTGATCACTTCCCAGAGGGACATTTAAAACATCCCATTTAAAATCGGTAAAAAGCGATGGTGATGCGAAAGCTAAATCGAGAAAGCTCATTTTTGCGGAGCTTGGGCAACAATAAGTTGCTTTTCCTGTATTTAAAAGACAGATGTTATTTGAGAGGATAAAATCTTCGATTGTTTGCCCCCTAGAGTCGCAGCGCTCGCTTCCCCAAAAAGGGGAGTGAGCGTTAAAATCCCCAACTACCAGATATGGCTCTGGAAGTTCAACTGTCAATTCTTCTAGATCATGGACTGTTAATGTAAAATGTGGAGGAATGTATACGGAACAGATTGTTAGTGTTTTATAGCTGACGATGCTGACTGCAACCGCCTCTAGTTTTGTATTGAGCTTTATTTCTCGAGCAGGGACGCCGCTTTGGACGACAATTGCGACGCCTCCTGAGAGTCGATTTGCCTGCTCGCAATCGCGTCTAAAAGTTTGATAATGTTTCAGGATATGCACATGTTGTGGACCAAGATTGGTCTCCTGAAGACATAAAACTATGGGTAACATTGACCCTAAAATATGTGTTATGTCACTATATTTCCGCATAAGTCCTCTGCAATTCCATTGAATTAAAAAAGCCATGCTTGTGTTTTTAAAAGAAAATGAAAGGAGTTTTACTTATGTGGTGGGCCCGTTATGAGGGGCCTGTCTTTTTTCGCTCAACAGAGCTGTTCCGCCGCTGTAATGGAGGCGGAGTGGGTGTTGTATCCATCACCTCAACAGAGGTGCTGTAGGACCGCGCAGCCGCGGTTGTGTTAGTTTCAGGCCTCTCCCGACGGGGGGAGGTCCTGCGGGATGCCGACCCATGGACCGGCGGTCCCTGCTTTGGCAGTGACAGGGCAGCTTTCGCTGACCCTGCCTGGGGCGTGGATGGCCCTGCCATAGGCTCGGTGGGAGCGGCCTTGGCAGGTGCCGGAGTGCTGTGCGGTGCTACGCCCCTGCGCACCACATCAGCGAAGTTTTGTTTTGCTGTGAAGGAGAATGTGTTTGTAACCGCAAAACGCCTTCTCGCTTCTTTAAAAGAAATGTTTTCTTTGGTCTTTATGGTGATAATTTCTTTTTCTTTCTTCCAGGACGGACACGCCCTGGAGTATGCAGCATGTTCTCCTTCACAGTTTGCACAGCACAGGGCTGCGTCACATACATCAGACTGGTGATCGTTAGAGGCACATTTTGCGCAAGTTTTACGACCGCGGCAGCTCTGTGAGCTATGGCCGAACCTTTGGCAGTTGAAACACCTGCGAGGATTTGGTATGTATGGTCGTACATTGATTTTCAAATATCCCACGTCGATTGTGTCGGGCAGGGTGCTGGTGTTGAACGTCAGGATCATGTGTTTTGTGTCTATTTCCTTGTTGTCCTTCCGGATTTTGATTCGGTGGACATCTATGACGTCTTGGTCGATGAGCCCTTCGAGCATTTCTTTTTCAGTCATGTGAAGAAAATCATTTTCCGATATTACGCCTCGGACAGTGATTAGTGAGCGATGAGGAGTCACGGAGACCGGGATTTCCCCTATGGACGTTAGGTTGGAGAGCTTAGAATGTTGGACATTGTCACACAGTTCGAGCAATAAGTCGCCGCTGGCCATTTTTGACAGCTTATAGCCAATGCCTAGGGTTTCAGTCAAGCACTTTGACACAAGGAAGGGGGATATTATTCTTGCCTGTTTATCTTGTTGTTCACTGTGGATCACATGATATTTGGGGAAAGTTACTTTTCTTTTTTGAAAGAAGTTGTCTGCCTCGTTCCGCCCTCTTTTGAGAGAGCGATCGGGTTTTGAAAGTTGGGGAGCCATAAAAAAATTTTGTTTTTCGGTCATGGTGCCAGCCACCCACCACGGAGTCCAACAAGGGGACGGGACAGGAACTTGATAGCAAGTCCTGCCCACGCCAGCTGTACACCTCAACTATAACCAAATATGACGCAACTCAGGGTAGTTGGTCACACAAGTTTAACCCTCGCCGCCAGGAAAAAAGGAAAAACTAAGAAGTTAGTAGGATATAGGAGAGTTGTGAGACAGAGATACGAAAGTTAAAGATGAAGCGGAGGATAGGAAAAGGCGACTGCCGATTCCCCCCGGTCGGGTCAGGCCGGAGGTGCCGTCTGCAGGAAGCTGGGGCCAAAGTGGTGTGTTGCCTTTGCCAAGGGGCCTTAAGGGCCCAAACGCTCGGCATCGGCTCAACCACCAGGATCCCCTTTTCCCCGGACACGGCGATGCCACGCACGGCGAGGCGCGGGTGCTCGGGTACGTGGTGATGAACAGTACACCATCATCCCCTTGCGGGGATGTCCCTGCGGATGCTCGGGAACCCGCGGTGTCGCCACTTACCGTCGCGACGCCTGCAAGCTGCAGGCGCCCCCCTGCGGGGGTGTCGCCGTTCTATATTCAGCTCCTTTAATTGCTTTGATAGTTCCCGCAAGTGTTGATTTCACCGGATCGTTATAACAGTCGCGTACAAATAGGATGGTTGGCACATCATTTGTCATTAAATTTTATGAACGCAACTGAGAATTCGACAGCACGAACTCGCTGCATTACGGCGATAGATACTCTCTCCCGTTCAATTCGTTGCTTCGAGCTGGCATTTCTTTTTTACACGGGGCTTCAGCCTCCCTCGAACGCACCGTCATCCGCGTTCTTGAAGTGTGCCTGCTCCTCTCCGAGATTTATAGGTTTAAAGCGAAAACCTACGCTTCCCGCAAGCAAAGCCGAATGTCAATTGACGCT
Source organism: Amblyomma americanum (assembly GCF_052857255.1). Lineage (NCBI taxonomy): Eukaryota > Metazoa > Arthropoda > Arachnida > Ixodida > Ixodidae > Amblyomma > Amblyomma americanum. The sequence goes on along the minus strand of NC_135501.1, from coordinate 78,960,936 downwards.
TCACTTTGACCCCTAAATTAATAAAAATAATAATTGGTTTTGGGCGACAGGAAATGGCGCAGTATCTGTCTCATATATCGTTGGACACCTGAAGCGTGCCTTAAGGGAAGGGACAAGAGAGGGAGTGAAAGAAGAAATGAAGAAGTAGGGGTCGTAGTGGAGGGCTCCAGAATAATTTCGACCACCTTGGGGATCTTAACGTGCACTGACATCGCACAGCACACGGGCGCCTTAGCGTTTTTCCTGTGTAAAAACGCAGGCGCCGCGTTCAAACAAAGCAAATTGCTTTTTTGTTCAGATGCGCAGTAGGCCTCTTTAATGGCTCACCTTCAAGTCTGTTGTCTCAGAGATAAAATATAGCTCTATATCAACATCACGTCCATGAAAACGAAGCTACAGGCAGCCAATGCGTTTATTTTTTGTAGCAGTTTGTACAAAATAAGTTTTCACTAGTTCTAAGGGCAAACCTTCCGAAATGTCAGCACTTTTGAAACACGTTCTTCTGTCATTTCGCTGTCTAGTAACTTTACACTTTTGCTCTTTGCAGTAGTTGTCAAATTACTTCAAATTTTTTTATTCCGCGCAGCCTTTGGACAATCTTGGCCCTTCAACATGGGCTTTACAGAGAACTTAAGCACAGTCAGTAACGGGGCTGCGCCAACTCGCAGAATCCCGGCGGTAGTGGCCGCGCCCCATCGGACACTATGTTCCGCAGCACGCATAGGTCCTCGTCGCCGTCCATGATGCCCCACGTGACCGGGCCCCTGATGCAGTCCTCGGCGGTCATGGTTAGGAAGCGCAGCTTGGGAAAGAAAGGACGCATCACCACTTTCAGCTGCAGCGGGGAACCCGTGCCGCGGCAGCTGACGCACTGCTCCTGGGCCCAGCGCACGGCGAGTTCCGCAACCCCTATCTGCGGCACGTACCTGATATGCACACAGAACACATCACAGAATTATACTCCGTCTCACAAGATGTTTGCAGCACTACGGAAGGTACAGCTCTCTCGTCCAATCAGGATGGCGCGCACTACATTAGTGTGTTCCTACGCGCCTGTGGCTCGATCCACCTGATGTCCAGGTGGCTTCTTGGCTTCTTTCTACCTCTATTTATAGTAGCACCGAGCCACAGGTGTTCCACCGCGCGGCGCCGCGCCTTTCCTCAAAATCCAACTTTCAATTTTCAGTTTTCTCTCGCTTCTTTCCCTCCTTTATCTCTTCCTTTACGATGCGGTTCGGGTGTCCACCGAGATATTGTCTTTCTTCTTTCCCTCCCTCCTTTATCCCTTCTTTTACTGCGCGGTTCGGGCGTCCACCGATATATGTGAGACAACCAGGGTACTGTTCTCATCAGTTCCTCTGTTGTCGCGTCGCAGTAAATTTCAGTAATCGTGTCATGTGCATATAAATTTATATACTCCAGCGTGCCGAGGCAGCCGAGTGTCGATGGTGGCGAAATGCAAAACAAGCCCATGTACTGCGCGAGAGGCAACGCACGTTAAACGGGTTCGATCATCTCATCGTCCTCATAACAACTGAATTCAGCACTGCTGGTTGTGTCGTCCTCCAGGTTGACAACAATGGCCGGTCCCTGGTCAACAACATTGTCGATGATGTGGTCCAGTTTTCTCATCACATCTTCCTCACTGATATTATCCTGCACGTAATTCTTTCATTTCTCAACAGTCACTTGCGTGATGCCTTGCCAAACCAGAGGCTCGACGTCTTGGAGCTTAAACGTCTTGTTTTGGCTGGCCACGAAACCCTTGACGTCGCTCCAGACAAGCTCTATCGGGTTCAGTTGGCAATGGTACAGTGGCAGGCGCACAACGAGATGGCCAGCAGCTTTAGCAATGCAGTCGACACGGTGCATGAGCTTCACTTTGACCCCTAAATTAATAAAAATAATAATTGGTTTTGGGCGACAGGAAATGGCGCAGTATCTGTCTCATATATCGTTGGACACCTGAAGCGTGCCTTAAGGGAAGGGACAAGAGAGGGAGTGAAAGAAGAAATGAAGAAGTAGGGGTCGTAGTGGAGGGCTCCGGAATACTTTCGACCACCTGGGGATCTTTAACGTGCACTGACATCGCACAGCACACGGGCGCCTTAGCGTTTTTCCTCCATAAAAACGCAGCCGCCGCGGTCGGGTTCGAACCCGGGAACTCCGGATCAGTAGTCGAGCGCCCTAACCACTGAGCCACCGCGGCGGGGTGGGTGGGCAGAGGAGATAAGAAGTTTGCAGGCATAGTGCGGATGCGGCTGGCGAAGGAAAGGGTTAACTAGAGAGACATAGTAGAGGCCTTAGCCCTGCATTGGTGTTAGTCACGTTGATGAGGATGATGAAATAAAACAAAAATGCAAGAGTTTATTAGGTAACAGTTATCATGCAACATATATGTAACGAAATAAAGAAAGCAAGAAATAGAAATAAAAGAAAAACAAAAGTGAAACAGAAATAGTAACAGCTAAAAAGCAATGAAAAACAAACAGCAAGAAGAAACACTAAATAACGCAGAAAATAACATGAAAATTGTAGGGACAAGTAAGACAGGGGATAACTTTCGCATTTCCGCTGTAAAGCAGACTTAAGTGCAATTCTCTGGAGAGAGAACAAACATTTATTAAGGAAATAGAGAGGCTGAGCCGACGTAGTTGGTGAATACCGATATCTTCTTGGACCGCGTCCGTATAGCCCGGCATGCCCCAAGATCACGCCACCTCACGAGCCCGGCGTGCGAGGGCAGCTTGTGTTGTCACACTCTAGCACTCGAGGCGAAAGATCTCCCAAGCCTCTTCAGTGGGGGTGGAGCGGGGAGTGAAGTGGGGTCTGTGTTGACAGACCCACCCCATGTGGGATAGAGAAGAGAGCTCATTACAGTGTGGACATAAATGATTCACTTTCAGGGCATAGCGAGAAGCTATGGCGATACACCAGTATGTGTTCGTCTGTAGCTGTCGCCGAATGCGTTCGTCTGCCTTCGACAGCCCCTTTGCTGGAGGGAGGAACTGGTGATGCCTGTCTTTCTAATAGTCGACGATTTCTGGAAACCGCAGAAGCGGTCGGCTAGGCTCATCGGTTGGCGAGCAGGCGGTAGTAGGTGTCTGGGGGATAAACGCTCGGGCATAATAATAATAATAATAATAATAATAATTGGTTTTTTGGGGAAAGTAAATGGCGCTGTATCTGTCTCATATATCGTTGGACACCTTAAGGGAAGGAATAAAGGAGGGAGTGAAAGAAGAAAGGAATAGGTGCCGTAGTGGAGGGCTCCGGAATAATCTTGTCCACCTGGGGATCTTTCACGTGCACTGACATCGCACAGCACACGGACGCCTTAGCGTTTTTCCTCCATATAAACGCAGCCGCCGCGGTCGGGTTCGGACCCGGAAACTCCGGATAAAACCCGAGCGCGGCGGCTGCGTTTTTATGGAGGAAAAACGCTAAGTGCGTTTTTATGGAGGAAAAACGCTAAGGCACCCGTGTGCTGTGCGATGTCAGCCGCATTCGCAGCTTCGTAACCACGGAGTCCCTGGTAGGCTGGCGCTCACGTAATGCGTCTAGGCAGGTTTTGGCTCGGAGTCTTTTCTCTGCTCAGTATAACAGTAAATAATTACTGAAATACGACAGCAACGTATAACCAAAGGCCCACCGCTCATGACAGTAGCTTAATGTGGGCGATACAAATCTCCAAGAAATGAACGTGTTCAGTAACTACTTCCAAGAACTTTCGCATTATGGTTTCGGCGGGATCTTCTGGCACTTTTGGAGGTCACGCAAGAAAGTGACGTTGCCCCCAGAGTAGTTTCAATCTGTTTGAGACATTCATGGTATTGAAAGATGTCCGAGTCAGGACTGTCGAAGAGATAGTACTCTGGAAAAAAAAAAGAAAAATAATAGGCTGAGACGCAGAAGTGAACAAAAATTGTGCCTTTATCACCAAAACAATTGCCTATCTACGCCAAAGTGGGATGCCGTTTCCTGCCGCTTCTCCTTATCACAGTGCCGCCGCAGTGGCTCAGTGTTTATGGCACTCGGAAGCTGTTCCGGAAGACGCTGGTTCGATCCCGACCACGATGGTCGATTTTCGGTGGAGGAAAAACTCTAGAGTCCCGTGTACTGTGCATTGTCAGCGCATGTTAAAGAACCCCATTAGGTCAAATTTCCGGAGCCCTTTACTACGGTGTCCCTCATAGCCTGCGTCGCATTGGGACGTTAAACCCCCACAAACCATAAACCATGTTTATTACAATAACCAGGGCCGGATTAAGAAAAATGGTGGCCCTGGACTAATGCGCATGCTGGCCCCCTTTCCTTATACTGACTCCGTTCTCTCCTCTGTCGCCTGCTACGCTGCTGGAAATATGCCATGTTTCAGTTTATAAGCGCCAAATTAAAAAGAACGAGGTGCGATCAACGGGAATAATATTATAGTTATTAATATAAATAAACAACAAACCTTTCTTGAAACTTGTGCTGTTCTAAACACCAACACATATGTTCACTCTGATGAATCTGTATTGTGTTTTCAGCAAAAGCTAGGCATTAAGGAAACATTTAGTGCAATCAAGACGAACAAGAACGTAGAAAAGACAACACAGCTCAGATGTCGATCGTTATGAAGCTAGGCTTTGTTTGCATCACTAACTTTAATTCGGTGAGGAGACGCATGGTTGTATCCAAAACATTCTTTATTATAATTCAAGCATCAGACTGCTGTAATCAAGATACAAGTTACTCTACAAATATCTTATACATATATTACTTAAGGCAATACAAACACCATAAAAATGCACTTGAATACAGGTGAAAATTATTAACTGTAATTGAACATTATTTGAAATTTTTTTCGTCAAAGGCAAGACAAGCATAGACGACACCAAATAAACGGGGCACGATCAAAAACAACAAAAATACAGTTCTTTATAAGCACGTTAAATTTCGCAAGAACAAACAAGAGACGAATAACGAATATTTGCATATCTTGAATTACATTGCTCAGCGCTTCAATGGCAACGCAGAGGCTCGGAGGCGGCACAACGAACTTATTGGAACTATTCATGTATAGCTCAAACAGGCCTCTTTTAAAATGGCTTCTTTCGGGCCTTCGCTTTTGCAAAATCAGATATAGTCTGTTCGAAGGATAGATTGCGGTGGAGGTCACTTTCAATAGACATGATGGCAAGCGAGTTCACCTGGGCGTCAAGGAGGCTCAAGCGAGGGCAATTTTTTATCAGCGACAACTTGGAAAACGATTGTTCGGTCTCAGAGTTTGCCAATGGTATGCTTAAGTACATTCGCTAAGCAATAGAAACGTTCGGAAACATATCATTAGGCTTTCGTGCAGCAACTTCATTATTCCCTGTTGACTCGTGTCCTGGCAATAAGAGTTGTGCAGAAAGTTCGCGAACTGAACGATTTGAGTGAAAAATGCTGGCTCCAAATCTTTTTGTAGCTTGTAATCAAATTGTCTGCCTGCTGTGCTATGGAGGCCTTGCTCCCAACTTCTGTGAGCAATTTTAAGGATCCGAACCCTTCGCAGAGTTCAGTATACGCAGCCTTTCGCACTCGCAAAGCAGAGCCTAGACTGTCAAGTACAACATTGCAGGTCTCTACGATAAACTTTTTTTCTACCTTGTAGCCCACGATCGCTTTTCCCGTCCGGCGCTTACTCAAAGCACTCATGCTGATAACATTGATTGGTACTCAGCTTGCGTGCTCTCTCTTCGAAGGTATCAAAGAGAGGTCGCAAAGAATTAACAAAGCTTTCTAGCAGTTGAAATGTCTTGCAGTTGAAATGCCTATGCCTGGTTTCTGAAATACCACGCTCATTTTGTCAAAGCGGTCCAAGATTTCACTCCAGAAAATCGCCAAGAATGCATTCTCTAGTTTTGTCATTTTCTTGAAGAGAGAGTGCGCTTCGTTTCTAGTGTTACCGTTTTCTTCCTCGTTCTTCGATATAACTTCAGGCAACACATGACTGCATTGAAATTTTTCAGAATGGCCTTACAAGATTGAGCGTGTCTTTACCACCTGGTCCCAGAAAGACTTTTTAAAACAAGCTGCTGGCCAGTTCCGCCCATGCTTCCCAAACGATACTTCCATCGCTTAGGTGAGACAGCAAAGAACACATACAGTGCCTGAAGTACAGTGAAAAATTTCGCTTCCTCAAGGCAACTGTCAACGCTACACGCGCCAACTAACTTCAGTGATTGACCAGCACGCGGGGTGTAGACTGCCAATTCGTTCAAGTGTTTGATTTGAGCTCGTAGTCTCTTGTATTTTCCTGACATATTACTGGCATTATCATAAGCTTGACCCCTAAAATCATCAATTGAGATGCCACTGGTCGTCAAGAGAGACATCACAGTATCGAAAAGATACAAGCCGGCATGCGATTCGATTGGAACAAATCCAAGAAAGCGTTCGTACACTTTCCCATTTAAATAGTGTCATAGCGTTTGATGTGCTTGTTTAGAAAGAGATAAAACTTGTCAATGGCCTCAAGGACTCTCATATCGTTTCCATTTCACGGTGAACCAAAAATCTCCTCACTGCACCTAAAGGCTAGGTTGCGTTAAGCAAGAAGCTTACTACAACAGCTTACTACAACGACTACGCACTTCAACACCTCTGTCCAGTAAGCAGTCTCAGTGACAAGATGCTTAACCAGCTCCTTGTCATTTGTGCTGCTTGAGTTAGAGCGGGCGAGGCATGTTGCCAGGCTGTTCCGGTGCTCGACGCTAGTTTCATGAGCGCAAACCTTTTCTTCTGCTCTTTTCCAATAAGAAAAGCCGAGCGTGGTGAAAGCACTGGGGATGCTTGAAATCCAAAATAGTTTCCACATGAAATAGTAAACGCAACCTTTGGACATCGAGTACATTAACCACTGTCGGTCGTACGCCTCCCTATTTACAGCCTTTCGCACGAAAGGATGAGGTGACATATAGCGTTCAGAGTTTTCTATTGCTTTCCGGAAAACGAAAAATCTTTTGCCCGATTTTGAAAATACAATGGCCCTTTCTTAAGGCATACACACCGAAAGCTGTCAGTAATAACGTCGGGCCACTTAGCAGGGTCACTTCGGCGAATCTCGCAACGTACCTCTTACTGGGGGGAGTCTGTACTTCGCTGTTGCCGCAACGAGAAGCCGTCTCATTCGTCCTCTTGAGGCACACTTTGTGGGTGAGTACATGATTATTTGAAGCCAAACTAACCACAAACAAGTGAGTCGGTTCTTTGAGTGTTAATTCCTGGCTCTAGTCAGTAGAAGGAGGCTCATCGGGGAGGTTTGGCACCTGTTGATCAGCAGTAGTAGAAATCGGGCGTGGTGTGCTGGCCACCTGGAGCTCTGTGTCAGGGGTCCGGCCGAGTAGCATAGACATTGCTGGCTCAGGAACAGGACAGGGCTCGGTTAGCGTAGGTTGCTCAGAAATAAGGACGACCGAGGTTGGCGCCATTTTCACAGGATCCAGACAACCAAGATCCGTCAAACCTTGCTTCTTGCCAGGAAACCGTGGCGATGTAGTTGTCAAGTCTTCCACGGAAGCACCGTCGGTACTATTGAGAGTTTGGCACGTACTCTGGGTTGAGCAATCATACCACTCCGCGGAAGCTGCATTCAGTAGGTACTTTGTCATCTATGGTAGCTTCTTTTCAAGCTCTTCTCTTTCTAACTTCCCCTTTCGTTTAGACGGGCCACTTTGATGCTTCCGACTGAGCATTTAGGATGAATGGATGCTAATCGTTCACCGCACCGGGCACTTCTTCAGTCCGACACGACAGCAGGTGTCCAACGGTGGTCGTCCTGATGACTGGCGCACGCTGCATCGATGGTCTGTGGCTGGCCGAGAGTGGTGCGTCCCCCGGGAGCTCCTCATCGTTCGGGTTTACGCAAGCTTAATCGGCGGCTTGGGGCTGAATCGCAGCCCACGATCAACTTCCTTTCATAGACGAACGCCGCTCCTGTCTTTTACTAGCGCCAAAGCAGGCGTTCAAATACGCATAGAGTTCCTTGTACAAATTGCCTCCTTCCCCGTACAAGCTCACTCCATCTCCCGTTCCGGTCTCGCCATCCTATTGACTAGGAGGAATCGTCTGTTCTGGGACGTTAACGATTTTTCTTTCGCCCCGTCGACACCGAGCGCGAGAACAAAGGGCCGAGGGCGACTCCTAGTTCGGGCGAAGTTACGCGCCCTGCGTCGCCTCTGAATCTTCTATTTCTTTCTGGAAATTTTTGGAATCTTCGTACAGAACTAAGCTGCTATCGTAACTGCTGAGAAAAACTTAAATCTCTGTCATATTTTCTTAACGCTAATGACGAATGACGTCCTGCTGCTTTCGACATGGCTCTGGAATCAAAAAAAGGGAATCGAAGTTGGGAATTTGAGACGTCGGTCATTATTTTTACTCCGTTTAGGTATAACCTTTAGGTGTCTTCTTGATGGTTATGCTGGATGCTAGCACTAGACAAGGAGTACAAATGCACTCAAATGCGATCTTCGCCCAGTTGTTTCCTCCCAAAATCTAAAGAATAAGTTCCACACCTCCTCAGCTGTCCAAATTCTCTGTTCTGGGAGATTTGCGGACCTAACAAGAAGCAAAACTCTAACGGTAACTGCATTGCTAGGACGTGGTGTCCACATATCGATTCTTTGCTATAAAAACGTTCTCATCTGCGTTTTTTTTTTGCAGGCCAGTGGGCTGTGCAGTTCGGGGAAGGGCAAAATTTTGAACTTTTCGCTGCACCGAGTATTTTTTTCAGCTGTTTTTAGGTCCAGAGCGTTGAAGTTATTTGAACAATACAAGACGCAGTAGGTATTCCTGCATTCACAAAAAGAGATATCATCATTGGTGGTTAGAATAACTTCTTCCTGAATACCTCGCTTTATATGAATTTCAGCCCAAACATGATAAGTGACCTTTAATTTTATAAATCTCTTGTGTGGTACGAAAATCCTACTCCTGCTGAGCGCGAAGCAATTTATTGGGGCATCTGTCAACAACTCCGCAGTTTTTCCACTCACTGCTTCCGTAAGTAACATAAATGACTATATTATTGGCGACATCAAAAGTGGAGGTGTCCCTGATCCTGGGAAAGAAATTGGAAATGCATGAAAATCATTTTCATTACCCTATCTTGATAGCAGCAATGGTACCACCTGACTACTAGGTGCAGCTGAAGATTGCATTTTGGATAGCTTGAAATCCGCGGCATCAAAAACAGAGGCATGCCCGTGTAGCTTACACTGCTCCTGTAGCGAAACCGCGTATATATACGCTGAAAACCTAAGTGGCGGCTCCTTGGGCGCGAACTCGAGGGTATGCGAAAATTAACTGTTCAAGTAAAACAGATTTAAATGCCAGTAATTGTGCACAATTGATAGCGTAGCTTCCGGTAAGTCATGCACTGCTATATAAGTGGCGAACAGCGAGGAATGCTATGCTTTTCAGATGCCATTTTGATCTGGGGCAGTTCTCTTTCCAAAGAGTGATACAATCTATTCAGAAAATTGCACTGTACATAAATAAATTTGCGGAAGTTTGAAAATATAAACTTCTCAAGCGGATACAAAGTAGGAGCAACATCTGAAGTTTTCACATTTTGCCGCGGTCAAATTTGTTCACCAATATCCGTATTTGCGGCGGCAATAGCGGTTGTATCTATACTTGTCAGACTGTGGTTTCGCGTCAGTCACCGAATGAAATATCCGAGGGAAAACAGCGAAGGAAGCATTGTATCGTAGGTAGTTATCCAACTCACTCCTACAGCGTCCTGAAGTGCAGAATCCGCGCTCAGTACTAACTCACTGAGCCAAAGCGATCATACAACCAGCGAGAAGAACACAGTTACTTAGAAGCGTGCATTGGGAGACGTCAAATCACTGTAGGCTGGCAAACTGTTCACTTTTCGGGCACTACTGATATATTCCCCTGTTTGGCTGAAGTTCAATCTCTGGAAGTTTATGCCGCGTGGCTCTAAGGTTGCTCTACACTTACGAGGAACCGCAAATCTTTACCACTGTTCTCCTCGCATACGCGCCTAATTTCTTTTTGCCTCATCGTCATGTGGAACTGGTGGTGACTCATACTGTGAACTACACGACTCTCAATAATTCAGGAGCCTAACAGTAATAGTTTAAAAGTTAACCATTCAATATCAGTTAATAATCATGGTAGTTAGCACGTCCTAATTGTATTCTGATGTATTCTACCGATGACAGTGCTTTGCCGAAAAAAAGCGTTCATTTAACTGAAAAGGCTAATTTTTCAAAATTTTTTAAAATCTTAATTGAAACACCCGGTATGTATTCCTATATGTTGCACTGCATAGTCATGCCGTTTTAAAAGGGATTTTGTTGTGTCCTGTATGCAGCACCTTCATAATTAACACATCGCATGAATAAAGCAGCTGTGCCTACGTAGCCAAAGAAAAGCCGAAGAGCAAGAAAAAGCGCCTAAAAGAAAGTGTATAATTTCCTTTTAAAAGCCAGATTTTTATCCGCATAAAAATATTAGCAGATCTGTAAGTGGGCACTGTCTTACGCCAATATTTGAAGTGGTGAAGTTTATTCAGAGCTGAGTAGCAGCTACATTACTAACAATGGCGTACGCATGCATCCTTGGACGCAAAACCCTGCGCCCTTAAGTACTTGCTACGATAGAGTCCTGGCGTTACTATTACCGGACCTTGACCATGAATTTTAGTTCACCAGAGGAATTGATAACGGGAATAAGGAGATAGAAAAAGGGCCATTGCAGGTTTCTCCTCAAATGTGAAAATTGCGATGGAAACGCAGCTATTAAATGAATTGGAAAGCTGAAGCCTTTTGCAACAGTCAAGACATCATTTGTTCGCTCGCACAACGCTGTTGCGCCATCGGCTAACTAGTTACACTCTACAAATGGCGAAACGACACTTTTTCGCAAGTGTACTGCGAGCAGTCTAACTGCGAGGCCGGAAGTCTGATTATGCGGCGAGGCCGCATGACTGCATATGGTGGCGACTACACGCCTGCGATGTAACGAGCCCGTTCTGTGTGCTTGTTTCCCCCTCATGCCAACAAACGAACGATGCTCGTTCGTGTGCAATATGCGCGGGACCTGCGGAGATACTAAGGCATCGATGCGCAGGAATTCGCATCTGCTCTTTCACTCGCGCTTCTCGTTCCAACGAGATCTAGGTTACCATAAGAGGAAAGCGCACTGCACCATTTTGTAGTTCTAAGATGTAGATCCTGTAATGATGGGACGGGTTGTTGCTTTCTTATGCCACGTTTTGTCACTTGTGAGTATTTAACGTGGCCTAGCTGACATTGCACAGCGCACAGGCGTTTTCGTATCTCGCTGCCACCAGGATGAGGCCGCCGTGGCTAGGATTCAATCCGTCAAACTTTGGTTGGGAGCAGCAGCCGAACTCCGAAACGACTGAGTCGCCCCAGGCTGTATATATACATTAAGAGAGGCTTCAGTGTCACTGTTGATGTGCTCCACAAATAACGGTGGGGAAAATACCGATTAAAGTACAACTGCTGGTGGAAATAAACATCTGAACTGTTAAATATAACGGATCAGTAAACTTGCACCGCACTCTTCTAATTTGTGCATTCTTCTTTTCCACTAACAAGATATATATTGAGTCTGGTATAGTCGGAATTTTTTTTATTTTTAAAATAATTTTGCAGCTTTTTCCGCCAGTGCATTTCTTTGCTAGTGTCTAAAGGTTGGTACCGTTATGAATTAGCTTTTTAAAAAGTTTAAGAGAACTGACAAGTTCTCCATTCTCTATAAGAAAAAAAATCCTTAAAGAGGAAAAAAAAACATTAAGCAGCTTCCACTGAGCTGCGCTGAAGAAGGCCTACCTACGCAGCAGGGGCTCTTCGTTGCGGTGAAAAACCCCCTAAACGGAGCAAAGACTCTTAAAATCTTTCTACTCGATTTTCTCAGTGTGCCTCTTTTTTATCACACTGCTCAAGTTGGAAAACTACCGTTCTCGTACTACAGCGGGTGACGTTGCTTTGAAGGTACTTTCTAGATAAAAAGCTGGTGGAATGAGAGAGTGTTTGCAGTGTTTCAAATTTTATTGAAGTTTTATTCCCATAAAAACTAAATTTTTAAAAAGCAGTTGTGGAATGGTGGAAGGAAGCTTACTAGACATAATTTTAAAAAACAACGTGAAGACAGAGATACCTCTCTCTATTCTTTACGATCGCTTTTCCGGAGACTGTTTAGCCAGAATTGAATAACTAATATTTGAAAGGCATATAGTTATCCTAACCTTAGGCGCCGTGCAGCTCGTTATAAGTTTCACAACTTTTCAATGGTAAAGAATTAAAAGCTGAAATTGTGATTCAGATCTAAAGATATAAGGAATAACCTTTGCTCATACAAATATCAGAATCACCAGAGTGGTTCAAATGTTAACCGTACCGCCCCCGCCTTCCTCCCCCCCCCCCCGCCCATTATGCAAAAAATTGGCATTTTTACATTTGTTTAATGTTTCTTTAGTGGACAACGAATATTGCTACGCTACTAACTACTCTAGTGGCGCCATACAGCGGCTAAACTGCATTTCCTGGCAGTTGGCAAGCCTTAAGTCATCTCGGGGCTAGATGCTTCGTCTTCTTTATCTCTCGTGGTGCCTTGCGCGTTCCAACGTCTTGTGCGTCTAATTAAAGCAAGTAAACCAGCCCTGCTTACGTCAACCGTTTCTCAGCGACATATTTGGTGGAGGTGCTGAGTAAAGGTCCATGTACGCTGACCTCGAGAACACCTTTGACGTCAGCTCTCAACGCGTGCCTACAACACCAGTCCACAAGGCGAGCCGCCGCCTGCGAGGCCTTCAACCCGAGTTCGGCCAACTGACAGCGCCGGTAAGGGTCATGACATCCACCGCGGCTAGCCAGACAAGTCAGCACTTCGGGAATGCCCTGCCATTTGTCCGTCACGCACCTCGATCGCCGCCACCGTTTCACGGGGACAGGTTCGAGGACGTCGAAGACTGGTTGGCCAGCTTTGACCGAGTGGCGGGTTTCAATGAGTGGGACGGCGAGCGCAAGCTGCGTGACGTCTACTTTGCGCTGCAGGACTCGGCCAAAACGTGGTTTGAGAACCACGAAGCTTCCTTTACCACCTGGGAGGCTTTTCGTCGAGAGCTGCTAGCAACATTTACCAGCAGTGAAAGAAAAGAGAAAGCTGAAATCGCCCTGCGCTCGAGATCACAGCAGCCGAACGAGGGCGTCGCGATGTTCATCGAGGACATGACCCGACTGTTCAATCGGGCCGACCCTGCTATGCCCGAAGCCCAGAACGTACGCCACCTAATGCGTGGCGTAAAAGAGCAGCTGTTTGCCGGACTTGTCCGTGACCCGCCACGAACAGTGTCCGACTTCACCAAGGAGGCAATGGGTATCAAGCGCTCTTTATAGGAACGGGGCGCCCACTACGGACGTCAGGCTACTGTAGCAGCCGCTTCCCAGTCCCAGTACACGCCTACGTCGCTGCCCGCCGAGGACCTTCGGGAGCTTGTAAGAAGCCTTGTGCGCGAGGAACCGGCGAAACTTCGCTTTGAAGCCCCACAGGTCAGCGTCGCTGCCGTTACGGACGTGGTCCGCGAAGAAATCCGACAAGTTGTGCAGCCACCCCCTGCTCCACACCCAGCGCCCCCCGTTATGACGTACAGCGAGGCGCTACGAAGTCCCGGGCCAGCGATGCGAGCCTTTTCCCCTATCGCTCCTGTGCAATACCTGCAGCAGCCAATCGCAACAGCACCCTCTGTGCCGCAGGACTTCAGGCCCCCCGTGAGCAAAGCGCAAGTTTGGCGTACGCCAAACAATCGGCCGCTCTGTTACCACTGCGGAGAGCCCGGCCACATCCTCCGCCACTGCCCCTACCGCACGATGGGTTTAAGGTGGTTTTCACCTTACGCACCTCGACCACGCTACGGTGAAAGACCACAGGATAACGAACAGTACTTGGCTGACAACGTGCAATCTTCGACCTCGCAGCGACGACAGTCCCGATCGCCATCCCCAAGGCGGTTCTCTTCGCCCGGCCGCCCGTCATCCTCTGGCCAGTTCAGAGGTACGTCCCCACGTCGGGAAAACTGAAGACGGTGTCCTGCGGGGGTAGGGGTGCCGCTACTGGACTGAGTCAAGAGCCTCCACCTGACGATTCGCCGCGACGCTCCGACCGACCAAGACCTGACCCGACGACGTCGACGACGCGCTGCGACCGACTGGCCTCAGCCGAAATTCCGGTATCCGCCGACAACAACGACGTTACCGCACTCGTGGATACCGGCGCCGATTTTTCGGTAATGAGCAGACGGTTAGCCACGGTCTTGAGGAAGATTCTGACTCCTTGGTCTGGGTCGCAGATCTGGACAGCTGGTGGCCACGGGGTAACTCCGATCGGTGTCTGCACTTCGCGAATCCAGATCCGCAGTGTTACTTTACCTGGTTGCTTTGCTGTGTTACCCGAGTGCTCCAAAGACCCCATACTCGGTTTGGATTTCTTTCAAGAGTATGGTGCCGTTATCAACCTCCAGGAGCTAATCGTGTCGTTTTCCACCTAAGGTCCTGTCGACGACGATACCGAGCTACGCAGGACTGAGTTATGCGTCTGTGACGACCACGTTTTGATCCCATCAAGATCCAGCATGTTTGTTACTGTACAGTGCGATAACAGCACCAAAATTCGTGGCATCGCTGAAACCAATATGTCGCTGCTCCTTGGTCGGCAAGTCTGTTACTCGAGGAATTGTTGAACTGAACAAGGGCCGAACCGAACTCTTGGTGACCAATTTTGGTTGTGAACCTCAGTGTTTGCCTGGCAGAACACCTATTGCGTATTTCGAGGAACTCAGCGAATTCGCGGGACAGCACGCTTTGTCCGAAGCCCCGGCATCAGTGGAGGAACCGACCACTCCCATAAACACTGACGTGAACGCAAACCTCCCAACTAACCAGAAACGCTGCCTGGAAAGCGTTATCCAGTCTTTCTGCGACTGCTTTGCCTCGACCTCCAAGGTTACGCAGACACCGCTCACAAAGCACCGAAATATATTGACGTAAACCAACGGCCGTTATGTCAGCCGCCCTACCACATCTCTTCGAAGGAGCGCAATGCCATTCGCCGCCAAGTTCAAGAAATGCTCAAGGACGACGTGATACAGCCGTCGACGAGCCCGTGGGCGTCGCCTGTTGCTCTAGTGGCAAAGAAAGATGGAACCCTACGGTTCTGCGTTGATTACAGACGTTTAAACAAAGTCACTAAAAAGGATGTTTATCCTCTCCCGATTTTTGATGACTCCCTGGACCGGCTGCGCCACGCCAAGTACTTCTCATCGCTAGATTTACGAAGCGGCTATTGGAAAATCGAGGTGGACGAACGCGACCGGGAAAAGACCGCCTTTATTACACCGGACGGTCTGTACGAATTCCGGGTGCTCCCTTTCGGCCTGTGCTCGGCTCCTGCAACATTCCAGAGGATGATGGACACCGTTCTTTCCGATCTCAAATGGAAGTCCTGTCTCGTGTACTTGGTTGACCTTGTTATCTTTTCTGACACGTTCGAAGAGCACCTGAGACGCCTGCGCCCTGTGTTCGAAGCAATTCGGTCGGCCGGTCTTTCCCTGAAGCCCGAAAAGTGTCACTTTGCTTTCGAAGAATTGAAGTTTCTGGGCCACATCGTGAGCGCTAAAGCGGTTAGGTCAGACCCCGATAAAACTGCTGCCGTGGCTGCTTTTCCTGTGCCCACCGATAAGCGCAGTGTGCGCCGCTTTCTGGGTCCCTGCGCCTATTATCGGCGTTTTGTGCAGAACTTCTCCCAGATCGCTGAGCCCCTCAGGAGACTCACGAAAGATTCCGAACCATTCTTCTGGGGCCTGGAGCAACAGAAAGGCTTTGAAGACCTCCGCACTCGTCTCCAAAGAACGCCCATCCTTGGACACTTCGACGAGTTAGCCGACACTGAACTACACACAGACGCCAGCAACATCGCCCTCGGTGCGGTCCTTGTGCAGAGGCAGGATGGTCTCGAACGCGTAATCGCATACGCGAGCCGCACCTTGTCACGATCTGAGGCGAACTATTCCACCACCGAAAAAGAATGCCTGGACATTGTGTGGGCAGTAAAAAAATTTCGCCCGTACCTATATGCCCGCCCTTTCAGGGTCGTCAGCGACCACCACTCGCTGTGTTGGCTGGCGAACCCCAAAGATCCCTCGGGACGGCTTGCATGCTGGAGCCTTCGACTTCAGGAATTCGATGTCACCATCGTCTATAAGTCTGGTAGGAAGCATAGTGATGCCGACTGTTTGTCTCGTGCTCCTATCGAGGACAACCGAGCTGACCCCGACGACGATTCTGTTTTTCTTGGCGCCATCTATACGTCGATTATCATTCAACAACAAAGAGTCGACAGCGAACTACGGCCCCTGATTGAGTATCTAGAAGGAAGCGCTCAGTCTCCCCCCCAATCTTTTCGGGCGGGCTGTCGTCGTTCTGTTTACGTGACGGCGTCCTGTATAAGAAAACTACAGTCCAACAGAAGCTATCTATCTACTCGTCGTGCCTACGGCCCTTCGCGACGAAGTCCTGCAGGCGAGCCATGATGACCCATCTTCTGGTCACCTGGGTTTTTGTCGAACTTTGGCACGAATACGGCAAAAATACTACTGGCAAAGGGTTGCTGCAGTTGTGAAACATTACGTAAGAACTTGCTGCGAGTGCCAGCGTCGCAAGACGCCGCCGACTAAGCCAGCCGGCCTACTCCAGCCTATTGATCCGCCTCAGGTTCCGTTCCACCAATTTGGCATGGACATACTCGGCCCATTTCAGGAGTCCTCTCTGGGTAACCGCTACATTGTGCTCGCCACCGACTACCTCAGCCGATACTGTGAGAATAAAGCTCTTCCCCGTAGTACTGCTGATGAAATTGCGAACTTTTTCATTCAAGACATTGTGCTTCGTCATGGTGCACCCTCCGCCGTTTTAACTGAAAGGGAAACAGCGTTCACCTCGGCCCTTACGCAGGAGGTTATGCGCCTAAGCGGCACCAGTCACCGCAAAACAACCGCTTACCACCCTCAAACGAACGGCCTCACCGAACGGCTCAACAAGATGATCGCCGACATTTCTATGTATGTCGACGCGGACCACCGGAACTGGGACGCCATACTCCCTTACGTCCCCTTTGCTTAGAATACTGCGGTCCAGGAAACGACACGCTTCACTCCATTTTGTTTAGTACATGGTCGCGAAGCCACAACCATTTTGGATGCAGTGCTGCTTCCAGCTAGCGCTACCCCCTCTGTTATGGGTGCTGCCTTTTTGTTCGTTACGCTGAGGCCGCCTCCAACTCGCTCGACAGCGCATCCGGCACCAGCAAGTTCACGACGCTCAGCGATACAACCTCCGCCACCGAAATGTGCGTTACCTTCCCGGCGAACAAGTCTGGGTGTGGAGCCCAATCCGCATGAGGGGACGCTCTGAGAAGCTTCTACGCAGATACTTCGGCCCCTACGAGGTGCTCCGCCAGCTCAGTCAAGTTACCTACGAAGTTCTCCCCCAGGGAACAGTTCGCTCTTCTAGACGGCCGACCTCCGAAGTTGTCCACGTCGCTCAGATGAAGCCGCACCACGCCCGCTAGCCCCTCGCGCGTGTCTACACCACACGCCAGACACGTGCGACTACCCTTGTGGTCATACCTGCAATTGCTACCACTCCGAGTCGGTGTCTTCAAGAGAGGGGGAGCAATGCTACGCTACTAACTACTCTAGTGGAGCCATACAGCGGCTAAACTGCATTTCCTGGCAGTTGGCAAGCCTTGAGCCATCTAGCGGCTAGATGCTTCGTCTTCATTTCTCGTGCTGCCTGCTGCCTTGAGCGTTCCAACGTCTTGTGCTTCTAATTAAAGCAAGTAAACCAGCCCTGGTTACGTCAACCGTTTCTCAGTGACAATATGATCTGCCTATGCCCCCTCAACACACATACCCGCTTTTTAGTAAGGGTTAACTACAAATAATGACTTGAAGACGGCTTTTGGTAAATGATGAGTCTCAAATAAAGACGCCCTCGCAGGTCGCTCATTATGTGGTTTTAAAGTAGGTGTAGCCGCACTGCCGTCATCCCTTCTGCTGAGAACTCTGTAACCACGCTGTCATTACTGCTCTCTCTTCGCATGCGAGCTGAACTACATCATGTCAAGATTCGCGTGTCCTGATGGCGAACCCAGTCCATCGAGTGGAACCAAACGTAGTAGGCAAACAAATGTGGTGCGCTCTGTCACGTCGCCAGAAACACGAACCAATTAATGGATTAATTAGGCCTCAGTTCTAGACCGCCAAGTTGTGTCTATTCTTATATACGGTAGATTAACAGCGCAAATGAGATGTGCTGTGAAAACCAAAACGCACAAGACGCGTGTTCTACTGCATCTAGAGGTGAACATGTTGCAGGACTAGATGGCGTGATTCTTCAGCAATGGCAAAGTTCCTGGCCTGTTCTGTCAAGGTAATGGTCTTTATCCTACCTTGAGGGTCTTTTATTGTGCAACTTTAAAATGCCTCAAGGAAGAAGAAAACAATATTGTTAACATTCCTATGGTTTATCAACTAACGCACAGATCAATAGGACATAACCTTGTTTTTGCATAAGTAGATGCCCTCGATTCTTTAGATTCCAGCTGATCCATTTTTCGTGGTGTTTTCTTCTTTAATTCAGATCAAAAATGAAGCTGTTAAGAGTCCAGCACCTCCCAGACCTTTATTTGTGGATCGCCTTCCAACTGGGTTGTTTTATTTTCTAGTCGATCACATGAACCAAAAAGCACAGCAGCGTATTTCACATTAGAACTGCTGTCTTTAGCAAAGTAAAATTACGCACAGAATCAGAAGCGAGCGGACCCTGAAGCTTTTTCACGTGAAAGTATAGGACTGAAAGCATGCAACCATATATGGTAGGGTGGTGGTGGTGGTGGTAAAAACATTTATTAATTATAGAGAGAGGTGTTGGGGTCCGTGACCTGAAGGGTCACGCCCTTACAACCACTAGGTGGGGATGCCTAGTCAGGCACCTCCTTGGCGGTTGCCGCAGCCCGGGCACGCTGCGTTAAGGCCCTTTGGGACTGGAGGGCGCAGCAGCCGGACAGGGTCGCCTCCCAGTCCTCTCGGGTGGGGTTTGGGATAGGGGGTAGAGATGGGGTCTGCTGGCAGGCCCACACCATGTGGTAGGTGTCCGACACCTCCCCACAGTGTGTGCACCGCCCGTCGAATTGAGGATTGAAATGCTTTAGAGTTACCGGGCACAGCATCGTGTTAGTGAGCAGGCGCAGGCGTACCCGCTCGTTGGCCTTCCCCAGCCCTTTGCAAGGAGTGGGAAGACTTTGGTGGGTGGATTTGTAGTAATCGCATATTTCCTTAAAAGTGTAAACCGGATTGAAATCGGAGTCCTGGTCATCGTCGGGTACCGAGGGAAACGCCCGGAGAGAGAGCGCGCGGGCGGCGGCGTCGGCTGCTTCGTTTCCGTGGAGGCCTTGGTGACCTGGAGCCCAAATAATAGATCGGTGCGCAGGATCGGAGTCTCTGCTACAATTTTGATAGATGCGATAAGCCAGGGGAGTAGCCCACCCTTGCTCGACGTTTCGACAAGCCCCTCGCGAGTCGGTGCTTATGTATTTGGAGGAGGAGTCGGAGGCTGCCAGGGCGATGGCGACCTCTTCTGCGTGAATTGCTGACTGGGCCTTGAAAGTAAGGGCGTCTACTGTTTTGCCCTCGTGGACGACCGCGGCAGTGTACCATCCCTTTGGGTCCGGGGCGGAGGCGTCCACGTTGAAGACTCCTGGTTTATTCCCAAAATGGCTGTCCAAGGCTTCCGCCCGCGCCTGGCGCCTGCCATTATGGTCCTCTTTGGACATGTTGGTGGGGAGAGGCCGCACGTGGAGGGCCCGTCTCCAGTGTACGGGAAGGCGGCATCTCTCCTCTGTGAATTGGGTGTGCTGGATGTGAAGTCGGGCTAGAAGGCGGCGACCAGACCCTGTCTTTCTGAGACGAGTGTATTGGTTGGTGAGCTGGGCCTCCCGAAGGTCCCTGAAAGTGTTCACCATCCCCAGTCCCATGAGGTGGCTGGTAGAGGTAGAGACCGGGAGGTCCAGCGCGCGTTTCATGATTTTGCGGAGGATGACCTCGAGAGCATCCTCTTCCTGTTTCCGCAGGTGGAGGTAGGGAGTCGAATACAAGATTCGACTGGTCACGAATGCGTTCGCCAGCCGTAAGGCGTCTTTGCATCGTAACCCACCGCGCTTGTTGGAAACCCGGCGGACCATGCGGCCCACCTGGTCCCCCACCTGCCGGAGCTTGGCGAGTGTTGTGTCGCAACGTCGCTGGTTGTGTATGAAGAGTCCGAGGACTCTGATTTCCTTGGATTCGTTAATGGGGCCGCTTTGCAGGGAGAGATTGATTTGTGTCGAGCATGTGCGCGAGGGGCGCAGATGCACGAATTCCGATTTCTGCGGGGAGCATTGCAGACCACAGTCCCGGCATAGCGGTCCACTATGCTGGCGGCCGTTTGCAGGCTGGTCTCCATGTCCCCTAGGCATCCTTGCGTAGCCCAGAGTGTGATGTCGTCGGCGTACAGCGCGTGCTGGACCCCTTCGACGGCAGCCAGCAGGGCAGGTAGGCGCATCATGGCTATGTTGAATAGCAGAGGGGACAGCACCGCGCCTTGTGGAGTCCCCCTTGTGCCGAGCAGGAAAGGTCCATGCTCTTGGTCCTGTATTTTGATGTATGATAGTCTGTCCGTGAGAAATTGCTTCACGTAATCGAAGGTATTGATGCCGCAGTGAGTTTGACTCAAGTGTGTGAGTATGACCTCGTGAGTTACATTGTCGAACGCTCCTTTCAGGTCGAGCGCGAGGACAATTTTGTCGTTTTGGGGATATGTGATGGGGTTCAAGATTTCGCGGTCGAGTTGGAGCAGGACATCCTGTGCGGATCTGTGTGGGCGAAATCCAAACATGGTGTCCGCGAAGGTGTTGTGTTGTTCGAGGTATTCGGACAGCCGATCCCGTACCATCGTCTCCATCAATTTGCCCACACACGAGGTGAGAGAGATGGGGCGGAGGTTGTCCGTGTCGATTGGTTTCCCGGCCTTCGGGATGAAGGTGACAAGGGCCGTCTTCCAGTCAATGGGGAGGGGGGTTTCCCCCGTCCAGATCGCATTAATGTATTCTAGAAGGCACTGGTACGCGGAATCAGGAAGGTTCGCCAAAAGTTTGACTGTAACCTTGTCCCGGCCCGGCGCGGTGCCCCTCTTCATTATGGCCAGACTGGCCCGCAGATCGTGAAGCTGGAAAGGCTTGTCCAACTCCGAGTTTTCCCTGCCCGCGTAGGAAAAGGCCCATGTGCGGCCGTCTTGAGTTGTGCACAGGTAGCGATCCCGGAGTGCCTGTGCCAACTGCGTTGTGTTTCCTTGGAATGAGTGCATGGCTTTGTGTAGTTGCTTGTGCGTTTCTGTGCCGGTCTGCGTTGGGTTGATGAGGGCTCGGAAGAGCCGCCATGTGTTGCGGCTCGACATTTGCCTAGCCGCCGTGTTGCAGCGTTCCACCCAGTTGGAGTCAGCGAGTTGGGCCGCGTACTCTGCTGCCTGCCGGGTGAGGTCCGCAATGCGCGCTTTGAGCTTCTTGTTGTGTTTCTGGCGCTTCCAGCGGCGCGTAAGGCCGCGGCGCGCTTGCCAGAGGTGGAGGAGGTGGTTGTCCACGTCCGTGACTGCCTCTGTGAGCTGTATCTGCTTCTCGTGGGAGCGAAGGTGCGATATGACTAACTGGGACCAATTCGTGTAGCCTTGCTTTGTGATGTTCGTGTTGGCGTCGGATGGGAAATTTTGGCGAAAGGTGGTCCAATTGGGGATGTGTGCTTGTGTGGTGGGGCGCTTGAGGGGGCGTGTATAAACAGTAGTGTTGAGGATGCAGTGGTCGCTGCCGAGGGTTTCCTCGGTGTTGATCCAGTCAGCGTGTCTTATGCTGCGAGTGAAGGTGAGGTCCGGGCATGTGTCTCGGGTCACCGAGTTGCCTGCGCGCGTAGGAAATGCCGGGTCAGTGTGGAGGGTGAGCCCCAGTGTGGACGCCAACTCCGCCAGCATGCGTCCGCGCAATTCCTCCTTACGATAGCCCCATAGCTGGCTAGGGGCGTTGAAGTCGCCCACAATCAGCAGGGGGTCGCGACCCGCCTCTTTAAGTGCAATGCTAAAGAGGTCCGCGAAGGTCACTCGCTTTAGTTTCGGGGAGCAGTATACATTAAGTACGTGTAGGGGAGGAGCCGACCGTCGAAGGGGAAGGATCCTTACCATGGCGTATGAGTACGGTATATTGATATCGAGGTCAATTTCGGAGGCGGTGTACGACTTGTGTACGAGGAGACACGACGAGGGGTCTCGCTGGAACGTCGCGTAATTAGTCAACTGGGCCGCCGTTCCTGGCTCCTGGAGGGCGACCACGGCGGGCAAAGCCTCGAAACTTTCTAGGTAGAGACGCAGGTTCGCGCGTTTCTGCCGGGCCTTGAAGCCTCTACAATTCCATTGCGTTACGGTTACCAATTTGTGTGTTTTCGGAGGAGGGGAACGCTTGTTAGGTCGTCCTGCCATCATTAGCAATGGAGGTGTCAGATGGGGGCTGATGGGGCTCCGACCCAGAGCCAGCACCGGGTTGGGGTGCGGGATTGGAGTTCACCGAATCCGCGTCTCTGGGAGTGCCGATAATTTTCTTGTGCCTGTTGAAGGCTCGGATCCCCTCGAACCGCCGGCTCGTTCGGGTGGTGGTGGATTTCATGCACGGGCTGATAGCTGCAGGGACCGATGCCGAGCATTTGGTCTCCATGCAGCTCATCGCCGTTTCTAGCATTTTCTGGAAATGGGAGGGGAGACGCGCCTCCATTGCGGCCATTGCCGACTCGAACGCGGGCGGCACTTCGGGCTCACTCTCCATGGCGTCGGAACTCGGGATACCCGTCGCACCAGCTAGCTTTTCCTCTAAATTTTGAATTTTGGTGAGTAAGTGCCCGATCTGTGCTCTTAGCTGCTCATTTTGTCTGCGGTTTTCGACATCAATGCCGTAAGCCGAGGAGGGGGAAGAGGGTGAGGAGGAGGGAGGGGAGGAGGCGACCTCTGCCCAGCTGCTCACCTGAGTGTGTTGCTGCTGCGCCGGGGCGCGGGCTCCGGCAGCGCCACTTGGTTTGAGGGCGGGGAAGTGCTTGGCGTCGTCTCCGCTAGGGGGCGGTGGTGGCGCCTGCTTATTCTTCATTTTCTTCTTTCGCTTCTTCTCTCCCGTTGACTTCACTCCGGGAGAGGAGGAGGCCGCGTTGATGTCTCCCTCGCGCGAGCCTGTGGCGTGATTGCCGCGTACCGCGCCGCCATTGGCTTCGTCGACGGGGGCCCCTTGCCTGTTTCCAGGCGCTGGCTTCTCGGTTACCCCATGTTGGGAGGGCTTGGCTCCGGCAAGATGAAGTCTGCGGAATTTTTCCTTACAATGTTTCGAGCCCGTGGGGTGGGCTAGTCCACAGATTACACAGGACGGGTTGCACTCGTGTGGCGCACGGCCGTCCTGCGTCAGTCACAGTTTGGCCGCAAAGGCCGCACTTGGGCGAGTTAGGCGTGGGGCAAATGTCCGCGCGGTGCCCACAGTACCGCACTTCACACAGGCCGGCACAGTGCGCTTGTATTCTCGGACGGGGGTGAGTTCCCCGTTGCAGTGGACGTACCGCGGGACCACCTTTCCAACAAAGGTGATCACCGCGATGGATGATTTTCCGAGGCGGCGAATGTTGGCAATCTGGCCGTCTCGCCAGGCAATTTGGGCGGTGAGCGTTGCGCTGGTTTCTTCGTCGGCGATGCCTGCGATGACGCCGCGGCACACGTCCCCGGTTTGTTTCAAATGCCCGTGTACGGGCAGGGTGCCTTTGGTTGTCGACAACTTGAATTCGCCGAGCAGGCGATCGGCAAGGTGTGGATTCCGTGCGCCCACAACGAGCAGATTCTGCTCCCAGGCGGGGACGATATTTAGGACGTGCTCGGCAGTAGAAATACCGAGGTGCGAGTTCAGGGCTTTGCCCAACTCACCACGTCGGAACGTATTCCGTAGGTCGGCGGTGACCCTGGGCTTGATTATGACCACGTAGTCTTCAGGGTGCATCTGTGGCATTGGGCGGGGATTCCACTGACGCGACTGGGCTTGTTTTGTACGCGATGAGGCAGGCCCGTGCGTGAGGGCTTGCTGCTTGGCTTGGGACGCCGCCGATGTGGCAGCCGCCGTGTTGGAGCCGGCTCTGCCGCGCCGGTTGACAAGTTGAAAGACCTCGTGCTCGAAACGTGCAGGTTCCGCGGGAGCTTCAGGTTGAGGTGCCGAAACAATCGTCCAGGCCATTTCGGCAGGGTTGTAGCCCCTTAGAGGGGCTTGGGAAGCCATCTTGAGATGCGGCGAGGGTGTCGCCGCCACAGGAGCGACGCAGCCGTTAGGCCTAGCACCCGCTCCTCGTAGCAAAGTGACAATCTCCCCTCGCAAAGCGAAAATTGGGCCCACCTGATGAAATTTGATGTCTCCAGAGTCCTGGTGATGTTAGGGACCCACTCGATCAAATTTCAAGAGAGGCCAAATTGATGCGCCGAAAGAAATAGCGACACTTGACGGAGCCGATATGGCATGCGTCCACTCGCGTTCCTTCGACCGATACCTATGGTAGGGCGGTTTTGTTCCGTTTCAAATGGACTGAGCGCTTCACTGTATAGGAAGCTAGAAAATAAATTGAGTGACAGGCACTTTAGTTTAGACATATGCAATTCAGTGTTCATTAAACCGGCTTTATAGCCTGTACTAACAAATGCTGCACTTTTGTTTCTGCAAAATGCCACCACGTTAAGCACGCGGATTCAGGTATTTACACTAACCAGCCTGCCAACTTCCAACGTCTTCTACTCCTTGAGCATTTTTTGAAATTGGTGAAATACCCCACTGTCAATTGTTATGCTTAATGTAAAATTTTTTATCTTTTTTTACGGAAACTCACGGCGTGTCGCCACCGTTGGCATCCCTGTAAACGATGTCATACTCCGCCGTGGGGCCCTCGTCAGAGAGGGAAGTTCTTTGGTACCTCTCAAAATACGTCGTGGGCTCCGGGTGGGATGTTTTTTTTTTCTTTATTGCCTGGCTTTGACACAGAAAATTGCACATAACAAACAATCAACGAAAGACCGGTGGGATGAGACGTACGCGTTGAACACGGAAAATTTGACAGCACCTAGGCAGATATGCACATTTACTGGTAAAGACAACCACAGGCAGTGCATAAATTTTGCAGCTTCTTTAATGGAAGGCTTGCCAGCAAAGTGGCGCACCAGTTCTACCGCCTTACCTCCTGCTCTCGTAGCATTTAAACTGCTGGAAAATACTGCCACGAGAGTACATACCTTTAGAGCATGGCCCAATAAATTATCCCAGAAGGATACTAAATTTACGCGGCTTCTTCATCATACATAAAAAAATGGCTGCCGGTTTAGCATTGTTTAGCATAAAATATTGTGCGCCCCGCCGCGATGTCTCAGTGGTTAGTGCGCCCGGCTACTAGGCAGGAGTTTCCTGGATCGAATTCGGCCACGGCGGCCGCGTTTCATGGAGGCAAAACACAAAAAAGGCGCCCGCGTGATGTGTGATGTGAGTGCTAGCTAAAGATCCCCAGGTGGTGGAAATTATAAAGGCGTAATATTTTCTTGCTTTATGAGTGGCGGGGAAGGCACTTCTAGACGGAGTTTGTCCGCGCGAACTGCTAATGATAAGTTGTATGGCAAATAAAACAAAAATGCAGAACGTCATTAAGCAACAGTTATCAAGCTACATACACCTAACTAAATAAACCAAAATATAAATAAAAATATAGAACGAAATTCAAAGAAAAGTGGGAATAAAAAGGTATAAAAAGAAATTAAAAACAAACAGCAAGTAGAAACACTAAATGACGCAGAAAAAAAAATAAAAATGAAGAAAGGATAGGGAAAGCTTTTCGCTCATAAGCAGACTGAAGTGCAATACTCTAGTGAGAGAGCAAGCCTTTATTAAGCCCATGTACTGTGCGATGTTAGTGCACGTTAAAGAGCCCAAGGTGGTCGAAATTTCCGGAGACCTTCACTATGGCATCCCTATAGCCTGAGTCTCTTTCGGGCGTTAAACCCCCGAAAACCAATAAACCAAACCTTTATTAAGAAAATAGGATTATCTGACGTAGCTTTGTGAATATCGATATATTTTTGGTCCGCGTCCGTATAGCCCGGGATGCCGCAAGATCCCGCCGCTTCGCGAGTCCGGCGTGCGAGGCCAGCTTGATGTGTCCCACTCGAGCACTCGAGGAGAAAGATCTCCGAAGCCTCTTTCATGGAGGTCGGTTAGTAAGGGAAGTGGAGACTGTATTGACAGGCCCACACCACGTGGGATAGAGAACAGAGCTCATCACAGTTTGGGCACAAGGGATTCACTTTCGGGTGAAAGCTAGCAGCCATGGTGGGACACCAATAGGTGTTCGTCTGGTGCTGTCGCACAATGCGTTCGTCTGCCATCGACAGTCCCTTTGCCGGTGGAGAGAACTGGTGATGCTTGTCTTAGTAATGGGCGCCGATTTCTCGAAACCGCAGAAGCGGTCTGCAAGGCTCATCGATTGGGGAGGAGGCGGTAGTAGTGCCCGGAGGATAAGTGCTCGGGCAGCAGCAATCGCAGCTTCGTTACCACGGAGACCCTGGTGGGCCGGCGCCCACACGATGCGTGGGTGCGGAGTCTTTAATGGCGTTGTAGAGTGTATGTCAAATGCTAGAGGATATACATCGCCATTGACACAACTCTCGCAAGCGAAACGAAGTCTGAGATGACAACCTTTTCATTCGGGGTCTACCATCACGAGGGCGATAGCGACTTCTTCAGCCTAGTGGGCATTCTCGGCGCAGAAAGAGAGCCCATTGGTTTGCAAGTTGTGGTGGACTAAGGCTGCCGTGTGGTGGCCCGATGGAGTCGGACCATGAGAATTGTTTTTATAGGAAAGAAGATGGGGCAGTAACTTTCATCTCGATGGACACCCGCACCACGCCGTAAGGGAAGGGAGGAAAGTGCGAGTGAAAGAAGAGAGACAAAGAGGTGCCGTCGTGGACGGCTCCGGAAAAATTACAGGATTACAGTAGGTTGTACTTGGCTGGGGCAGAGCTGAAGCAACACTGTAAATTTTCCGGATCCGTCCACAACGGCACCTCTTTGTCTCTCTTCTTTCACTCGCACCTTCCTCCCTTTTCCTATGGCGCGGTTCGGGTGTACACGGAGAAGTGAGACATTTGCAGCCCTATCTTCTTTCCTCAAAACCAATTTTCAATTAGAACACGAATTTTCCGCAGGTCGGGTTCGAACCCGACCGCGGCTGCCGCGTTTTTATGGAGGAAAAACGATAAGGCGCCCGTGTGCTGTCCGATGTCAGTGCACGTTAAAGATCCCCAGGTGGTCGAAATTATTCCGAAGCCCTCCACTACGGCACCTCTTCTTCCTTTCTTCTTTCACTCCCTCCTTTATTCCTTCCCTTACGGCGCGGTTCAGGTGTCCAACGATATATAAGACAGATACTGCGCCATTTCTTTTCCCCCAAAACCAATTATTATTATTAATTTCCCGGAGGTGGCCACAACCGCCTAGTACTTCAAAGCGCGAAACAGGTTGGTGGCCCATCCCCGCCGCGGTGGCTCAGTTGGTATGTTTCTCGGCCACTGATTCGAAGTACCCGCGTTCGAACCCGACCGTGGCGGCAGCATTTCGATGGAGGCGAAACGCACAGGCGTGCTTGTTCTGTGCGATGTGAGTGCACGTTTAGGCTCCCCAGGTGGCGGAAAATAATTCTGAAGACTTCCATTACTGCGCCACTTTCTTCGTCTCTTCTCTGTCCCTCCTTTATCCCTTACCTTACACCACGAAAAGGTGTCCGCCGAGATATGAAACATACTGCACCACTTAGCCCACTTTATAAGCATGCTTTCTGCGCCTGCAGTCAAGCAGATGGTACCTTTTATCCCACTTGGTAATGTGCTGGCAGCTCAAGAGTCAAAAGAAAAGCGTGTTGAAGCGAAAAGCTTTACTACGCTAGCCAGCACCGCGCTTCGCGCGAGCCGGCGTATGTCGGAGCACAAGTGATGTCACGCACGGCGCAGTTTCTCTCTCGTTTCCTAGAGAGTAGTGCGCATGCGCCACTAGTAGCACAGAGCCACAGATGTTCCGGCGCTGCGCAGCTCCGCGCCTTTCCTCAAAATACAACTCTCGATTTTCAGTTCTTTCTTTCCTCTTTCTTTCCCTTCTTTATCCCTTACTTTACGGCGTGGTTCGGGTGTCCACCGAGATATGTGAGACGGTTACTGTGTTATTTCCTTTCCTCAAAATCCAAACAAATCAAGTGAGCCAACGGCATTCATAGAGCTCATTGGCGTTGACAGCTTAGCAAAGACCGTTCATTTTCAGGAAAGGAAAGGTGCACAACCGGCTCCGTGGGCCACTGGAGCCCTCAATCTCGCTTTCGCTTTTAATATCCTGGATTAGCTGGGCTAATCCACATTAGTTTTTAGCGGTTCTTTAGATATCATTTGATGAGATAAAAATGAAGAGAACAAAAAATTGCAGACTAAGCAACGCGACTCTGAACAGCCATTTTATTTCATTGGGGCAGACACTCCGCCTTTTAAAAGCTGGGTTACTTTTACCTGTTACACTCGGTAAATATGTATGCATGCAGCTGAGGATGGTTTTGCAGATTAGGACGGATATTTTTATATATGAGGGACAAATATGTACGAACAAGCTTATTGAACTTTCTTTTGCCATAAATGCTGCACTTTTTTACACGAAAAGGTGTATATCATAACAGATGAAAAACGTCGATTTCGTAATTTCTCCAAATCGCCTTTGGACTCACGCAGAACGAAACTAAATTTTCTGGAAACTGACTTTGTGTTAGATAATTATACGTAAGCTGTTCTGTTAGAAGTAGCGCGTTAAACTTTTGTACTTGCCTTTTGTACTTTTTCATTAAATATATCGCAAACATGAATAAATACAGTAAGTGCTCCAAGAAACCCATTGTTTTTACAGGGCGACGATGGGACTAGTAGGAACGAGAGGATAAACTTTCTCGCTGTTTTCATCGATGCTCTCCATTACAGTGAATTCCTACTTCCTGTCAACTAAGCTTTTTGTTTATTTGCTTGTGAAAATTTTCATAAAGGCAAGAATTCAGAATAATGGCAAATAATAAATTGAATTTTTTAAAAAACGAACACGTCTGATTTTCTTTTAAATTTGTTTTAAAACCGTTTAGTAACACGAAATCCTAGATAACAATAAGTGTCGATTTATATTGCATAATATGAAAATTCAGTCCTTACTAGAGAACATATTTCATTCAGCTACCGCTAAAATGAATAGCCCTCAGGGATATAACAATAAGGATAATTCGAACTGAATGCATTAGCTTCTGTTTTTTATAGAACGACAAAATATCGCCACATAACTTGCTATTAGGTATGGCTAATTGTTTTATTACGTTCAATGCTTTAAGCACCCCATTTCGCGTAGGGTTTCTAGGTATTGCTAATGCAAGCAAAACAGTTATGTACTCCTAAATTAAATTTTGTAATGTTAATGTAATGTCATTATGCTCTAATTACTGTTTTTGCTAATTGTTGCAGTTGTGCGCGTTTTTCTTTTTTTTTGAATTTTATATCACCGCTAACTTCATGTAGAAGATATTAGGACGGCTACTTTTTGCGATGTGAATTTCCATGCCTGTATTAAAAACGCACTTTTAGCTGATCAGGCCATCCTGCTAAGCCAGCTGATTGGGTTCTGCCATTATGGAGTGTGCAGCGCTTGCGGACGACGGACGTATACGACAAGACAACACAATCGCGCAGTTGTTTGTCCATCTCGTCTATGCCCGTCGTCTTCAAGCTGTACACATTCCATAATGACAGAACCCAATCACCTAGCTCAGCAACATACCCTGCTCAGTTAATAGTGCGTTTTGACATCCAGGTTTCCACACACTGATAAGTCCAAAACGAAACCCTGAATCCGTATATTATAAGTGGCCCCAAAAGATCTTGCGAGAATCCTTAAACAGGCCAGGTTTGGACTGAACAGTTTGAAAGGGGTTCTATCATTAACTCGATGACCTTGAAGGAAGCGCGGAGTATACCCCGCGTACCGCAATATCACCATCAGATTCTCGAGGTCTGTTTAAACTGGCCACATCGAAACTGAACACCTTGAATGGGTTGCCATCAGTGCCTCGAGCACTTTGGAGTAATGTCCCAAGTATGCCTCTATGACGAGAGAAAACATGGGTTGCGAGACAGCGCTGTCTTTTCAGGGTAGGGAAACTGGCTTGGGA
Organism: Amblyomma americanum; assembly: GCF_052857255.1. Lineage (NCBI taxonomy): Eukaryota > Metazoa > Arthropoda > Arachnida > Ixodida > Ixodidae > Amblyomma > Amblyomma americanum. The sequence goes on along the minus strand of NC_135501.1, from coordinate 78,930,491 downwards.
AAAGGAGAACCAGGAAAGCGGTCTCTGAAGGGCTGGTTGTATCGATGGTCGGAGCCGGTAAGCTACCATTATGCCGCTCCGACATCTGAATTCCTTCTTCTTACATTGTTTACAAACACGCGATTTCACAGGAGTTGAGCAGGGTTGTTTCCAAGGGCCTGATCAATGGCCGTGTTTTCGTTCATTAGTTTTGTTGATTAGTTTCGTTAATTAGTTCTTGACCCTCAGCTGAAAATATTCTCCCAAGCCGCATCTTCGGCGGAATCATCTATGACTACTGTTGGTTTAAGCCTGCGGTTATTAGCAGTGCAAGCAGAGGCAATTTCATTGTTTGTCTTTTACGAGGCTTCGCCGTAAAAAATGCCTCCGTTGGAATAAAGCAAGGATGGCAGGAAGGCGTGTGGACGAGACGACGGCGAGGTGTCAAACCCGGGAAGTTATACTTAATCAGATAGCGATGGCAGATCGAAGGGATCTTACCTGCTTTGCATCGCAGTCTTGGGAGCTTTGCCGGCAGTCTTTGCGTTGACGGGCGGAACCACTGTCATCGAAGCAAGTACCGCTACTAGAACGACCAGCAAGTTGAAATGCTGAGACGAGTTCATTACGAGAGCGCTACGAATTGAATAAAGAAGCACGCTTCGGATAAGGTATTGGGAGAGCAATCGGATTTTTTTCCCCTAATTTTAAAACGATAAATGGAATGGCTGTCCGGTGAAAAATTTATTGCGCTCAATGGCTCAGGAAAAACACATATCGGGAGAAATTTTTGTCGTCCAGTTAAAAACTAAGTCGTTGGACCGTAGCAGAAACAAGCAGTGTGAAGTACTTTGAAGATATGATACCGCGCACGTAAGAGTAAGCTGTAGTAAAGGACGTCCTGCAGGTCACAAAGTCGCGAGCAATTAACGAAACGTCCTCCGTTCAGTCTTAGTTTTCCAGAGCACGCGCGAGCATCGGAGCGTCCCGCGGTTGTTGTCTTCTTCCTTCAGCGCCAGCCCCTAAAGGTTCTGGTGCCAAAGGCCTGTGTTACGAAGCTTTGATTTTAACACAGGCTATCATGGCTTGCATTTCTTAGGCTGCATGCACAAGTAGTGTACAGTCGGAGAAAAAAGTATATAGACCACGTGTTCGCAAACGATGCCAATAGTTCTACCATTAGTCGTCGGCTGGAGAGCATACCTGTGGAGGCGACAGCTAAAGTTTTGTTCTTTCACCCCAAGAATAGCGGTCTCTCCCCAGCGGTTAGCAATAGACCTGTGAGTTTCCTTTACAGAAATTATTGGGCACAAACTTAAGACATCAAACTTAATTGGTACGCTCATTAAACAAGCACACTAGTAGTAAGATTGCGCTGTTCGACATTTCGGTCGTAAGCCAAAGCAAGTTATGGATGTTAGGATTTGTTCGCAGCGAGAACTTACTTTTCCTTTCACAGCTCCTGAAATAGATGTGTTCCGTATGCTCCTGGTGATCTCTTTATGAATCTTGGACTTGCAGATATTATGCATGCAATATTTTAATTCGGTCAGTTGCCATATATCACAGAAAGCAGAATTATAGCTCTTCTTTTTTGGTTAGACTGCGATCCTATGGGAAACGATACTGCAAAATGAGGCACATGCTTTTTATTATGGAGTGCTCAAAGCGTACCTGCCATCCTTTACGTCCATGTGTTAAAAATATTTCTTGTTTTTGGAGTATTCGCCTTTGATTTCTTTTCTCATATAGCAGAAAGCAGCCGTTTCAAAGAGCGGTGCAATCGAAAAAACATGTCGTTGGCCTTCTCCCTCTCTCTCTTAATATTCAAACATATTATCGACATCCGGTTCTTTCTTTTGTATTTTACACCTTTGAAAATGCATTAGGCACCCACCAGTAAACCGCGTTGCGAATTACTGGCACTGGAAGGTTTTTGAAACAGATAATATCGTGCTTTTTCATTGATGTTCATGCTTCACTTTTGCTTCAGATGTAGACTTCTAAGCAAGAAGCTTCATTTTGAGAGCTTTGTTCCTTATCGTTTTATAAACTTTCTCATGGAAAAGTGCGTGGGCTGTAGACCTTGGAGAACAGACATCCCTGGCATACAAGCAGATTCGCACATGGAGCTCACCTTTATATTTACGTAAGAAGAGGCAAAGGACAGGAGGTTATTTATATCCCATTAAGTGTTTAGATGCTCCTTTAAGACTTTTAAGACAGGGACAATATGGCTTTCTACCGTTTACACCTCAAGAGTGTTTTCTGCACCGCAGAGTCATTATAGCAATAAATGAATCGAACGAGGTGAGGGATGTTCTCGCGTTCGCACACAACCTGCTAGAATGGCCCTTTATGTAGCTCTTTTTACCGTTGCTGCACATTGCCATTTGTCATGTATGGATGTTCGCCGCCTGGTGCAATATTTTTTAGCAATGTGCAGTGGACGTCACTGGAGTATTCGTGTAGCATCTCGGCCCCTGCACAAACATTTTTACGTGACCTGGGACTTAGAGATGATCAAAGCTGGCTACCTGCAATCTCCTCGCTTATGTTTAAACAATTTGTGACCATGAACACCTTTGTCGGTTCTTGCAAATTTTTCCGCAGCTAAATTTTTTTCTTTGCGGCGCATCTTCAACGTACACATTTTATCCAATAAAATTAACTTGTGTAAACGAATAGAAATAAAATACAGATATAGGCTACAAGAGTAGATGTGCGGGCTAGTTGGTGGCACATACTTGGTTTAAACAGCGCGAAAGACGCGGATGAAGAAAGAAAAAAAAGACACGAATAGCGCTGACTCTCAACTATGTTTATTCATGAAATTTACATGTATATATGCAGATGACTTTATGCGCGACATGTGCGAATCAAATAGCGCTGTGTGAGTCTTGTGTGTCCTTTCTACGTCTGCGTCTTTTGCGCTGTTTAAACGAAGATGTAGGTGCTAGATTTGTTGACGAAACAGAGCAACGTCTCTTTCTTGGGACCGTAGATCCACCCATTTTAGCCCAGTGGTCAACCAGGAATCACTGTCCTTTAAACACAGTATATTTTTTTCTGCCTCAGGGATAGTTGAGTACACGGGAGGTAATCAATGTGTATAGCTCAACGACAGAAGAGGGGTGAACGAGCCAGGAATCTCTGAAGACGCAAACGGATGATGCTTGCGCCGTATATTGAATGGGAAGGGCGATAGCGAGAGGAAGGCGCGATAACTTCGCAGAAAGACCTCTTACCAGCAGCAAGGCTGGAAGGATGATCGGTCCCCTCACCTTTGGTATGCTGTCGCCGCCATGGCAAAGGTGATTAGATTTGCATACATAGGGTAGTGGTAGAAGCAGTGGGGGCTGAATGAACGAAGCGAGGACGGGTACTGATCTGCCTGCTGTACAATTTTGGCTACCTATATGTACGAAGGACTACGTGCATGTAAGGTAATGACACCGCTTTGGTGCCAGCGGAGGAGGAAACTGCGGTTGATTCGCCTAGTTAGGCCTCATTCCGATTAAGCGCAGCAAGAGTTCGGTTGTCACTTCGAACCTTGTGTTCGGCGCGCGCGCACACTCACACACACACACACACACACACACACACGCACGCACGCGCGCGCACACACGCACACACCCACACACGCACACACACACGCGCGCTCGCACGCACGCACACACACACACACACACGAGTAGTTGTGAAGTGTCCTTAGCTCTGTGGTTCTGTGCACAGTTCGAAAATCAACTTCAATGTCCAACTAGCCCGCCAGAAAACGTTTCTCGTGTTCACATCCGTTGTTAACGAATATTGATGTTCGGATCGCGGTAATCGGTTAATGTCCGCATATACAGAATTGGTCTTTCTGTACTTAACATTGATAGATCACTGGGAGTCCTCATACTCTTCCTGGCGCTGTGGTAGAGCGGCTTAGCGATGTGCAACTGCCCTGCAATGGCGGGTACTGCCATCGGATGGGTTTCTTAGGCCGAGTTTGCGCTTCCTGAGCAAACTCTTGTGGTCAATCCTTAATTTAACCGCGACCTACCACGGTGGGCAGTATGTTTCTTCCGGCGAGAAGGTTGCAGGTGCACATTTTAGCCACCTGGACAGGTTGCCGACAAACAGGTGGGCAAGTGGGCAGCCTGCCAGAAACACATGCAGGTCAAATTCGGGGAATGGCCACTTTAAGTGCTAGCGCTTTAAAAAGGCCAGAAGTCCTGAACATTCACCTGATCCCGTCTGTTACTGAGGGTGGTGGCTGAAGAATCTGTGGAAGCGCCAATGAGAAACAACACTTCTTTTCAGTTATATAAAAGGCGATCAGCCTGTTTCTAGCAAGCTTCTTTGCATCTTATCACCCCTCGGAGACTGGTAGGCCGGCAGGTCGTGGAAATCTCCAGGAACCACATGAGGCACGGGAGAGCCAAGAAAAAGCAGAGTGAGGCGACACCTAGTACGATCACCACCGCCCTTCAAGTTACAAAGTAGTCTCCTACATTGATTGGCTTGGCGTGCCATGACCACAAAAAGCGTTCTACTGCTTTGGTAGCGTTTAGCTCATTCATGTGCGTGAAGGACGAATTTGACAAGTGTCATATTCTCACTTTTAGTGTCAAAATAATCACAGTTTGTGGGCAATGTGCATAAAGCCAGGATCCTCACGATTTCAAAAATGTAACGAACGTTTTTATAAAAATGGCTATAAAATAATTATATTGTATAAAACACAAGGTTCCTGCTTTCAACATTTTGAGAAAATTCATATACATCACCCGGTGAAAGATCCTTCATTTTGGTGCATTCATACTGTGTTGAGGGATAGGAGAAAGGTGGACATCTTCACGCTAGTTTGCAAGGAAGAACGGTTCGCTACACTTGCACAGAACCTACCGAAAACAGTCACCAAATTCCCGACAGCAGCGTAGACCTCAAAAAAATTGGCTGTGATTTAGCTTTGGTTAAACTCGGTAAGTAGCGAGAGCTACAGGCCATGACTACGCTTAGGCTTCGCTGTGGTTAAGCAATTTAATGGTACTGATGATTTCCTTGGGTAATCTCTGTCTATGCTTGTTTCGTTCCGACACTGAAGACTGGCGTCCTTCATAGACGCTAAACTCGGCACGTCGTCTTCTACCGTCGCGTATTTACTGTAGGAGGCTAAGCCCGCTCGTCTAGCCGCGTCGTCATTAAGACGCTTATCGATACTTTTGACACGCTCTTCTTCGGTCTCTTCGGCACGCTGTCTCGTCCTTGTTTCTTTCCGACGCAAAGTCTGGCGTCTTTCAGCCTAGCCGAGTCATCGTTCTCCATAACGGCCGAAGCGCAAGGCAACGTTTCTGCAGCGCCGCTTCAGCGTATGGGCTACTGGCGTCGCCGGAGGCGAAAATTCGGCGCTTGGAGCGAGGCGACGCAGGGAGACGCACATATCTGGTGAGGCCAGATCTGAGCGTCGGGGCCGAAAATACCTCGTAGGTGGGAACTGGTGGGGCCAAAAGCCGCGGCCCGTTTCTCCGAAGGCAGCAGTGCCCCTTCTGTGCCCTTGCTATTGTTCCCCTTGCATGCCCCAGCATAAGGTATCCGTCGCCGCTGAATGGAAAGGTTAGCTATGGACAGGGGATATTTGAGTGGCCTTACGAACGATGTCTCCCCACCCCCATCTTGAGATGCCAGTTCGTATATCCTGATATGACTGGTCGCCCTCTGCTGCAGGCTCCGAGCGACGACGCCGGTAGGCGGGACGCTGACGCGACGCCGAACAAACGCTGCGGCTCGATTCACCCTACGCCGAACCGTATGTACATATATATACACTGCGACAGCCCCTTTCCCTCTACTACGTATGCTCACAACTGGCGAGGCATGTATCGTCTGCTCCATGACGAGCGCAATGGCGTAGTGACTTCATGCCAGATGACGCGCCGAGCGGTGCGACCACGCCGACAGTGCGACCATGCTAAAGAGTCGAAGGAGCTGCCGTAACGTAGCTTTCGCTACAAACGATAATAGATGGAGAGTTACGAATGCAAGTACTATACTTCCAGGAATCCTTGATGGTGATATGAGTATTTGCAGTAAAAATGTACGAAAAGTAGTCACTGATGTTATTTACGAAGTAAGTGTTCCAATCTGCTATTTCATTTGAGCCTCAGTTAGCGTCACTTGAAGATAATGCAGAAAAATTGTGGCATGCACTTCGCTCGTTACAAGGAATTATCGCAACGATATAGACACTGACCATGACCTACACGTACAAAAATTTATTTAGACAATCCACTCACTGCTTGTAGAGCCGATTCCATAAAGACTAAAGAATTTCTATAGATTAGTCTATAAACAGCCTATAGGTTTATTGCCATAAACTTTTGTAGACTTCTGTCTATAGACAAGTGTCTACAGAAAGTCTAATCGACACAGGTTTGCAGACCGTCTATAGACGAACTGTAGATTTACGACCAGGCACTACCTAACAATTTTTGTCTACGGAGAGTCTATACACAAAACTATTGAAAGTCTAGTAGACACAGGTCTATAAACAGTCTATAGACAGGTTCTACAGAAATACATATGGCCGTACACTTCATGTAGATTTCTGTCTATAGACAAAAGTCTACTGGTCCAGTAGGCATAAGGCTATGGACAGTCTACTAACATTCGATAAGTATATAGCTTGGCAGTGCAGGACACCGTAGTCTATAGATGATGTAGAGATGCCTATCTGCAAAACCTCCAACAGACCATTGTCTAAGGCAGACCGTCTACAACCGTCGAAAAAGGTTATCACGCAGTCTTCACAAATGACATAGCGATCAATATACTTACAAATTTATTTTTCTATACTTTAAAAATTGCTTTTTGCGGAAATGAAATGGTGCAGCAACTGTCTCATATATCCCCGTGGGCACACAAACCACGCCGTAAGGGAAGAAAGAAAGGCGAAGTGAAAAGAGAAAGGAAAAAAGAGGTGCCGTAGTGGAGGTCTCCGGTAAAATTGCAAGCACCTGGAGACCTTTAACGCGCACTGACATCGCCCACGGGCGCATTTTCGTTTCGACTCCATCGACACCCGGCCAACACAGTCGGCTAAAGACCGGTGTACTCCGGCTCAATAGACAAGCACCTCACAACTGAGTCATTTTGCCGGGTAACCAAGCTAGGAATATGCAATACGTGCACCTTAAAAATGCACCACATTTATAGTTATAAATACAGAAAGTAACGATCCGGGTAGTTTCCTCAGAAGCATTCTTGCGACCTTTTGCATGCAGTCATTTCTACTGGCATGGTGACCTGCAGAGCGTAAAGGAAATATATTATAAGGGAAACTGAAAAAATTCCAAATCCATCTCTGGACATGTGCTTTTCATCGCAAGGATTATATCCTGGCTATCCCATTCTAGAAAAGTAATCTGGACGTTTTAGTTTGGCTTTATGTGGTTCAAAGACACAAGATGTCTCAGACTATAAGAGACGCCGTAGTGAAAAGCTGCACATAACATCGACCATCTGCGGTTTTGAAGCGAAAAGCTTCACTACGCTAGTCAACACCTCGCTTCGCGCGAGCCGGCGTACGTCGGAGTATGAGTGCCGTTACGCACGGCGCAGGTGGCCGCCGCCGACTCCGGTCGCCTGACCTTTCGTTTCTCTCTCTCTCTCGCTCCCTAGTCACTACTGCGCATGCGCCACTAGTAGCACCGAGCCATTGCTTTTCCGCCGCTGCGCTGGGCCGCGCCTTTCCCTCTTTCTTCTTTCCCTCTCTCTTTTAGGCCTTCCTTTACGGCTGGTTCGGGTGTCAACCGAGATATGTGATACTGTTACTGTGCCATTTCCTTTCCTCAAAAACCAAACAAAACAAGTGAGCCGACGGCGTTCACAGAGCTCCTTGGCGTTGAAAACTTTGCAAAGGTCATTCATTTTCACGAAAGGAAATGCGCACAACCAGCCCGTGGGTAAGGGGAGACCTCAATATCGCTTTCGCTTTGTATATTCTGGATTAGCTGAGCTAATCCACAATAATTTTTTACCGTGCACTTTTATTGTATAGTACACGGGCCTCAAGCATTTCTCCTCTATCAAAATATTAACGCCGAAACCAATATTGAACCTTCATCTTTCTGGTCACCATGCAAACACAATAACCACTGAGTCATCGCGCCAGCTTTATTTAAGTAAATCCACATGACAAATTCTCAGCGGTTTGTATAAAATATTGTAACTAAGGCCATTAATTCCTGGGGCAATCTACCTCTACACTTAATACATACTGCTAATACTGGTGTCTGTATAACAGCCTTTTATAATAATTGAAACAGAAGCTTTTAAATAATTTTGCCTGGGGATCTTAAATGTACAATGACATCGCACCGCAGACGGGCGCCATTCCGTTTCGCCTCCATCTAAACGTGGCCGCCGCGGCCAGGAAGGTTTAGACTTCGTTGATTTTGAGGAAAGTGAAGGCGCATAACTGGCTCCTTGATCTGTGGACACCTAAGCAGCGTTTTCAGGTACGTGGCGGGGCTGAAAAAGCCGGGTCTCCGCACTTATTTTATGTTTAGTTATGCTTAACCTCAAAAATTCTTTGTTTTTTTTAGGCTCAAATAATAAAAAGGTATTAACTTGGTTAAAACTCTGATGTAGCGCTCTCAGTGCAGTCTCATGCACCCCAGATACCTGCCTTGACAAGATACTCTTAAATTCGCATGCATTGCAATCTGTAGCCATGAGATTTATAATGACATCGCCCATAAGTATGAAAACAAGTTTAGTAGGAGCTAGATAGTCAACCAGGCACTCGAAAAATTGAAAAAGTCTGCTTATCAACCATGGGTGGTCGGTACATTGCAACAATAATAACGTGTGACAAGGATATTGAAAGGCACTCATAATTGGGAGTTTTGATCAAAAACACTTCAATTACAGTAGGCCTGTAGCAGTCTTTCACATATATTGCGACACCACCGCCTATTCTATGAATCCTCGTCAAACCATTGTACTTATAACCATCAAGATAAATAGATTCATCCTGTGTGGAAAGCCAGGTTTCAGAAAACAAACAGCATCGAACTTTGTTCGCAGTGACGAAAGCAGGAGGAAGCTGAACTTGATTCCAATCTTCATATTAAGAAGTACGGATACCTGGGAAACTTGGCATGCATTGGTTGAGGGCGGTACAGCAAGAATGAGAAGAAAGAAAAAATTAGAAGACGACACAGCCGAGAGTTACCTTCTAACTGATTTTCTTATTGAGAAAAAAACACATTTTATAAATCACAGTTATGTGGTGCTGAAGTGCTTACATCACTTGCCCAAAGCCCTTTCAAGGGGTGTACCTTTAACAACTCATCTGCTACTCGGTGAACCCGGTGTCCAATAACTAAGACTTATCAAGAACCGAGACCTCCTCTACAAAGAGCAATAAAAAGGATAGTAGTCCAGATGGTGGAGTAGCATAAAACGGATAACGGACTTCGGATAGAGAAGAACACGCGGGCGCTGACTAGCAACTTTATTTTATTGGAAAAACATGTGAACTATATAAGATGAAAAACGCACGAAACCAAACAAAACAACAAACGCATCGAAGAGAACACTGCGAATGGAAGCCTCTCATCGAGGAAGGCTATCTCATTTTCCTGTAAAGACACGGATGGTATCGCGACATTCGTGTCCGTGTTCTTAGCGATGCAATAAGCTTCGAAGATTTCCCTGCTTAACTAGTTTCTGCTGTAGTAATGGATCTCTTTGTTATGAATGTCAGGCCGGTAAGGGTTGTCATTTTGATCTTTGCAATAACTGCAATGCTCCACTAGGTGGGAAGAATGGGGTTTTAAGGCGAGGGCCTTTTATGGCTCATACTCCCGGTCGAGGTCCTGTTCGTCCGCTATACCGCCAACCGGAAGTCACGACAACGGAAGTGACACCATACCATCGTTCAGTCCGTTACGCTCTTCAATTCGATAACAAAAAAAATGTTTGAGCACGATTGGATTCGAACCAACATCTTCCCGATCAGCAGCCGATCGCGCTCTACAACGCAGCTTGCTGCCAACGCTTATGTATTGCTCCTTGTTTAGGACGCTAGAGAGCGTTTGCGGGAAGGCATCGAATCTGACTGATGCCTCCCAAACGCCCTCCAGTGTCTCCAGCATTTATAATTCACAAACAGTAGTGTACTTGATCAACATCCTAATCTCACATCAGTTAGTAACACAAGCACCAACACCGCGCTAAACGCTTTCCTCTCGCCGCACTTCAGGTTAACAAAGTGCCCCTGAATATTAGAATTCTCGTGCTCTTTCAGTTTGATGCTTACGCACCTGTCCACCTGGCCGTAATATTCCTTTCCACAAGAGAAAGGTACCCTATACACGACGCCTTTTTTCCAGTTTATGAAAGTTTCTCCTTTTTCAACTGAGCACTGCCGATTGTTTTTTCTAAGAGAGCCCGGATTCAGCTTCCTTAGCACAGCAGCGCGTACTTTCTCAACATTATGTTCGGCGGAGAACACCACCTGCATATTCCGCCGCGCTGCAATCTTCTTCAGACGATGTGAGACACCGTGCATATACCGGATGGAGACGACCTTCCTTAGTGTCTCTTCCTACTGCCCCTGAGGTTGAGGTGCCGCCTTAAGCTTCAGCTTGCACAGGATTCTTTCCACGAACCTTGCAAGGTTGCTGTCTTGATATAATAAAAAATCCAATATAAAGCCATGGATTGGTTTTGTATAGATATGCTGGCGATATTTATGCATAGAGATGTTCTATTACTCTTCTGATGATGGAAAAAGGTGGGCCTAAGAAGACATCTGCATAATCGAAGTTCCAAACACATGGCTAGAGGTGCGTCCAGGCCAGTGATTTTCTCAACCACATCAAGTTTACCGTCACAACAGCAATTAAAACTCCTGTTCTTTATGACAATGCCAATCAAAATCACGGCAACCAAATTTTCTAAGAATTTTGACCCTTCGTCGTGATTGTGCCGTTGAAACTTTTTATATCCTTTCCTTGTCTGCCGTAAACAAAAAATTGAGAAAAATTGAGAGACAGCACGGTTCCCGACCTGGTGTATACTTCCTAGACGTAGCACGGCGATCACCCACTGTATTTTACTCGACCGCTGTCTCTTACCAGGAAATGAACGTTGACGGATTCTCCTTCCGAGCCCAGAATTCAATGCGAGCTGAGGATGTAGCAATAGCTCTTGCTGCCGCCCACGCCAATTCGAGAATCATCATCACGGACTCCCGAAGAGCTTTTGATCATTACTTGGCAGGAGAGATCTGCCCCTTAGTCGCGTGTATTTAAGACGGACTGCCGCTGATCGAACACCGAAAAGAATCATTTGGCTCCTGGCCACCAGGGCTTACGCGATAATGAGGCCGATGACGCGGCTGACCGAGAGCATCCTTACCGGGCTCCTCATTTCAGCTCATCTGCCTCGGAGACAAAGCAGTCACTGCTGCGGATCAGGGGAGTCATAACAGATTATACCGACAACCACCGCCTTTTCACGGCCCCTGTCCTGCAATCATCAAGCATTAGGACCCTAGCACGGATGGGCGATGCCCGCACTGCGGGGAGACCTGTGATATCTTCAGGATGGTGTGGGCATGTACTCAAAATCCCCATCTCCCCCTTCCCCTATCCCTTCCCGAGAGACACGGGAGACTACCCTCATCAACTGCTCCTCGCTTGAGTCCCACAAGTGAGAGAGAAGTAACTTTAATTTGCACCCGTGAAAAGTGAAGGGGAAGAAGGCTATAGCCTAAAACGCCATTCATTTCCCAAACCGTCGGCCGGCATCCCTTGGGACTCGGCGGCGGTCAGAGCAGGACCGATGACTATGCGTTGTTCTTCTGCTTCGGGATGAGAAATAAGATCTCCCAGGATTGTGCACTTTTATTCAGGTCTTTATAGAAAGGGCAGCTCCAGACCAAGTGGACTAGATCTGCAATGCTATTGCAGTGCGCACATCATGGATTAAATACTTCCGGATGCCATTTCCTGTACAGTTGAGGGTTCGGAATCACCCTGGTATGCGATTTCCGCCACAATATTTCCTCTTTCCTACTGAGCTGTTTAGTTGCTGCTGAATAGGTCTTACGACTGAGCTTATATTGAGAAATTATTTAATGGAATGCTGTGAGTTCGTCGCCCGATGGGAGCTGTTCCTCGTGTGGAGGTGGCGAATCGGCGGCGATCGAATGCAAAGTGAGCCATCGGGCGGTCGCGTTCGGCTTCTTGTTCTCAAACAGGCCCTGGTGAGCCAGGGACAAGATCCTTGAGATTAGCTGTGATGGTACTTGCCGTTCTCTCAAAATTTTGGCGGTTTCAGTAGAGATTCTGCCCATATCATAGTTCTTAATGGCTGCCTTAGAGTCACTCTCTATCACCCTTGTACCGTTTTGTATTACTGCTATAGCAATGGCAACTCCTTCTGCATCTGTTGCACTTGTGTTTTAACGGTGCAGCACGAGACAGAGTCTCCATCTGACGAAACACTACCGCTGTTTGTTCTGCCTTGCGATTGTATTTGACAGCGTCCGTGTAGAGCACATTGGATCTACCTCTAAATTTTCTCTGTAGGGCCACAGCCCTATATTGCTCCCTTGTTGCTCTAGGTATGTAATCTGTCCACATTCAACACTTCTAGGGTTCGAACCCCAGACGCTCAATGATTTTTCTCCCAGTTTTTGGTTTTTAAAAGCCTTTGATGCTGGGACAAGGCGGCGGCTTCCATAGGCTCATTCAGATTGTTGGAGACACCTGGGTCTAAAAGTTTAACCGTCGATGTGTTCGGAGGAAGACCTAGTGCTGTTTTTGATCCCTTTTATGAGTATGATTTAAATTTTGTTCTTTTTTGCTTTGGCCAGTTGGATATAGGGGACAACGTATAGAACTCGGCCTATGACGAAATCTTGAACCGATCTCAAAAGATTGGCCTCCATCGTCCCCACATGCTTGTTAGAAATGCGCTTGAGTAGCCGGCACGTCTCACTGTTACTCGCTTCAAGTCTCATGATAGTTTCTGTGTTTTTACAAATTTCTTTGCATGCGCGGCCCTAGGACTTGAATACTGTCTACCACCGGAATAGAATTACACAGCTTTTTCAAGGGGGACTGTGTCTTTTCCTTTTTTTAGATGAAATAAAAAGAGCTTCTGATTTCCTGCCTAGCATTTTAACTCAATCGGCTCGAGATATTTCTCTATTATGCCTATGGCTCTCTGAAGTTTGCTTTCAATCGTCCATAGATACTCCTGCTCAACCACCGCGTCAAATCGTCGGCAAATATGGTGTGATGCAAATTTGTGATTCCGTTCAGCTGCCCTGGGAGCCCAATCTTCGCTATATTTAACAGGGTCGGAGAGAGAACGGACCTTTGCGGCGTTCCTCTATTCCCTAATCTAATGTTTTACAGTGATTGTCCACCCAGGCTGATGGTAACAGTCCGATTTGAAAGTCCCTTACGTAGTTATATGTAGCGACTCCAACTTTTAGCGTGCAAAGGTTCTGAAGTATGGCTACGTTTGTTACACTATCAAAAGCTTCGGAAACGTCCAGTGCCAGAATAATCCTAGTATCAACAGTATTTTTATCGATTACCTGTTAATTAAGCTGTAAAATGGCATCGCATGCCGATAGGTTTGATCTGAAGAATATCAATGTATCAGAATAAAGTGTTTGTGGGGGTTTAACGTCCCAAAGCGACTCAAGCTTAGAGAAACGTCGGCATCAGGATAATGATTTTGATCTTCCATGACTCTATTCAGTCCAGATTGAATTATGTGCTTCATCAATTTTCCAACCCAAGATGTTAAGGAAATGGGTTTGACATGCTCAAAGCCTAGCTTCCCTGGCTTCGCAATGAAGACCAGGTTCGCAGCTTTCTATGCTTGCGGTATCTCTACCTTGCCCCAGCCATCTTGCATACAGGTTGTAAGATTCCGAATGGAACCGTCGTCAAGATTCCTGAGCATCCTGTTGTTGATTCTCTCCGACCCGGCTGTCGTTTTGGTTCTTAGGCTGTTGAGTTCAGCCATCACTTTCCCGACAGTGATGGGACTGTCCAGTACCGGGTTTACCGAGCCCGCGTAGTCAAGGACTCCAGAACACCTAAGGTAGTGATCCCGAACCTCGGTTATAAGTTTCTTTGTCGGACCTACATATTCATGCACCAGCTATTAAAGCTGCTGTCGAGCCTCCTATATTGTTTTCTCTAGAGCTAATAGATGTCGGAGCAGTTTCCACGTTCCGGCGCAGCCAGTATTCCTATTCATTTGTTACACAAATATTACCCAATCTTGCTTACTGAGTTCCAATGCATGCACTTCATTGTCTTTGTTGAATGCTGCAAGTTGTTTCCTGAGATTCCTGTCACCTTTTCTCTGGCTGACCTTTTATAACCGCGCTGGCATCACCAGCGGCGCTGACGAAGATGCTGTAGGGGGCGCGGCCTCACTCCCGCAACAGAGAACGCATTCGACAACCGGCCGGGCTAGCAACATCGACAGGCCACACCGCCGGCTCACCAGCCGTGGCTACCGGGACCTCTAATAAACGTGGATCACCTTCCTCATCTTGTGACTGTGGACGATAGCTTCGACGCACGCAACGCCGCTCCCACCGGCTCTGCGCTCCTCTCATCCTGTCCCACCACGTGGCCTTGCCGCTGCACGCCCGCTGTTCGCACCCGGCTTACGGCAGCTTCTTCTCTGCGCCATGTACGCGCCTATCATCGCATCCGGTGAGTTCTTTCAGCAGTATCAGCGCTCCCTCATTCCTTGGCTGCCCGGTCTACCCGCGTTTTATGCCAGGGACCCCGTTTTGTGGCTGGCGCAAATAGTCTCGCTCATTCACATCCACCATGTGTCCAGCCAGCAGCTGCGCTATCAGCACGCCAGCCGTGAACTCGAACCCAGTCTCCTGGCAACGCTGCGGTTGCCGCCTCCTAGCCCAGACATTTACGCTGACTTCAAGAAAGGCCTGACGGCGTACTTTGGCTTGGAGCTCCCGCCACCTTCCTGCGCTCCAGTTCCCGATTCAGAAGCTGCAGCGCCACTCCACGAACTACCCTTAGCCAGACTCCCTCACCGAGCTGCTTCGGATTTCCCTCTGCCAGCTAACACTACCACACCACAGCCGCTCCCCAAACCGGTCTGTCCACTATCGCCGCCACTGATTGTGCCTTACCCACAGTAAATGTGCCACGCATGCACGCGTCGGTCTCCTGCCAACCAGCGGCCGAGGCATCCCCTTATCTTGTACGGCTGTGGTTTTCATGCCATACCTTCGCCAACAGTGAGTGGGCCAGCACACATCTCATATCTCCCGTGAATCCCCACGGGGCTGCGTTTTCTGTATTGGCCTTTCCCGGACAGCTACTGGAGGGGCCTTTCCCGGCCCCGCCAGTAGGCCTTACGACTGAAGCACGCGCAGCTCTCCTCCCGTACCTCGATGACTTTTCGAGCCTGTTTTCTGCGTCATCCTCGTCATCTTTTGGCTCCTCTCGCCCTTTGCGAAGCAGTCAGGCTCAAGCACCCGAGCTCGTTTCTCCCGCACGACGGCCTTCACGAACTCTGACCCGAACTTCACTCGCCTGAATAAACTTGGTAGATACCGTTTTTATGTTGTCTTTTATCGCGCATCGCGTTAGGTGGGGGGGGGGGACACCTGTAGCGGCGCTGGCATCGCCAGCGGCTCTGATGATGATGGGATCGAGACTTCGCCCGCGCAACACAGCGCATTCGGTGACCGTCCTGGTCAGCAACATCAACAGCCCGCTCCGCCTGCTAGCCAGCCGCGGCTATCGTGACCTCCAATAAATGTGGATCATTTTCCACGCTTTTGCTCTATTTCTTTTTCTTCCATAAACCCACGAGATGCCTATCAACGAATTTCGGATCACCTTCAAATTAAATCTCTTCGGCAGCGTCTCGAACAGATTGAACAACTCTCTTGCTCCAATCGTTATAATCGCTTATCATTCCCGATCCCGACCTGATAATTATAACAGTATCCCAATGTAAAGTCTCAACTCTCCTCTTACTGAAGACTGGTGGGCCATTCTCAACGATGATCTCTTGTATCCTATGATCGCTACTTAGGTCTTTACCGGTGTTGCACCATGTAGCAGTGATGCATGCCACTACCGACCAAGGTTGTATCTGGTGTCATGTCCAAGGATACGCTATTTCTCTTCCTAGTCGGCCTCATCGGGTTCGTAATAAGAATGAGCCAATGTTGTTGAATTTTATGCCAAAGACTTTAGCCTTTAACCTGCGTGAATTTTTATCCCCCTGCCGGAAGGTGCGCCTTAAAATCGCCCAGTATTAGGAAGGAATCTTTTTTGAAATAACCTTAGTCTTCGTAAAAAGATCGCCAAAGTCAGATTTGCGCTGCATGGGTGACCTATACATGTTCAGGATGGAAAGATTGTTGTTGCGAATACGAGGTATGAGGTCGACCAAAATATGATCGATATGCGCATACCCCGTCTCGTGCTGCAGCGTTGAAGTGTTTCTTTTTTACAAAGCTAGTCACTTGGGTAGCCCACTCGACCCGCAAAAGATTTGTAACCCGATAATTTAGTATTTTCTCGCACTTCTTGGTTGCAATAATCTCCGGTAGATCGCCATTGGCGAGAAAGCGCTGCAGAACCGCACGTTCACGCGAGAAACCTTTACAGTTTAACTCCAAATCTTTGTTATTACAGTTACCCGCCGCGGTGGTTCAGTCGTTAGGGCGCTCGACTACTGATCCGGACTTCCCGGGTTCAAACCCGACCGCGGCAGCTGCGTTTTTATGGAGGAAAAACGCTAAGGCGCCCGTGTGCTGTGCGATGTCAGTGCACGTTAATGATCCCCAGGTGGTCGAAATTATTCCGGAGCCCTCCACTACGGCACCTCTCTCTTCCTTTCTTCTTTCACTCCATCCCTTATCCCTTCCCTTACGGCGCTGTTCAGGTGTCCAACGATATATGAGACAGATACTGCGCCATTTCCTTTCCCCAAAAACCAATTATTATTATTAATTTTAGAGTGACGCACAGGTCCTTTGTGTTTGAGCATAGACTCTTTGCATAGCCGTTGCAACTGCCTGTCCCTATAGTAAACCTTCATTTGCTCGACAGCAGTGCCCGTCTGTTTCAGCTGCTCACGTACCGTTTGAAGCATTCCGTGCAAAGGCTTTGTTTCCACCTCAAGAGCTACAATTCTCACTCCGTGATGATCATCGACCTCTGTTTCCTTAGCACTTTTTCTCTTTAACGGTGGAGGATTAGGTGTCCGGGATGTTTCCGGTTCTGATTAAGGTTTATTTGCTAGCTGTTTCTTTGTTTTCGTAATTCTGCAATTTTTTCTTCTAAAATCTTGTTTTAGTCTTAAAGAGCATTAATAATTTCTGCATTAGCATCCTGGGAGACCTTATTTAAACAACCCACCTTTGGTCCAGTAGACTTTGTCTTCGTCTGCATGCCGCCACTACGCTCCTGGGGTTCCTTCGGGGTAGGTTTATCTTTTCCCTGTGATGGAAGTCAATAGAAAGATTCCGAGCGCTGTCTCGACTTGCTCCGATGCCCCGAATCAGTCCTCGAACGGTCTCTAAACCAGATTTTCCAGCTGCGCATTTTGTTTTTCTGCATCAGCCTTGTGGCGCTCTTCACTCTTTCTCTCTTCGTATTCCGACTTCATTTGCCTCTGTCGTTTCTTGACTATATAAGGTGTTCGGAAAAGTGCCTTGCACCTCTTATCTCCGGTGATGTGATCCTTGCCATACAGTTGCACCTAGACAGTGTCGGCACACACTCCTGGGCTTTCGTCGGGGAGGTTGCCCCACACCCTCTGCACTCTGCATGCGGACTGTCTCACACGTCACCACACTTCAACACACATGTAGCATAATTCATATCTCTTCTTGTATAGAAAGCACTTCAGAGGCGCCCCGAAACAGATCATCCATTTCGGCACATAGTCGTGACCAATAGTAATGATCACCGAGTTAGCGTCGTCCATCCTGCGCGCCGAGAATGGGAGGATTGTGCTGGGGTGAGAAATCTAATTCCAATTCTTTCTCAGACAGCCCCAGATCGAGACAGCGTACTACTTCCTTGCCACAGCTTTCAGGTTCCGCCGTGTAAGTCGACACCTCGTACTTCTTCTTGTTGAGCTTAATGGACTTCAGTCCCAACATTTTTTTGGCATCGTTCTCTTTGGGCGTGCTGTATATCAGTGTTTCCTGCTTGTCTTTCACGACGATCCTGTCCTCCTCTTGGCATTTCCGCCATGTAATGCCAGCCGCCATCCTTATTACTCCGCCAATCACTGGCACCGAAAGCTTTGTTAGGGTCAGTCCTTCTTTGGGCCTGATAATAATCTTATGATCCGCGTTCGGAGGACGCGGCTGGTGCGACGCCACCCACGGCTCCGCGAGCTTTGTTCCCGCTCCTCTATACGAGCGTCACCCGCAGACGCCTTACTTGTTGCCACTGCACCCGACCGGCGTCCCCATGCCGGCTTTCCGTACCCCACCGCTCAACGTCGCTTTTTTAGCGGCGCCATCTGGGCGTTCTTATGCGTTTTTATGGAGGAAAATTGCTAAGGCGCCCGTGTGCTGTGCGATGTCAGTGCACGTTAAAGATCCCCAGGAGGTGGAAATTATTCCGGAGCCCTCCACTACGGCACCTCTTCCTTTCTTCTTTCACTCCCTCCTTTATCCCTTCTCTTACGGCGCGGTTCAGGTGTCCAACGATATATATGACACAGATACTGCGCCATTTCCTTTCCCCAAAAGACCTATTATTATTATTATTATTATTATTATTATTATTATTATTATTATTATTATTATTATTATTATTATTATTATTATTATTATTATTATTATCTGGGCGTTCTCGTTGTTGGCGCTCCTGAACCTCCGCGACACGTTCCGATACTTTCGTTACTAAGTCCGAGCTTTGAAGTTCTGCCGGATCTACATCCGTACCCTCAACGCTCACTGCCATCGTGATGGTGACGCCATAGTGTCTAGGGCCTGACGTTGGTGGCCCTCGGCCACCGCTCAGGCCACCTCAGCATTAGGCGTAACTTTTGGCTGATTGAGGCTTTCGGCGTGGTAGAATACACAAGATGCGATAAAATCCTACAAGCATCGCTTACAGTCTTGGTAATAGTATTCACAGGATCCTTACCACGTCCGCGGCACACACACAATACTTTTTCAGCAGTCCATTGTCGTTTTCCGTCCTAAAGGATGGTCATTCCACGGAGCCGAATTGCCAAACGTCGCAACCCTGGTGGTCCCTTTGAAAGCTCCTTAAGTCCCAAATGACTCTGGCGAAATGGGCGCGAGACGGGGTCCCGTCATGCGGTGTCCCGGAATAAGGACGCCGACCATGTAGCAGAGCCACTCAAAAGAGGTCCTCTTCAGAGGCCTCAAGACCCGCTCTCTGTCATCCCCTGAGCTGTTATACCGCTATTGTGGCACGTCTCCTGCATGCTCCCTATGCGACGACCCTGAGGCCGCACTCTCCCACATGCTTTTCGGCTTCCCTGCTGACCCTCCCCTGCTGGCGCAGCACGCCACCTCGAGCTGGGAGGACTGGGAGGTCCTGCTCACGTCGGCAGCCCAAGCCACCGCACCCCTCAAGAACAGCATGCCATTCCGAGCTGGGAGAACTGGGAGTTCCTGCTCACGTGTGCTGACCCGACATCGATGCTTGCTGAGGTGGCTCGTGCTGCCGACGTCAAGTCCCGACATGACCTACATGACGCAGTGTGGGAGCGCGCGGTGGCCCAGATAGATAGAAAGATAGTTGCCAGGAAGAAAGAAAAGAAAGTGCACAGGCATGCTCACTGGCTCAAGAAGGGCCACAGTCGCTACCACGTGCAGATAGCAGGAGAGTTGAAAGATCGGATAGAAAGACAGGATAGTAAAGACGCGCTAGATGCTAGGCCGATCCCGGAAGTAGTGCAATACCGGGCCAACCGGTGGCGGGAGTGAAGTATCCTTCAAACTCTCCAAAGCATTTCCAAAAAAAAAGTCCATCCGCAGTTCCCGGGTTCGAACCCGACCGCGGCGGCTGCGTTTTATGGAGGAAAAACGGTAAGGCGCCCGTGTGCTGTGCGATGTCAGTGCACGTTAAAGATAATAATAATAATAATAATTGGTTTTTTGGGGAAAGGAAATGGCGCAGTATCTGTCTCATATATCTTTGGACACCTGAACCGCGCCGTAAGGAAAGGGATATAGCAGGGAGTGAAAGAAGAAAGGAAGAATAGGTGCCGTAGTGGAGGGCTCCGGAATAATTTTGACCACCTGGGGATCTTTAACGTGCACTGACATCGCACAGCGGCGCTCGACTACTGATGCGGAGTTCCCGGGTTCGAACCCGACCGCGGCGGCTGTGTTTTTATGGAGGAAAAACGCTAAGGCGCCCGTGTGCTGTGGGATGTCAGTGCACGTTAAAGATCCCCAGGCGGTCGAAACTATTCCGGAGCCCTCCACTACGGCACCTCTTCTTTTCTTCTTTCATTCCCTCCTTTATCCCTTCCCTTACGGCGCGGTTCAGGTGTCCAACGATATATGAGACAGATACTGCGCCATTTCCTTTCCCCAAAAAACCAATTAATATTATTATTAACCGCTTAGCCTCCGCGGTGGGCATTAAAGATCCCCAGGTGTTCGAAATTAGCCCGGAGCCTGAATTTATCCCGGAGCCCTCCACTACGGCACTTCTTTCTTCTTTTACTCCCTCCTTTACACCCTTTCCCTTTCGGCGCAGTTCTGGTCTCCAATGAAATATGACAAAGATATTACGCCATTTGCTTCCCCCAAAACCATTTATTTTTATTTTTATTACCACCACCATATCTCTCTCTCACTACCGCTGCGTACCTCAAAGCATGATTGAGGCGTCCCCTGATCCAGGAAGACAGTCATGTGTTCCTCCTTTCCTAAAAATCTTTTAGAGTCTGGAACGTTGTCAACCTCAAAGCCTATGAACAAACTGAACGCCGAGAGTTTTCGCTTTTTGTATCCTCTTATAAATGAGCTAATCTACAGCCTCAGGATGACTACAATATTTCTGATTAACAAGCAGCTGCCACTCTTTTAGTGTTGTGTCATGAATTGAGATGTATTAACCGCCGATTGTATTTTGCAGCTAGCTTAGCACGTCTTTCTAATTGAATCGCTGCAGACTTGCGCTCTGGCTACGAAGACATAGTGTAGCGAAGTGCATAGATTTCGGCTCCATCCGCAGTGTGCGGTAGGCACAGGCTATGTCGCCGTTCAATATTCAGCTCCTTTAATCGGTTTGATAGTTCCCGCAAGTGTTGATTTCACCGGATCGTTATAACAGTCGCGTACAAATAGGATGGTTGGCACATCATTTGTCCCTAAATTTTATGAACGCAACTGATAATTCGACAGCACGAACTCGCTGCATTACGGCGATAGATACTCTTTCCCGTTAAATTCGTTGCTTCGAGCTGGCATTGCTTCTTTACACTGGGCTTCAGACTCCCTCGAACGCACCGTCGTCCGCGTTCTTGAAGTGTGCCTGATCCTCTCCGAGATTTATAGGCTTAAAGCGAAAATCTACGCTTCCCGCAAGCAAAGCCGAAGGTCAATTGACGCTTCACTTTGACCCCTAAATAATAAAAATAATAATTGGTTTTGGGGGAAAGGAAATGGCGCAGTATGTCTCGTTGGACACCTGAACTGCGCCATAAGAGAAGGGATAAAGGATGGAATGAAAAAGAAAGGAAGAAAGCGGTGGCGTATGGAAGGCTAGAGAATAATTTCGACCACGTGGGGATCTTTAACGTAAACTGACAACACACAGCACAAGGGCGCCTTAGCGTTTTTCCTCCATAAAAACGCAGCCGCCGCGGTCGGGTTAAAACCCGCGAACTCCGGATTAGTTGTCGAGTGCTCCAACCACTGAGACACCGCGGTGGATGTTAAAGATCTCCAGATAGTCTAAATTATCCCGGAGCACTCCACTACAGCACCTCTTTCTTCCTTCTCTCACTCCCTCTATATTTCTCTTTCGGCGCGGTTCTGGTGTCCAATGAAATACGAGAGAGATTGTTTTATTTTGTTTCCCCAAAAACCAATTATTGTTATTATTATTACCATCAGTATATATATCTCTCTCTACCGCCACGTACCTCAAAGCAGGATTGAGGCGTCCACTGACCCAGGAAGACAGTTATGCGTTCCTCCTTTCCTAAATGTCATGAGAGTCAAGAACGTTGTAAACTCCAAAGCCAATAAACAAACTGAACGCCGAGTTTTTTTTTAGGATGACTACGCAATTCCTAGTTAACAAACAGCTGCCGCTATTTTAGGGCTGTGTCATGAGTGGAGATTTATTAAGCATCGATTATATTTTGCAGGTAGCTTAGCACACCTTTCTAGTTCAATCGCTGCAGTCTTATGCGCTGGCTACGAAGACATGGTGTAGCGAAGTTCAGAGAGACCGGCTCCATTCGCAATGTTATGCAGGCGCAGCGCTATGTCGCTGTTC
Organism: Amblyomma americanum; assembly: GCF_052857255.1. NCBI lineage: Eukaryota > Metazoa > Arthropoda > Arachnida > Ixodida > Ixodidae > Amblyomma > Amblyomma americanum. Next base: position 78,907,974 of record NC_135501.1, on the reverse strand, counting down.
AATATTCAGCTCCTTTACTCGATAGTTTCCGCCTCGCACCGGATCCTTATAACAGCCGCGTACAAACAGGATGGGTGGCGCATCATTTGTAATTAATCTTTATGAACGCAACTGAACTCCACAGCACGAACTAACCCCATTTCGGCGATAGATACTCTCTCCCGTTCAATTCGTTGCTTCGAGCTGGCATTTCTTTTTTACACGGGGCTTCAGCCTCCTTCGAACGCACCGTCCTCCGCGTTCTTGAAGTGTACCTGCTCCTCTCCGAGATTTATCGGTTTAAAGTGAAAATCTTGGTTTCTCGCAAGCAAAGCCGAAGTTCAAATGACGCTTCACTTTGACCCCTAAATTTATGAAACTAATAATTGGTTTTGGAAGAAATTAAATGGCGCAGTATGAGTCATATATCGGTAGACACCTGAACCGCGCCGTAAGGGAAGGAATAAAGGAGGGAGTGAAAGAAGAAAGGAAGAAAGAAATGCGTAGTGGAGGGCTCCAGAATAATTTCGACCACGTGGGGATCTTTAACCTAAACTGACATCGCACAGCACACGGGCGCCTTAGCGTTTTTCCTCCATAAAAACGCAGCCGCCGCGGTCGGGTTCGAACCCGGGAACTCCGGATTAGTAGTATAGAGCGCTCAAACCAAATAGCCACCGCGGAGGGTATTAAAGATCCCCAGGTGGTCGAAATTATCCCGGAGTGCTCCACTACGGCACCTCTCTCTTCCTTTCTTCTTTACCTCCCTTCCATTATACCTTCCCTAAAGCGCGGTTCTGCCTATATATGAGATAGATAGACACTGCGCCATTTCTGTTCCCCCAAAACAAATTATAATTATTAATATAGTTTGTCTCATATATCCTTGGACACCTGTACCACGCTGTAAAGGAAGGGATAAAGGAGGGAGTCAAAAAAGAAAGTATGAGAGAGGTGCCGTTGTGGAGGGCTCTGGAATACTTTCGACCACGGGGGGATTTTTAACACGTAAATTGACATCGCACACCACACGGGCGCCTTAGCGTTTTGCCTCCATAAAAACGCAGGCGCCTAGAACCTGTTACAAAATGTACCCCGTTGCTAAATGCAGTGAAATGACGAATCTGTAAAAACACCTTGAAAATACTCTCCCGATCAGTAGTCGAGCGCTTTAACCACTTAGCCACGCCCCGCCGCGGTGGCTCAGTGGTTAGGGCGCTCGACTACTGATCCGGAGTTCCCGGGTTCGAACCCGACCGCAGCGGCGGTGTTTTTATGGAGGAAAAACGCTAAGGCGCCCGTGTACTGTGCGATGTCAGTGCACGTTAATGATCCCCAGGTGGTCGAAATTATTCCGGAGCCCTCCACTACGGCACCTCTTCTTCTTTTCTTCTTTCATTCCCTACTTTATCCCTTCCCTTACGGTGCGGTTCAGGTGTCCAACGATATATGAGACAGATACTGCGCTACACGGGCATGCCTCTGTTTTTGATGCCGCGGATTTCAAGGTATCCAAAATGCAATCTTCAGCTGCACCTAGTAGTCAGGTGGTACCTTTCTGCTATGAAGATACGGTAATGAAAATGATTTTCATGCATTTCCAATTTCTTTCCCAGGATCAGGGACACCTCCACTTTTGATGTCGCCAATAATATAGTCATTTATGTTACTTACGAAAGCGGTGAGTGGAAAAAGTGCGGAGTTGTTGACAGATGCCCCAATAAATTGCTGAAATTCATATAAAGCGAGGTATTTAGGAAAAAGTTATTCTAACCACCAATAATGAAATCTCTTTTTGTGAATGCAGCAATACCTACTGCCTCTTTTATTGTTCAAATAACTTTAATGCTCTCGACCTAAAAACAGCTGAAAAAATACACTTCGCGGTGCAGCGAAAAGTTCAAAATTTTGCCCTTCACCGAAATGCACAGCCCACTGGCCTGCAAAAAAACGCAGATGTGAACGTTTTCATAGCAAAGAATCGATTTGTGGACACCACGTCCTAGCAATACAGTTACCGTTAGAGTTTTGCTTCTTGTTAGGTCCGCAAATCCCCCAGAACAGAGAATTTGGACAGCTGAGGAGGTGTGGAACTTATTCTTTAGATTTTGGGAGGAAACAACCGTGCGAAGATCGCATTTGAGTGCATTTGTACTCCATGTATAGTGCTAGCATCCAGCACAACCATCAAGAAGACACCTAAAGGTTGTACCTAAACGGAATAAAAATAATGACCGATGTCTCAAATTCCCAACTTCGATTCCCTTTTTTGATTCCAGAGCCATGTCGAAAGCAACAGGACGCCATTCGTCATTAGCGTTAAGGGCACAGGGTAAGCCCTATACTTCCCATGCATTTTAGGCCATGTTGAGGTACATGTTTCTCACTAATAACAGTAGCCTAATACATTTTAGGCCATGTTGAGGTACATGTTTCTCACTAACTAATAACAGTAGCCTAATAATACATATATCATTGTTTGCCAACTTTTGTGCTCTTTTTACTGAACTAGAATATTTGAAATATGTTGAAAATTCGATTTTTAATAAAATTTTTTCCGGTAGTACACAAATCTTGCCTTTCTTTGCGCATTTCAAAATTCATAACAGAATAACTGCTCAGTGAAATTGCTTAATTCTAGTTCAGTAGTTGGCAACACTTATGTAGATGATTGCAAAAAAAATCAGCCGTCTGTCTTGAAAGGCATTGGAAATAATGGTACCTTTGTAAGAAAAAACACTGTTTTGAGATAATAGAGCGTAAAGAGAAAAAAGATGTGAAAAACCATTTTTTATTCGCAGAAACGCCTCCATAGTAATTGGTTTAATAGCCCCCTGCTTCGTAGTCACTGTCGCCGTCATTGTTTCGCTTTTCGGCTTGTCGTTTTGACTGTCGGGCCTCTTTTGTAAGCTGTCGTGTTGCTCGGTCCGCAAAGTACATGCGCTTATGGTCAGCTTCCCTCAGCCACTTGATGGTGTTGCTCCCTGGGTTCAATCCACACGCCTTCAAAACGTTGGCCCGTGCGATGCTACCATCATTAAATGAAAGAACAGCATCCAGTGTTGCCATCCGTAGGGTCCGAAGCCTAACAAACACATTCTTTGGCGCGCGTTCCCAAACAACATGGTTGAACGACTCATTTGCATTTTGAGTTCGCCCATGCAGGCACTTCTCTAGGAGCTCAGCCTTCGATAGCTCCCTATAAATGGGTTTGATAGCCTCCAAGACAGATGCAGGCAAACTCTCCTTGTGGAAAAATGGCTTGCCCTCTGACTGACTTCTGTTGAAGGCACACCACGTATCAGGTCCCTTTGGGCAAAGTCCATGGCATGGGTCATCGTCTGTGGCCGATAAGTGGAAGAAGGTTGCCCAAACGGCCTTTCGCATTTCATCCAGGTTTCCTACATTTCTTCTGATGGCCAAACCATAGTACGTCTGGAGCTTGTCTATTACTGCACCAGTCAGTCGGCCTCGGCCCGAGAGGCTCTTTCCATCAGAGAGTTTTCCTGCTTTGTTTCCTTTTTTTAGCCTTCGTAACCTTGTGCCCATCCTTTTTTGCACGTGCCCTATGCACTCAACCTTGGATATTTCAACGGAATCACCATATGGCATTTGTGCCTTCACAGCCATAAAAGCCTTGCTGTCACCATCCCCAAGGTATTTGACGTATCGAACGCCGTGAAGCTCCTCACTCCTGCCGAAAATCTTCAGTGCTCCTGCGACTTCCATTCCACCGCTGGTGCCTTGGTAGTTGCTTTGGCACACCTCTCTATGAAGGGGGTCACTGTTTGTACCCTTGATGCTGCACTTTGGACAACGTTTAGACAAAACCTCCACATCCAGCACTTTCCCAGAGTCTACACTGGTCGCAGAGACTATGCCGTTATTGGAAGTATGGCCTCGCTTCTGCCAGCTTCCATCAAGAGCAACTACGATGTCTTTATCCCCCTCATTCATCTGCACAGCTTCGTCAGCTGCCCTTTTCATCGACTCCTGAGCAGCAGCTTCGATGTGACCTAGAAGCTCTTGATTGTATTTCGCAAACTTTGTCGGCGGCTTAAAAGGTTTAGCATAGCACAGAGTATATTTCCTGCAGCCATTCCCTTACCAATGGACCTCAAGGCATACACTAACCTGAGGTTGGCTTCATAGAGGCCAGAAGTAGTTTTCTTCGACGTCTCAAATCGTTGTGCGGCCCTACGCACTTCACAGTTCAAACTGTAAACGCTTGCAACACCTACCCGTTTTGTCACAATTTCGATGAGCTCAACACTTCCACCGCACTCTCTGCACACACAAATCTGTGTAATTGCGGCCCAAATGCCGTCCATGTCCATTAAGGCATATTGGCTGCTGCTCTGTAGCACATCCTCTTCCTAGAAGCACAGAGAAAATCTTGAAAGCTTCGATGTCGAGGAGCTGGCGCGTTCGGCGTTCGGGACCTCATTCGATCGTGGACATCCTTTTGATTTTTCACGATGAGCGCAGCGGTTGCCGTGAAATTCACGCCTGACGAAGGCCTTTTTTGCCCTGGGCATCTCAACTTATCAGCAGCAACCAACACCGGCACAATTTACAATACTGATCGAAAGGGATAGCACTCGGACGCAGCTGCATGAAGGTTGCAGAAACGTGGAAAAAACGTGCAAAGCGTCTCAGGATTGTCTTGGCTAAAAAAGAGGAGCTGTACAATAGTTGCCAGACAATTTTTTATATGTAGCTGATTTTAGACAAGTTTTGAAATCAGGTGGTGGACATTTTGGTTGAAAAAATTGACGTTAATCCTGAAAGGGGGCGTGGCCGCTCACTACTTGGTTTCGGAAAAAGCGTTTTTCAGCCGTAAATATGGCTTTCTGAGGAAAGTGCGTTCATGGAACATGTGTAGAAAGAATTGAACTTCTAAAATTCCAAAAGAAAAAAAAAACGTTTTCTAATTTTACCTTACCCTGTGCCCTTAAGAAAATATGACAGAGATTTAAGTTTTTCTCAGCAGTTACGATAGCAGCTTAGCTCTGTACGAAGATTCCAGAAACTTTCCAGAAAAAAATAGAAGATGATTCAGAGGCGACGGAGGGCGCGTAACTTCGCCCGCTCTAGGAGTCGCCCTCGGCCCTTTGTTCTCGCGCTCGGTGTCGACGGGGCGAAAGAAAAATCGTTAACGTCCCAGAACAGACGATTCCTCCTAGTCAATGGGATGGCGAGACCGGAACGGGAGATGGTGTGAGCTTGTACGGGGAAGGAGGCAATTTGTACAAGGAACTCTATGCGTATGTGAACGCCTGCTTTGGCGCTAGTAAAAGACAGAAGCGGCGTTCGTCTATGAAAGGAAGTTGATCGTGGGCTGCGATTCAGCCCCAAGCCGCCGATTAAGCTTGCGTAAACCCGCCCGATGAGGATCTCCCGGGGGACGCACCACTCTCGGCCAGCCACAGACCATCGATGCAGCGTGCGCCAGTCATCAGGACGACCACCGTTGGACACCTGCGGTCGCGTCGGACTGAAGAAGTGCCCGGTGCGGTGAACAATTAGCATCCATTCATCCTAAATGCTCAATCGGAAGCATCAAAGAGGCCCGTCTAAACGAAAGGCGAAGTGAGAAAGAGAAGAGCTTGAAAAAAAGCTACCATAGATGACAAAGTACCTACTGAATGCAGCTTCCGCGGAGCGGTATGATTGCTCAACCCACAGTCCGTGTCAAACTCTCAATAGTACCGACTGTGCTTCCGTGGAAGACTTGACAACTACATCGCCACGGTTTCCTGGCAAGAAGCAAGGTTTGACGGACCTTGGTTGTCTGGATCCTGTGAAAATGGTGCCAACCTCGGTCGTCCATATTTCTGAGCAACCGACGCTAACCGAGCCCTGTCCTGTTCCTGAGCCAGCAATTTCTATGCTATTCGGCCGGACCCCTGACACAGAGCTCCAGGTGGCCAGTACGCCACGCCCGATTTCTACTACTGCTGATCAACAGCTGCCAAACCTCCCCGATGAGCCTCCTTCTACTGACTAGCGCCAGGAATTAACACTCCAAGAACCGACTCACTTGTTTGTTGTTAGCTTGGCTTCAAATAATCATGTACTCACCCACAAAGTGTGCCTCAAGAGGACGAATGAGACGGCTTCTCGTTGCGGCAACAGCGAAGTACAGACTCCCCCCAGTAAGAGGTACGTTGCGAGATTCGCCGAAGTGACCCTGCTAAGTGGCCGGACGTTATTACTGACAGCTTTCGGTGTGTATGCCTTAAGAAAGGCCCATTGTATTTTCAAAATCGGGCAAAAAATTTTTCGTTTTCCGGAAAGCAATAGAAAACTCTGAACGCTATATGTCACCTCATCCTTTCGTGCAAAAGGCTGTAAATAGGGAGGCGTACGACCGACACTGGTTAATGTACTCGATGTCCAAAGGCTGCGTTTACTATTTCATGTGAAAACTATTTTCGATTTCAAGCATCCCCAGTGCTTTCACCACGCTCGGCTTTTCTTATTGGAAAAGAGCAGAAGAAAAGGTTTGCGCTCAGGAAAATAGCATCGAGCACCGGAACAGCCTGGAAACATGGCTCGCCCGCTCTAACTCAAGCAGCACAAATGACAAGGAGCTGGTTAAGCATCTTGTCACTGAGACCACTTACTGGACAGAGGTGTTGAAGTGCGTAGTCGTTGTAGTAAGCTGTTGTAGTAAGCTTCTTGCTTAGCGTAACCTAGCCTTTAGGGGCAGTGAGGAGATTTTTGGTTCACCGTGAAATGGAAACGATATGAGAGTCCTTGAGGCCATTGACAAGTTTTATCTCTTTCTAAACAAGCACATCAAACGCTATGACACTAATTAAATGGGAAAGTGTACGAACGCTTTCTTGGATTTGTTCCAATCGAATCGCATGCCGGCTTGTATCTTTTCGATACCGTGATGTCTCTCTTGACGACCAGTGGCATCTCAATTGATGATTTTAGGGGTCAAGCTTATGATAATGCCAGTAATATGTCAGGAAAATACAAGAGACTACGAGCTCAAATCAAACACTTGAACGAATTGGCAGTCTACACCCCGTGTGCTGGTCAATCACTGAAGTTAGTTGGCGCGTGTAGCGTTGACAGTTGCCTTGAGGAAGTGAAATTTTTCACTGTAATTCAGGCACTGTATGTGTTCTTTGCTGTCTCACCTAAGCGATGGAAGTATAGTTTGGGAAGCATGGGCGGAACTGGCCAGCAGCTTGTTTTAAAAAGGCTTCTGGGACCAGGTGGTAAAGACACGCTCAATCTTGTAAGGCCATTCTGATAAATTTCAATGCAGTCTTGTGTTGCCTGAAGCTATATCGATGAACGAGGAAGAAATCGGTAACACTAGAAACGAAGCGCACTCTCTCTTCAAGAAAATGACAAATCTAGAGACTGCAATCTTGGCGATTTTCTGGAGTGAAATCTTGGACCGCTTTGACAAAATGAGCGTAGTATTTCTGAAACAAGGCATAGACATTTCAACTGCAAGACATTTCAACTGCTAGAAAGCTTTGTTAATTCTTTGCGACCTCTCTTTAATACCTTCGAAGAGAGAGCACGCAAGCTCAGTAAAAATCAATGTTATCAGCATGAGTGCTTTGAGTAAGCGCCGGACGGGAAAAGCGGTAGTGGGCTACAAGGTAGAAGAAAAGTTTATCGTAGAGACCTACAATGTTGTACTTGACAGTCTAAGCTCTGCTTTGCGAGTGCGAAAGGCTGCGTATACTGAACTCAGCGAAGGGTTCGGATTCTTAAAATTGCTCACAGAAGTTGGGAGCAAGGCCTCCATGGCACAGCAGGCAGACAAGTTTATTAAAAGCTACAAAAAGATTTGGAGCCAGCATTTTTCACTCAAATCGTTAGGTTTGCGAACTTTCTGCACAACTCTTAATGCCAGCACACGAGTAAACTGGGAATAATGAAGTTGCTGCACGAAAGCTTAATGATATGTTTCCGAACGTTTCTATTGCTTAGCGAATGTACTTAGGCATACCATTGGCAAACTGTGAGACCGAACAATCGTTTTCCAAGTTGTCGCTGATAAACAATTGCCCTCGCTTGAGCCTCCTTGACGCCCAGGTGAACTCGCTTGCCATCATGTCTATTGAAAGTGACCTCCACCGCAATCTATCCTTCGAACAGACTATATCTGATTTTGCAAAAGCGAAGGCCCGAAAGAAGCCATTTTAAAAGAGGACTGTTTGCGCTATACATGAATAGTTCCCATAAGTTCGTTGTGCCGCCTCCGAGCCTCCGCGTTGCCATTGAAGCGCTGAGCAATGTAATTCAAGATATGCAAATATTCGTTGTTCGTCTCTTGTTTGTTCTTGCGAAATTTAACGTGCTTATAAAGAACTGTATTTTGGTTGTTTTTGATCGTGCCCCGTTTATTTGGTGTCGTCCTTGCTTGTCTTGCCTTTAACGAAAAAAATTTCAAATAATGTTCTCCAATTACAGTTGGTAATTTTCACCTGTATTCCAGTGCATTTTTATGGTGTTTGTGTTGCCTTAAGTATTATATGTATTAGATATTTGTAGAGTAACTTGTATAGTAGTAGTAGTAGTAAAGACTTTTATTCGACCATAATTTATAGGCCGAGCATGTCGACCGCCTGGGCGACCAGAAGCCGCTGTTCTTCTTCCCCTTCAGCGCCAAGCCAGTCGAGCCAGGTGGTGATGGATAGAAAGGGTGGGGGGAAGGAACCCGACTGCTGAGCAGCCGGGCAATAGAAGAGGCAATGGGCCAGGTCCGCATAGATGCAGGGGCAGTTGGGACAGGAAGGGTCCGATCGATAGCGATAGAGGAAGAGGCGGGACGGGGTGATAACTGCATTCATCTGAATGTGCCGAAGAAGGCGAGACTCCGGCACCGTGAGTGATGGATGAGGAGGAGGGTAAAGGCGTTTGTCGAGGCGGAGCTCAAGGTAGACCTCTTTTATGGTGCGGCGAAGGGTGAGCCTCCCACCGTCCTCCGAGGGCTTGGGCCAGGGGATCAACGGTGCCCGGAAAAGTGTGTCGCGGGCGAGCTGATGGGCCAGCTCATTGCCGTCAATCCCTGAATGCCCAGGGACCCAGCGGAGGAAAACGATGGAAGGCTGCAGTGCGGAGACCGCTCGCTCCACCTCCTGTTGGAGAGAAGGGGTCAGGGTGCGTTTCTGTATGTGGTGTATGGCGGCTTGTGAGTCTGAATAGACTGTGTACTCTTGGAGAGAGGGAAGGAGGGCAAATGACTGGAGGGCATGCGCAATGGCGAGGACCTCGAGGGACAATGCGTCTGGAGGGTGTAGATACGGCCCGCTGGTGTGGGTTTCAGGAGAAGGGAGGTGTGGATGGTACAGGGCGTAGCCGCAGGAACCTCGAGGAGCCACGAAGGAGGCATCCGTGTAAGCTACACCCTGGGTATCAAAGAGAGGGGAATGGTGCTGTGCGGCCGCATGACGACGTCCGGCGTGCAGGACGGGGGACATGTTGGTCGGGAGGGGAAGGATACGAAGATTGGGAGCGGGGGTGGGAATAGGAGAGGTAAACGGGGAGATTGGTATGGGCGAGATACCCGCTTGAGTCAATAACCACTGACCCTGACGGGTAAGGGAAAGCCGGGCAAGTTGTGAGTCACGATGGAGACTGAGAAGAGAACGAAGAGGATGGAAGAGGCCTGTGGCAAAGAGCTTAGTGGTAGAGGTAGTGATAGGGAGGTTGAGAGCTGCCTTGTAGAGGCCCACAAGGGCAGTCTCGAGAGCGTTAAGTTGAGTCTGATTGAAGGAAGCGTAGGGTGCAAAGTACAAGACTTTGTTGAGGGCCAGCGCGTGGGCAACGCGGCACGCGTGAGCCTCGTGGAGACCTGAGCGTCGAGTGACCACGCGCCGCAGGAGGTGAGTTACAGAGTGGCAGGTGGTGACAGCGCGGTGGAGGGCTTGCACATTCTTAGCCGCATGCAAAGGGAAGCCAAGAACTTTGCACTGTGTGACGACAGGAATGGGAGAGCCAGAAAGGTGGAGAGAGACGAAGTGGTTGTGTGAGCGCTGGTAGGAGGAATGGTTGAGAAGGAGAAGCTCGGATTTCTCAGGAGCAGGAGAGAGGCCAGCGGTGGTGAGAAAGGAGTCGATAGATTACAGCAGTCTGATGCTTGAATTTTTAATAAAGAATGTTTTGGATACAACAATGCGTCTCCTCACCGAATTAAAGTTAGGGATGCAAACAAAGCCTAGCTTCAGAACGATCGACATCTGAGCTGTGTTGTCTTTTCTACGTTCTTGTTCGTTTTGATTGCACTAAACGTTTCCTTAAAACCTAGCTTTTGCTTAAAACACAATACAGATTCATCAGAGTGAACATATGTGTTGGTGTTTAGAACAGCACAAGTTTCAAGAAAGGTTCGTTGTTTATTTATAATAATAACTATAAGAATAATCCCGTTGATCGCACCTCGTTCTTTTTATTTTGGCGCAATTAAACTGAAACATGGCATATTTCCAGCAGCGTAGCAGGCGACAGAGGGAGGGAGCGGAGTCAGTATAAGGAAAGGGGGCCAGCATGCGCATTAGTCCAGGGCCCCATTTTTCTTAATCCTGCACTGGTTATTGTGATAAACATGGTTTATGGTTTGGAGGGTTTAACATCCCAATGCGACGCAGGCTATGAGGGACGCCGTAGTAAAGGACTCCGGAAATTTGACCACCTGGGGTTCTTTAACGTGCGCTGATATTGCACAGTACACGGGACTCAAGAGTTTTTCCTCCACCGAAATTCGACCATCGGGGTCGGAATCGAACCCGCGTCTTTCGGGACAGCAACCGAGTGCCACAAACACTGAGCCACTGCGGCGGCATTGCGATAAGGAGAAGCGGCAGGAAATGGCATCCCACTTTGACGTAGATAGGCAATTGTTTTGGAGATAAAAGCACGAAGTTTTTGTCACTTCTGCGTCTCAGCCTATTATTGTTCTTTTTTTCCAGAGTACTATCTTTTCGACAGTCCTGACTCGGACATCTTTCTATACCATGAATGTCTCAAACAGATTGAAACTACTCCGGGGGAAACGTCACTTTCTTGCGTGACCTCCAAAAGTGCCAGAAGATCCCGCCGAAACCATATTGCGAAAGTTCTTGAAAGTAGTTACTGAACACGTTCATTTCTTGGAGATTTGTATCGCCCACATTAAGCTACTGTCATGAGCGGCGGGCCTTTGGTTATACGTTGCTATCGTATTTCAGTAAGTATTTACTGTTATACTGAGCAGAGAAAAGACTCCGAGCCCTAGCCTGCCTAGACGCATCACGTGAGCGCCAGCCTACCAGGGACTCCGTGGTTACGAAGCTGCGAATGCGGCTGACATCGCACAGCACACGGGTGCCTTAGCGTTTTTCCTCCATAAAAACGCAGCCGCCGCGATCGGGTTTGATCCGGAGTTCCCAGGTCCGAACCCGACCGCGGCGGCTGCGTTTTTATGGAGGAAAAACGCTAAGGCGCCCGTGTGCTGTGCGATGTCAGTGCACGTTAAAGATCCCCAGGTGGTCAAAAGTATTCCGGAGCCCTCCACTACGGCACCTATTCCTTTCTTCTTTCACTCTCTCCTTTACCCCTTCCCTTACGGCGCGGTTCAGGTGTCCAACGATATATGAGACAGATACTGCGCCATTTCCTTTCCCCCAAAAACCAATTATTATTATTAACCACTTAGCCACCGCGGTGGGCATTAAAGATTCCCAGGTGTTCGAAATTACCCCGAAGCCCGAATTTATCCCGGAGCCCTCCAGTACGGCACTTCTTTCTTCTTTTACTCTCTCCTTCACACCCTTTCCCTTTCGGCGCAGTTCTGGTGTCCAATGAAATATGACAAAGATATTGCGCCTTTTGCTTTCCCCCAAAACCATTTATTTTTATTTTTATTACCACCACCATATCTCTCTCTCACTACCGCTGCGTACCTCAAAGCATGATTGAGGCGTCCACTGATCCAGGAAGACAGTCATGCGTTCCTCCTTTCCTCAAAATCTCTAGAGTCTGGAACGTTGTCAACGCCAAAGCCTATGAACAAACTGAACGCCGACAGTTTTCGCATTTTGTATCCTCTAATAAATGAGCTAATCTACAGCCTCAGGATGACTACACAATTCCTGGTCAACAAGCAGCTGCCGCTCTTTTAGTGTTGTGTCATGAATTGAGATGTATTAACCGCCGATTGTATTTTGCAGCTAGCTTAGCACGCCTTTCTTGTTGAATCGCTGCAGACTTGCGCTCTGGCTACGAAGACATAGTGTAGCGAAGTGCAGAGATTTCGGCTCCATCCGCAGTGTGCGGTAGGCACAGGCTATGTCGCCGTTCAATATTCAGCTCCTTTAATCGGTTTGATAGTTCCCGCAAGTGTTGATTTCACCGGATCGTTATAACAGTCGCGTACAAATAGGATGGTTGGCACATCATTTGTCTTTAAATTTTATGAACGCAACTGAGAATTCGACAGCACGAACTCGCTGCATTACGGCGACAGATACTCTTTCCCGTTCAATTCGTTGCTTCGAGCTGGCATTGCTTCTTTACAATGGGCTTCAGCCTCCCTCGAACGCACCGTCGTCCGCGTTCTTGAAGTGTGCCTGCTCCTCTCCGAGATTTATAGGTTTAAAGCGAAAACTTACGCTTCTCGCAAGCAAAGCCGAAGGTCAATTGACGCTTCACTTTGACCCCTAAATTAGTAAAAATAATAATTGGTTTTGTGGGAAATGAAATGGCGCAGTATCTGTCTCATATATCGTTGGACACCTGAACCGCGCCGTAAGGGAAGGGATAAAGGAGGGAGTGAAAGAAGAAAGGAAGAAGATGTGCCGTAGTGGAGGCTCCGGAATAATTTCGACGACCTGGGGATCTTTAACGTGCACTGACATCGCACAGCACACGGGCACCTTAGCGTTTTTCCTCCATAAAAACGCAGCCGCCGCGGTCGGGTTCGAACCCGGGAACTCCAGATCAGTAGTCGAGCGCCCTAACCACTGAGCCACCGCGGCGGGGCTGTAGCAGTTTGTACAAAATAAGCTTTCACTAGTTCTATGGGCAAACCTTCACAAATGTCAGCATTTTTGAAACACGTTCTTCTGTCATTTCGCTGTCTAGTAACTTTAAACTTTTGCTCTTCGCAGTAGTTGTCAAATTACTTCAAATTTTTTTATTCCGCGCAGCATTTGGACAATCTTGGCCCTTCAACATGGGCTTTACAGAGAACTTAAGCACAGTCAGTAACTGGGCTGCGTCAACTCGCAGAATCCCGGCGGTAGTGGCAGCGCCCCATTAGACAATATGTTCCGCAGCACGCATAGGTCCTCGTCGCCGTCCATGATGCCCCACGTGACCGGGCCCCTGATGAAGTCCTCGGCGGTCATGGTCAGGAAGCGCAGCTTGGGAAAGAAAGGACGCATCACAACTTCCAGCTGCAGCGGGGAACCCGTGCCGCGGCTGCTGACGCACTGCTCCTGGGCCCAGCACACGGCGAGTTCCGCAACCCCTATCTGCGGCACGTACCTGATATGCACACAGAACACATCACAGAATTAGTGTTCGTGTAGCGATAGCTACATTACGGTAGTATTTCGAGCTTCAGCGTGGCGGCTCCGCTACCCTGTGGCTGCGCCGCCACGCCGTGGCTGAAACGCCACGCCGTCGCTTCACTGCCACACTGTCACGGCGTTGGTCACATGGTCGAAATCAAGAAGAAGAAATCAATCCTAGTCGAAATCAAGAGAAAGAAATGGGCTTAGGCCGGGATTTAAAGCGACGGCAAGATAACCGTTAGTTCTTAAGGTTATTAGAGTGGATTGTAGCAGAAAATAAGAGTACCAGGGGGCGGCAGCAGGTTAGGTGGGCAGAGGAGATAAGAAGTTTGCAGGCATAGTGCGGATGCGGCTGGCGAAGGACAGGGTTAACTAGAGAGACATAGGAGAGGCCTTTGCCCTGCATTGGAGTTAGTCAGGTTGATGAGGGTGATGAAATAAAACAAAAATGCAAGAGTTTATTAGGTAACAGTTATCATGCAACATATATGTAACGAAATAAACAAAGCAAGAAATAGAAATAAAAGAAAAACAAAAGTGAAACAGAAATAGTAACAGCTAAAAAGCAATGAAAAACAAACAGCAAGAAGAAACACTAAATGACGCAGAAAATAACATTAAAATTGTAGGGACAAGTAAGACAGGGGAAAACTTTCGCATTTCCGCTGTAAAGCAGACTTAACTGCAATTCTCTGGAGAGAGAACAAAGCTTTATTAAGGAAATAGAGAGGATGAGCCGACGTAGTTGGTGAATACCGATATCTTCTTGGACCGCGTCCGTATAGCCCGGCATGCCCCAAAATCACGCCGCCTCACGAGCCCGGCGTGCGAGGGCAGCTTGTGTTGTCACACTCTAGCACTCGAGGAGAAAGATCTCCCAAGCCTCTTCAGTGGGAGAGCAAGCTGACGGGCTAGTTGGTGATGCATGTTGTAAACTTGGAAGCGCAAAAAAAACCGGACGACGGACAGTGTAAGGAAACACAAAAACAGGTTCACGAGCGCTACTACCAACTGTTTATTCATGCCGAGGTACAGAAGTTATATAGGAACAGAATTGTCGAGCATGCGCGTGGAAAAGGCACACAAACCGCACAATCACACAAACCGCACATCAGAGATGCGCACAAGTTAATCAAAAAAAGAATATAAAAAGGCACATTCTGATGAATAAACGTGTACAGACGTGTCACTGACACAACGATCGGACAGCTTTCGGATATAATAAGCCTCTAGAACGAGCCTAGCCTTATCATTGCAGCTCTTGCCTAGAACCGTGGTTTTCTCCAACCTTGCCCTACACGTGCACGAAGCGATGTGACGCACGATATTAGCACTAGTGTCTTTGTTTTCTATGTTTTTGGCATGCTCCCGTAGCCGGTCATTAATACAGCGGCCAGTTTGGCCAACGTATGAAGCCCCACATGAGAGGGGAATGCAGTACACCACTCCTATTGCACATTTGGTGTAGGCGATCCCATGTTTTTTGTTGCAGCCCCTGCCGGCACACCCCATGATCCGGGGGCATAGCTTAGATAGCTTATTGGGTGCTGAGAAAACCAAAGGCACACGGTGCCTGCCCGCCACTTTTTTTAGGTTGTGCTTGTGCGCATGTCTGATGTGTGGTTTGTGTGATTGTGCGGTTTGTGTGCCTTTTCCACGCGCATGCTCGACAATTCTGTTCCTATATAACTTCTGTACCTCAGCATGAACAACAGTTGGTAGTAGCGCTCGTGAACCTGTTTTTGTGTTTCCTTACACTGTTCGTCTTCCCTTTTTTTTGCGCTTCCAAGTTTACAGGGATGCATGACTGGGATGCATGACTGGCTTCCTGGATCAGTGGACACCTCAATCATGCTCTGAGGTACGGGGCGGTAGTGAGAGAGAGATATGGTGGTGGTAATAAAAATAAAAATAAATGGTTTTGGGGGAAAACAAATGGCGCAATATCTGTCTCATTTTTCATTGGACACCAGAACCGTGCCGAAAGGGAAAGGGATAAAGGAGGGAGTGAAAGAAGAAAGAGGTGCCATAGTGGAGGGCTCTGGGATAATTTCGACCACCTGGGGATCTTTAATACCCACCGCGATAGCTAAGTGGTTACAGCGCTGGTCTACTGATCCAGAGAGTATTTTCAAGGTTTTTTACAGATTCGTCATTTCACTGAATTTAGCAACGTGGTACATTTTGTAAAAGGTTTTAGGCGGCTGCGTTTTTATGGAGGCAAAACGCTAAGGCGCCCGTGTGCCGTGTGATGTCAGTTTACATTATAGATCCCCACGTGGTCGAAAGTTTTCTGGAGCCCACCACTACGGCACCTCTTTCTTCCTTTCTTCTTTAACTCCCTCCTCTATCCCTTCCATTACAGCGCGGTTCAGGTGGCCAATGATATATGAGACAAACATTAATAATAACAATAATTAGTTTTGGGTGAACAGAAATGGCGCAGTATCTATCTCATATATAGGCGGACACCTGAACCGCGCTGTAAGGGAAATATATATTGGAAGGGAGTGAAAGAAGAAAGCAAGAGAGAGGTGCCGTATATGAGGGCTGCGGAAAAATTTCGACCACCTAGGGATCTTTAAAATGCACTGACATCGCACAGCATTCGGACGCCTTAGCGTTTTGCCTCCATAAAAACGCCGCCGCCGTGGTCGGGTTCGAACCCGGGAACTCCGGATTAGTAGTCGAGCGCCTAACCACTGAGCCACCGCGTTGGGTCTGTGGTGCTGGTGTAAACTTTTATTCGGCGGAAGAGAGTTTAGAAGCCACAGACAGACAGACTGGCTTTATTTCTGCAAGTGTGTTTCAGACCAACCAGCCGCGGTGTCTCAGTGGTTAGGCGCTCAGCTACTGATGCGGAGTTCCAGGGTGCGAACCCGTTCGCGGTAGCGGCGTTTTTTTGGAGGCAAAGCGCTAATTCCGTGTGCTTTGCGATTTCAGCGCACATTAAAGATCTCTAGGTGCTAGAAATTATTCCGGAGCCCTCCACTACGACACCTCTTTCTTCCTTCATGCTTTCATTCCCTCCTTTATTTCTTCCTTTACGGTGCGGTTCAGGTGTCCAAATGTATATGAGACATACTGAAAGAAAGATTTTGCGCCTAACACACACCACACACAGAAAGAAGACGACACCACGGGCGCACACTTCAACTGTTTATTGAGGGTGAAGCACTCGACATATATAGGCCACGAAACAAAACACCGCGCATGCGTACAAGGTAACATGAAAAAAACACTAGCTGATTAGGCGCGATAAAAACTTGCGCTCAGCCTCATAAAGAAAAACCGATGTATCACTAACACAGTTAGGGCCCGCTTTCTTGATGTAGAACGCTTCCAGAGTTTCTCGGGGTGTCTGACACCTGCCTCTACCCAAAATCCTCGCCTCACGGAACCGTGGGAAGCAATCGGTGCAGGCTCTGCAGGGAACCACAAGTCGCTCACCTTCGTTATTTTTTATATCTAGTGCATGCTCCCTAAGCCGGTCATTGACACAACGCCCCGTCTGTCCAATATAGGATTTTCCGCAGGACAGAGGAATTTCATAAACCACATTAGTGGCACACTTCACGAAACGCTGGCCATGTTTCTTCTGGCAGCCAAGCTTTTGCCTATCGCAAGTAATGCGACGGCTTAACTGGGAAAGCTTTTGGGGAGCCGAGAATACCATCGGTACATTATACCGGTTAGCGACTTTTTTCAAGCCGTGCGTGACCTTATGAATGTATGGGAATACTACAGGCCACTCTTTCTTCTTCGGTTCTACCCTGCTTACCTCAGCCTTCAGCTTCTTCAAAAGTGTTTCAGCCACAGGGACCAATACCGACTCAGGGAAGCCAGCTGCAACGAGCCTGCTCAATTGGTTGCAAAAACTTGCCTGCATTTCATGCCCACACGACTTCCGGAGCGATGACTCCAGGCAGAGGTTGGCGATGCCTCTTTTTACAACTTTGGAGTGGGCCGAATTGTACGGCAGGAGCCCTTTCTTCGCACGAGGGGAGTAAGCCCAACAGATGTGCCCATCTGAAAACTTTAGCTGTAAATCTAAAAACTGAAGCGACCCATTATCCGGTAGCTCATAGGTAAAACGTAGCCCTTTTCCTAGGTTTCTAAAATCATCTAAAACACTCCTAACTGTAGCCTGATTCGAAACGGAGTACTTCTTGTTTAAAACTACTAAAAAGTCGTCCATGTAACGAAACACCTGAAGGACTTTGTCATTATTAAAATGGTTAAAACGATCGTGTGGAGAGCTATCGATAAAAGATAAAAAGATATTGCACAGTATAGATGCAATGCACGAGCCTATGCATATGCTTTTCTTCTGCAAGAACGGTTGCTCGTCAAACAAGATAAAAGTACTACGAAGATAAAATTCTAAAAGGACTAAAAAGATATCAACAGTGATGCCAGCGGCATTTTGGAAAGCCAATGGGCCGCTCTCGTCTATGCACATTTTAACAGAGGCAAACAAGTCCGGATAGGGCACTGAATAAAAAAGGTCTTCTACATCTACGGAAAAAGCATATTCTATGTCATTCTTTTCTTCGAAAAAATGGGCTACTTCCCCTGAACTTTTTGTAAGAAATGGATCAGTTATAATTAGGCTATTCAAACTTCTCTGAAGGAGCTTACTCACGTGCTGCCAGGTACCCGCTTCACTCACAATGGTACGGAATGGCGCTTCTTGTTTATGCGTTTTAACGGAAAAGAAAACATGCAACGCCCCCCCATCACTCTTAGTTATATCTTTAGCTAGTCCATGCAAATCTAGGCGCTTACAAAGTTCAATAGCTTTGCTCTTAATTCTAGTTCGAGCTTTTTTCACAACCATGAAATTTTTGTTCACCGCCTGCGCAGCTTTCTCTCTATACATAGAACTAGGCAAAACTACGAAGCCACCTAACTTTTCTGCCTGCAAAAGGCTGAGTTCATTATCCTTGAAGAATTTCACTATAGAACGAAAGGGGTCTTTAGGGCAGTCCTGTTCATTCCGCGTGACACTCTTGGCAAGGCTGTTCACACCATCCAGAAGGCAGCGCTCCCGATCTTCTTGTGGGGCCTTTTTCGCCATAGCCCTGTTTAGGGCCATCAGTTCGTGGGGTGGGACCAAAGGCTGCAGTCCAAACTTAGGGCCTTTTTGAAAAACATTTGAAATGTTGGAGGGAATACAGGCACTTCCCATGACTGTAAGATTTCCATTTCCACTATCCTGCGTTTTTGGTTTTCCTTTGGTTTTAAGGATGAATTTCAAATTCCAAATCCACCACATCTCGGTCAAACGGGCAGCTTCGCTTCTAAGGTAATGGAAACGCCTTAGAGCAATCCATTCCGGGTACTGGGTAAAGCAGACAACATGTAACCAGTCTGTAAATAACCGGACTTGCCGCCAAAGTTCAGATCGCCAGATCTTGCAGATACGTTTTACATGCCCCCTAGAGGGTGCCACAGGGCCAAACAGGGCCCTCACTTCTACCGGTGTAACGGAATTTCTGATGCAGAATGCAAGGTACCTTGCACGACATGTCGCAGACACGATGTTTGTCAGGAGCTGGTTGACGTCCTGAAGGTCAACAGAAGGAGAATAGAAAGGAAAACCAAAAATCAGCTAGTGTTTTTTTTCATGTTACCTTGTACGCATGCGCGGTGTTTTGTTTCGTGGCCTATATATGTCGAGTGCTTCACCCTCAATAAATAGTTGAAGTGTGCGCCCGTGGTGTCGTCTTCTTTCTGTGTGTGGTGTGTGTTAGGCGCAAAATCTTTCTTTCAGTATGCAACACCAACTAGCCCAGCGGTTAACTCTCCTAAAGTATATGAGACAGATACTGCGCTATTTCCTTTCCCCCAAAAGCAATTATTATTATTTTAGACCCTGCTGGGTTCCTGGGCCACTGTATAAATGTCCGGGTTCCAAAGAGTATCTGTTACGGGTCCAGCTAATAATAATAATTGGTTTTTGGGGGGGAAAGGAAATGGCGCAGTATCTGTCTCATTTATCGTTGGACACCTGAACCACGCCGTAAGGGAAGGGATAAACGAGGGAGTGAAAGAAGAAAGGAAAAGAGAGGTGCCGTAGTGGAGGGCTCCGGAATAATTTCGACCACCTGGGGATCTCTAACCTGCCCCGCCGCGGTGGTTCAGTGGTAAGGGCGCTCGACTACTGATCCGGAGTTCCCGGGTTCGAACCCGACCGCGGCGGCTGCGTAACTTCAAACACTCTGTGGACTGCAGTTACTAGCCTGCTAAATATACCTAATAACTGAAACAGGTGCAATCAGACTCCACAGCCTTGGCAAAAGAAGAATAGTAAATTGGAAAGGGGTAGGTAATGCAGGCAACACTGCAGCAAAAGCCCTCTTATAACCAAAGAGTAGACATGAAGGTTCATCGTGAGAGGCACTGAATGGAACTGGAAAGTGAGAGTGCGATTGATTTTTGTCCCAAGTCTGTACACACAATGCTGTATCAAAAATATCGTTACAATAGGATCCATATATTCTTAAAGACTGAATAGAAAATTCCTCTTGACAGTGTCAGCATGGAGCCTCTTGTTTTGTTTTGAGTTTCAGATTGCTAACTGTTTTAGGGCAAGGATAATATTGGGGAATGGAAGATGCTCTTGGAATGCACATTCACGATGTAGTCCAAAGTGTTTAAGGGAAACACTAGAGGCGAAGTGAATTTCAATTAGGCTGTAATTACTCATGAGTTTCTACTTGATCGCAGTTATACGGTTGCAGAGCAAAGCTAGACAGCTTTCTCAGAAGATTTGCAGCTGAAGGAAAATTCGTCTTAGTCTGGGGATAAAACCAGGGACCACTGCTTGCCTGGGCAGTCACTCTACATTAAAGCTAACCAGGATGCCTCGCAGATGTCATGGTGAGGTCGAATTGATCAACAACCTGAAGCACGAACGGTGTTAGTCTCGCTCTGAGCTGTTGATCAATTAGCTCTCTTTTGCTAAATGGTTTGGAGCTTCTGACACCATGAGACACTACGCAGGAAATAGTTCGGGATAGCCCTTGGCCTTTTGCTTCTGACAGCCTATGCAAAAGTTCTCGAGGCAGCATGGTCACATTGCATTAAGTGTATGTCTCTTCAGTCTTCTTTACGTGCTTGAAATTAATCCGGAGCCCTCCACTAAGGCGACCCTTGTAGCTGGCCGGTTGTTTTTGGATGTTACACCCTACAATTTACAAATTTTCCACGTGCAGTATGCTGGTACCGTAGATGGGGCAGAGAGAAAGTCAAGAAGAGTGGCAATCCAGTGATCTTTACGCTGCTCAGAAGTCATGTCGCAGGTAGTGAGCGAAGGCGCAGCGGATTCGACGGCAGAAAGGCTGGCAAGCTTGGCCAGTAGCGGGGAGCGGGACAAGGCATCAGCATCATGGTGCTTGCGGCCCGACTGATATACGACACGTATGTTATATTCTTGTAGATGGAGAGCCCATCGAGCCATGGCAGGAGACCGGAAGGATCTTTTAGCGGAGAAAGCCAACATAGGGCATGGTGGTTGGTGACCACGTCAAAAGGACGGCAATTATGATAAAGTGGAAACTTGCCAAGGGCCCAGACAATGGCCAAGCTAGGCCACCTTAGCCAAGCACTCTTTAGTATACTTCATACACTATCTGGCGACTGACTAGCGAGGTGTAGCTGCAATAAACGTTTTTCCAAATACTCTCGTCCCGCAAACTTTTGTGCCCGATAGTAAATATGTGAATAGTGGCGTGTCGCGTCCGCGAAATATGCGGTGCGGCACTGCTGTATTCTTGTAAACGCGGCTTATCTCAGCCTGCAATCTTTACCCGTCCAATTGTGAAACGAGATATGACGCCTCGAGAAAAGGGGTTGAGACAGCACAATTATAATAGCTTCGCCATATCTTAAATGTACCTCCATGAATGCCAGCACCTCCGTTCAGCCGCTGCTGTGGTTATTGTGCTCGGCTCCTGACCCGAAAGACGCGGGTTCGATCCCGCGGCGGCTGTCGCATTCCGATGGAGGCGTTAATGCTAGAGGCCCGTGTACTGTCTGATGGCAGTGCACGCTATGGGACCGAAACCAATCTTGTTTCGGTTACGAGAGAGCATTTGATTCGAGAAAGAGTACCTAGACCTACGGTGTACATATGTAGCTTGTAAATTTCTGCTTGAAATACTTCTTATGCCTGGGAGATCTGCCGCTGCCGTGACGCAGGCGCTGTCGCTACTCGGACAGGAAAAAATGGTGCCAGTTTTAGGAATAACATTTTCACGCTTCGAAATTGAGACTCAAGTTGGTGCAGCTGTAAGTCAACGCGCTTCGATGACAAAAAAAAATGGTGAAGTTGCCTTCCGAGTGCATTCTTTGCAGAGTTTTGGTTTTGATTTTACGGTTGGCAGTTTTGTCTAAAATCTGTACTTTCGTTATTTTTGCCGTCAGCTTTGATTGTTTTTATGGTGCTAATGTGGTGTCATTTTTTAATAATTCTGAGCCATGTTTCCAGCCCATTTCGTATCAGTTGCAGAAAAAGTTCGTTTCGTAGATAGCGTTGTAGCGCCATCTGCCTGGAACGGCCTGCCCATCGACATCAGCATCATCCTGCGTTCCGCCGGTCGTTTGTATCTGTGGCTGGATTGGTGCTGTTCTTGCGTTTGTTGTAACACTGAGTGCATTTTTAAACGCAAGCAAAAAAAGTTATGCTGCAGTGTTCAAGTATGACACGTTGGAGCCAGTTCAGGTGAGCTTCGTGCTGCGCGGCTTCCTACACGGCCTTCGTTAGTACTGTACTAATTTTTCGGAAAAGAGTAGTTGAGGTACCTTATGGTCACTTTTATTTTCGGAGGCTTTTACTGCTGCGTAATCCTATCGGACAGAGTCGAGTTCATACCGCGTAAATGTATGTACCACCAGCAGCAAAAGTTGTTGGGGTGCGTGTTCTCGGGGAAGAAAAGTTATTGTGGGGCTTCCTCGCGACCTAGTGCTTTAAAAATGCTACCAGCGTGTGGCGAATGCACGTCCCCTCGTTCAGACACTTCGAGCGATTGGCTTACGTAGCGCTTGGCTACTGTGCCGGAGTTCCCGGGTTCGAACCCGACTGCGGCGGCCGCGTTATCGATGGAGGCCAAACGCAAAGGCGCCCGTGTGCTGTGCGATGTGAGTGCACGTTAAACATCCCTAGGCGGTCGAAATGATTCTGGAGCCATACACTACGGCACTTCTGTTTTCCTTTCTTCTCTCAGTCCGTCCTTTACCCTTCCCTTACGGCACGGTTCAGTTGTCCGCCAAGATGCGAGACAGATACTGCGCCATTTCTTTTCCCCAGAAACCAATCTTCTTCTTCTTCCCCGTACACTTCCACCTCGTAAATTTTGCCTGCCGATAGTACCTCCGTGTGACGCGATTCGAAATTGATCGCTTCAGGCCTGACCTGTTCAATTAAGCGAGTTCACACAGTTAATTTTCTTAGAAATGCTGAGCGCAGTGCGCGAGCTGCTCAGCCACTGTGACCCTGTATAGTAAACGGGCGCCACACAGGTGGGGGTGGGGTGATGGTAGGGTTTTAACGTAGTTAAACCGAGTGTATGTGTGAAAGCACGTGTTTAGCCTGGTTGTCTCATGGTTTTGCTTTGCTAGGTCGTCGGCAGTTCTCTCGACGAGATTAGTTCTATAGTAGTTTTAGTTGATGGAAGACGACATGCAATGCACAGCGCGAGCGTGTGTTTCAGTTTAACGCGAGCCGAGGTCGTCTGCGGCCGCAGCATAGTGCTCTCGTGCACAGGCCAGCGAAATTGATCTGCTCGCGCCGCCGCGGGTTCGAATCCCAGTCGCGGCAATATTTATTTTATTGTGTTTGCCAAGGTCACCCTCAAGGTCAAGCTTCACACTAACTCTGTGAGCCAGTTAGACCTCGTGAAGTAGTACTTTCACACTAGAATATTAGTCCTCCTGAGCCAAAATGACAGTGACAGTGTTTACAATTGCTGTACAGTTGATGCCTTCATAACCGTATAAAGACACTCCATAAGCACGTTTCTGACCAGTCCAGCTCGATTCAGCACCTCAAATGAGTGTGAACGCGGCTACCAGTTCAGATTGACATAACTAGTGTTAACAAAGGTCATCAACATGCTTCATCAAAGCATCTGTATTTGATAGCCTCTTCTCTCTCTCTCTCTCTCTTTTACTGTAAGTGGTTTTCACTACCACTGCCTGCTCATAATGACAAGTGCTACAACTGGTTAACATGCCTTGTATTTGGCAACAGCATGGCAAGACAGCCTAATACATTTGTAGCGAAGTCTGCCAAACAAGTTGTGGTACTATGTATTGCTGAACTTGGCATGACCGTATGCTGATATTGTGAAATAACATTGAGTGGCCGTTAAGTCTTGCGTTTTTCTCAGATCTGTCTGCTGTAGGCCAAAGTTTGGGCACATGAGCGCAAAACAGATTTGTTGAAAATACTTTTCATGAAAACAGTTACTTATGGTACTGAGTACTGTGTAACAAGAAAGTATCTGCTGAGACTATGTTCAACTGTAAAAAATGTCTGAACAGTGAAAAATAAATCATTCAGTGTCGTGGCGCAGGGGTTCACTCGAACCCGGACTCCGTTGGGTAACGTGTCCGCGCCTTCGGGTTGAAGAAATATGGAACTTCGAGCTTGGGAAAACGAAAAACAAACGGGTTTACTGGCACTTTTCATGAAACTTGATTGCATAATTTAAAAGGAAAGAGAAAGAGCAAACAGTCAAGAATTAAAAGTTCATAGCGTCGAGCAACTGGATGAGCCTTGTCGTCAGGGCCCAGAGCGATCGTTCGTACTCGGGACACTCGTTAAATACACTGAGGCTCCGCCGCTTTCACCACACGATTCACAGATCGGAAGAGTCGCCGCACATAGCACGCTGAGCCCTGTGGGAATGGGCGAGTAGGATACGGAGGTCCGCTGCTACTTCGTCCTCGGGAATGCGCTTCTGCCCGCTTCCTTTCGTCATCTTGTCCATCGTCGGTCGCGTGTCACGGTCCGACACAAGGGGAGCGTGCGTGGGAGATTCCACGGGTAGTTTCCCCGATACATCTTTTTTTATTTTTCGTAAGGTCAACGAGGGGTCAAACAACGTGTCCCTAGGAGAATTGTAACAATAGTTAACAGCAAATTGAGAATAAGGAAAGGAGCATTACAAAAAAACCTGTTTACTTATAAGAACAGATAACACAGTGTCCCCAAAAATATCTGGAAGGAATGTATGCAAAAGGACATAGCAAACATGTTTGAAGTTTTCTGCCAGCATCTCGCCCCCCCCCCCCCCTCTTCCCAGAAAAAAAGAAAAAAACTTGAAGCATGTTAAGAGTAATTCAAGAATGGGTTGAAGTGTTTAAGTTCAGTCTAAATATAGATTTTTTAAAGTATTTGCAAGATACCAAGATTTCATGAGAAAGTACTGAATATAGAATATTAAATCTGTGGTAGAAGAAGCACCAAAAGATATTGACAGAAGAACTAGGGGGCTGTGCTGATCCTGTGCCATTGTCTTGTGGTGCTGCTGTTGCCATGGTATACCAACAACTCACCAATGTACGGTTCTCCTCTGTTGTATGTTAGCTATGTGCATATTTGACAGAGTTTTCCATGGCCACTTTTGTTAAATCCTATCATCCAGAAATCTTGAGTCATAGTCATGACCTTGTGCTGCACTGCTATATTCTGTTTTGTCAGCCTCAAAGGTTAGCAGAATGTGGCTGTGTAGCAAAAACTTCATTGGTGTGCTGGTGCCTTGTGTACCAGTTGCCTGGCATTATGCCAGTGAACGGAGCGTGCATATTCCCTCATGATTGCCTTGGAAATGTTGCTATGGGTTATGGCGCATGTATATGGGTTTTTCTGCGCAACCAAATTTCGTTGTTTTGTCAGGATCATACATGTCAGAAGGGCTAGTAGTTATATCAGAGCAGTGTGAATGTGAAAAAACATACTGCAGTAGGTAAATGAAAACTAAAAAGACTGGTACGGTGTAAAGCTGCTGAAACCGCTCACCAGTTCTTGAAAAAGTGAACATATCACCACTAAATTAAAGCTTCTGTTTGGGCGAGCTTGTAATGATCCATTTGCTTCAGTGGTTGTGTTGCTTGTCTTCCTTTCATGTGTCCCGTCATCCTGCACTCTTTAACAATCACACCACTACTACGCTTCACAATTTCTTACCTAATGTGTTTGTCTTGGGTGGCTTGCAAAAATGGCTCAAGCTTGCAGATGTGCAATGTCAACAGGCCGGCATATCAATGTCCACAGAATGTTAAATTACTGAATAACTTGGACGCCGATCTGCGTGCATTGCTAAATAATCAATTTCAAAAAGAACTACCTAACTATGTTATTGACATTGTTGTAATGAAATGCTGTGAGCCCACCCCTGTTATGTCTCTAAGAGAAGAGACAGCAGTATGTGTAAATAAATAAAAAATACTTGAATGCTTCCTTCCCAAAAAATGAATGCCATGCAATGACACCATTTTTTAGACATCAACTGATTATCCTTATCGCATGCTTTGTAGCATTTCCAGCCGTTGTAGCGTTTCCAGCAGTTAGCCTGTCTGTAAAGGCGTTTTTTGTTATTGTTTCGGCGATGTAGGTGCCGATTAAACCAAGGCGCAGTGTTAGTGCATGAAGCTGTCAATAAAAACAGTATGTTTATTATTGTTTATCAACGTGTACTGTACGCGTTAAGTGGCATATGAACCAAGTCACTCACACATGGATAATCTAGTCCACAGAAAATGTTGCCTATTTCGCACGAAACGCGACCACAGAATGGAAAAAGCCAATTCAGCAGCAAGAAGAGGTAATCAATGTGTTGCGGGTGTGAAAAATGAGATATATGCATGGGGACAGAATGCCGAAAAAAACTCCGGACCATAATCAGCTCGGCATTCTTTCCGGCTTTCCTCAGCAGCGCTTCGCGGAAAGTCAACTTCACGCGACCGCATGTTCCCTTTAACAGTGTACCATACTGTATAGAAAACTAACATCCACGTCAGTGTGACGCTGCATGTGACCGAAGGTGTGGTTTGACTGCCAATTTATGTGGACTGGAAGAAATACATCACTCGTCTGACATCCGCACTGTGCAGAAAGTTGTGTGGACTCTGTTGTGCAGCTCCTTAACTTATGTTTCGAACAGAAAACTCGCAGTGCCTTGGTGCGAAGTACACTGTAGGAAATGGCTTGTTTGATGAGAAGGGGCCTGGTCTTGCAGCGTCAGTAATCGTAATTTTTATTTTTGGTTAAGTACACAGACAATTAATACTAATACAGGGGAAAGGATGATGCACTGCTGCTGCTGCTTGCCATTTACTGTTCGCACTCTTGCACAGACTTATGCAGTAAAGAGTGCTGGCACTGTGAATGAATAAGTATCATCATCATGACGGCAGGTTTCTGCAGTAAAATGTCGGCCGGAGTAGATGTGCAGTTTTCTCTTTTCAGACTATGAATTAGTTCTGTTCAGACAATTTCTCAGGTTATCAGATATGCTTCTTCCCGTTACAATATGTCAAAGATATGTTGGCATCTGCATACTCTGCAATGAAAGCTGAGGAAACCACCATTCTCTGACTTACATTTTTGCAATGCTCGTGAAAACAATCATTCAAAAGTACCACAGTCTGCCGTTAAAGAAACCGTACCTAAGACAGCGGGATCCAATGTACAATGAATCCTGTGCACTTAAAAAATCCGATGTTATGTTTGTTTCTTTCGCATTCTATTCGTGCAAGAAATGGTTGGCCTAGTCATCTGACCGAACGATTGCAGCTCGTTTGGCACAGAAAACAACCACTTTGACATTGAATCATTGAATCGCTGTCCGATTTTCTCTTGGCTATATATATGGCAGTTTGGTTGCTCTGAAGAGCAATGAGGAGACAGTGCCTTTGTTAAAGGACTGCTTCCATACAATTCATTCCACCGTAAACTTGTCAAGACAGCTATCGTGAAAACATCTCTTCAATGTCATGTTCACACCATGTTGGCATCAGGTCCTCAAAGAATGCACACTTAGTAGAAGCACAGTATGTCAACTATGTTTTGGCAAATGTTGCTGAAGGGTTATGGGGGCTTAACGTCCCAAAGCGACTCAGGCTATGAGGGACGCCGTAGTGAAGGGCTCCGGAAATTTCGACCACCTAGGGTTCTTTAACGTGCACTGACATCGCACTGTACACTTGCCTCTAGAATTTCGCCTCCATCAAAATTCAGCCGCCACGGCCGGGATTGAACCCGCGTCTTTCGGGCCAGCAGCCGAGCGCCATAACCACTGAGCCACCGCGGCAGTGTTGCTGAAGGCTTCATGGTATAGTCTCCAGGGCATTTCAGCAGTTGCATAGCTTGAAAATCAGGCAGCAAACTAATGTCAGTGTTTTTTTCTGCACAGCACTTGTTGCATTACTTTGTGGGATGAGGGCAACCACTTCTGGGAAAAAAGTGTACAAAGAAATATGTAAGGAAAAAATTCCACTGCACAATATTCAGTGTATTAGACCCAGCTGTCATCGGGCAGGTGTTCAGAAGGGCACACTGGGGTACATATGCTTCCCGCTCCCCACGCCACAGTTTCATCTGAGGCTGCAGGATGTGAAAATAAATAGATTTTCAAATGACCACCTCCATAAGCACTTCAACATTGTAAAGAAAAGAATGGAAGCTTCGTCAACATTTGTTGCGCCAATCTGCACCTGCAAAGAGAACAAAGCCACTCAAAAAATAATGAAAACAAAGCTGTTCACTTGCATTGTGATGACCACTCGGGAAAAAAAAGCACACAAGAAAAACAGTTGCGGTGAAAATTAAGCGGTATTTGGTCTTGAGATATGACTGCGGTTAAGTGCAGAGGAACTGAGCTTAACAGCAGTTCAAAGCTCTAAATTTGCAAGTATAAGCAGCAAGAATAATTTAATTTAGTCCAACCAGTGAGGAATGAAACCGAAATTAAACTTTGGGAGTTAGACAGGTTCAACACTTTACCTCAGCTTTGACGCACAGACTCTAGCATCGATACTGCCAGATTCGGGAACGGCTCAACTCAGCAGTGCAGTGTCTGCCATTGTGCAGAAATCCTGCACAAGAATTGGAATTTTGTTAGGAAACATGAAAATGGTGCTAACATGAACACAGAAACATATGCAAACAGACATGTGAACCAGGGAACCTATAACTCCAGTACAAAAGGTGCAAACGCACACAGAAACCTGGAAGGATTCTGCATAGCCAACAAAGCCCACATATACATTGGCTCACCATCATTGATACAGAGCAGCCAAGAAACCGCATTCCTCACAGGGAGGTCACAGGCAAATGAATGTGCGCATCAATGACATCCTCCTCGTGAGTCTTCAGGAATGCCTGCAGCTGATGCAGTAGACCAGGAAGTGATGAACAACTGGTGAACAAGCAAGTCGTCTACAGGGCCACTGTGGATACAACAGCAAACACAGAATCGGACACCCAGTGCGAATCTTGCCATCATGTCTCTCACGGCCTGTGAGGCACTTCGCACCGCAGTACAACTTTTGCGACCGGGAAAATGTTCGTTTCTAAGATTATAATTTGCTATTCACTGCTTGTTGTTATGCAGAAAAGCGTACTGTAATCCCAGTGTATATATCTGAATAAATGTCTTCTTTTTATTTTGCGTCCCAATTTTTTATGGACAGTTTTGACGGGGGACGAAAGTACCATATTAACGAGGCATGCCTCTATAACCATGCAGTATTCGAAAAACACCACCTGGTTTCGCATGATATGCATATCCTTCCTAAAGAACGTCCCTCATCTCTGCTATGACAAATACAGAAATGGTAGGGCAGTAAGTTGAGCACACAGAAAAGGTATTATGCAAAAATTTCTGAAGTAAACAGCAGCCAGCCAAACAAGCTTCAGTGTTCATTTTGAGAGTCCTTTCAATGTTCCTGTTATGAGGAAGTCCACTAACTTTGCATGCATCTTCTAATGTGGCTGTATCAAAGGACAAACAGCAAGATAAACACTGCCACTATAGTGGGAGTGATGCATAGGGAGACTCTGGATACAAATGATGGCAGGGGGTCATCTTTATCTCGGCCATGGAACAACAGATGTGGTAACTTGCAGACTGTGGCTACATACAGAGTGCTACAACGTGGAGTTTCTGGAGTGCACCCATGGCAAGAAACAGTCTCACAGTAAAGTATTCCTGCATCACGGTCGGCTGCTGAAGTGTCAAGCAAGAGTGATTTCTGCATATTTCCAACCAGTCTGCTGGCACTTAGTGATTGCCAAATGGCCATTACTTCAAACAACATTTCTGGTCATGTGCCACTCTGTGTCAAAAAGAGGTGGCACCTTGCCCATTTTCAAAGTTCACTCGCACTTGACAAGGAAATCCGAGAACCAGTCAGAAAGGCAATGCAGCAAGCAATACGGCACTCTATGTAAACAATAGGATTCCAAGTCAGCATGATATGTCCGGCAGTCGTCTGTCCCACACCTCCATTTCAGAATGTACGCAACTTTCAACAAAATTTAGTTTCTTTTTAGCTGTATTTACATGACATTTTTTGAGCAATTTAAAAATAATTTTATGACTGCTCTCATCAAATGTCACTGTTTTATGTGCAGAACATTATTTTCCGATATATATTTTTCTTGAAACCTGCAAAGCTAAGAAAATATGGCAGAAGGCTAGTTCAACATTCATTGTTCTTGCAGGGTGAAGTCATTCTTGTAATTCTTTTTGTTTTGCAAAGCTCAAATTTTTGTTTTGAATTTTTGAGATTCAGTGTTCGTTGACATATTAAAGTGAGAAGACAATTTCATAAAAGAAATTTAAAATTCATAAATTTGAAAAAAAGCAGTTTTCTAGACCTGCGCTGCTGTCCTAGGAGTGCAACGAAACAAGTGGTCCAGGAAACATAAAACTGTTGGGGACAAGTATGCTCCATAAGGCATGTATCTAGGCAGAAAACCTTAAGAGAAAATTGCCCGTTTCTTGAATGTTCCGTCACTATTCACAACCGCCGAGGTTCATGAAACAATTTTTTTACAGTACTTCCCAGTCGATTTAAAGAATTAAATTTGGGGACAGCAGAGTCATTCCACGCGAAAAAAGATGCACCGAATTCTTGGTATTTTAGATTTTGCTGAGAAAATTCATGGATGACCAGTCCCAACAGAAGTATAGAGACCTTCTTTCAAAGAAAAAAATTTTTGCTCCATATATTATGCTCGCAAGTGTAAGACATCACCTTCATCTGGGCATTTTGCAAGAATTATTGTTCAGGAACTGGTCCTTGTTGGCAAAGTTTATCTCCGCATGTAGTCAGGTATCAAGGTGCCCTGTCATGCCTCAAAAAATAAACTGTGGATGATGCCATTTTGGTTTAAAATGGAAGTGCTTAACAGGAGAAAAATTTGAAGATTTCCGCATTTTTTAAACTAAACTTGGAGTCTAAATTTAAGCAAACATTTTTTGAGTTTTGCCTGAAACCTTGATCTAGCACTGTTTGAATTAAACTTGAACCTTGCGTTGTTCTGTAATTTAATAAAAAGTACATAGATTTCTGCGGAAACGGCCACATTGAGGACCAGAAAATGCTATGTGGGCAACGGTGCTAGACAAAAAAATTTGTCATATGGTCAACCCAGTTAGTTTCGCATATTAAAAAAAAACTAGAAAAATATTTTTGTTGCCGAGAAATACATTTTTATAAAGGAGTTCCAGCGATGTGGTGCCAGCACCTGTTATGGTCCGTCCGGTAAAACGCTGCTTTTATTTCCGGCCTTGCTAAACTCTAGCAATTGCCATTAGCATTGACATATCGTGAGAAGATGGCGCAACGGAGCCATTTCAGTGTTTTCATTTATTCTTAAAGAATATTTTTGGGTGGAATACTCATGGTATAGAGTGTGTGCCATGTTATTTCCTATAGATACGAACTAAACGCAGGATTTAAAAAGCCAATCTGAAAGTGTTAGTTGTATAAGCATTTATTATTTACATTGCACTTGACTGAGGCATCAGCTTCACCGATTATTCAACTTCTAAAGCTGTGGTGTACATCAAATGCAGTGTTTAATAAACCATTTGTATTGAATTAAATCGGACACGTTGTATATGCACAAAGTATGAAGGGAGACTGCATACTACAGCAAAAAAGGGCTATGTATCATGTGGCCTGAATTGGGAACAGCTGGGGATAAGAGGTAATGGAGAATACCTAAATAATCTGTGATTTGCTGATGACATTGTCTTGCTGAGTCACTCAGAGATGAATTGCAAAGCATTATCAATGATTTAGACAGGCAGGGCAGAACGGTGGGTCTAAATATTAACATTCAGAAAGCCAAAGTAATGTTGAATAGCCTAGCAAGAGAACAGCAGTTCACAATTGGTAGCGAGATGCTGGAAGTGGTAAGGAAATATGTATACTTAGGGTAGGCAGAGACCTGATCCGGATCATGAGAGGGATATAACTAGAAGGATAAGAAGGGTGGAGCGTATATGGCAAGTTCTCTCAGATCATGAATAGCAGTTTACCAATATCCCTCAACAGAAAAGTGTACAACAGCTGTATCTTGCCGGTACTCGCCTATGGGGCAGAAACGTAGAGGCTAACGAAAAGGGTTCAGTTTAAGTTAAGGACAACACAGCGAGCCATGGAAAAAAAATGTTAGGTGTGACGTTATGAGACCGGAAGCGGGCAGAGTGGGTGAGGGGAACAAACACGGGTTAATGGCATCCTAGTCGAAATTAAGAGGAAGAAATGGGCGTGGGCAGGGCATGTAATGCGAAGGCAAAACAACCATTGGTCCTTAGGGGTAACGGATTCCAAGAGAAGGCAACAGTAGCAGGGGACGGCAGAAACTTAAGTGGGCGGATGAGATTAGGTTGTTTACGGGGATACGGTGGCTGCAGCTGGCAAAGGACAGGGTTAATGGGAGGGACATGGGAGAGGCCTTTGCCCTGCAGTGGGCGCAGTCATGCTGATGATGATAATGATGAAGATAGATGGCGTGCTCATATACTTTTGTCGGCATTCTTAGCGATATGAAAGCCTCAGTTACCTTCTTTTCAGCTTTACCTCTTGCCTTTGCAAAGAACACTGTGTTTTCAAGGGCAGGGCAGCAGCCATATGTTTCTTGCATTTACTACAGTGCATTGCCAAATGAACATACTCCCACACGGTAGGCGAATCTCGGCCTGTATTCCAATTTGTGTCCCTGTTAAAAACGTCCCTTTCAGCGACACCTAATTGGCCAAAATGCCAGAAGCAGATGTGCATCTACTTCCGCTATTTGGGGCAGTCAGGTGTCACCGAATGGAATTTTGAAAAAAGACTGCGCAAAACCAACAACACATGAGAAAGACAGACGAAACGACTGCAACTCTGCAACTCTGTATTCACTTGGAAAGCGAGTGAATAGATCAGCAAAAAGGCAAGACCAGGCTTCAACAAGCTGGCTATCCTACTCTGCTCAGTTGCCAAAGTGTTACTGAAAAAGGTTAAAAAAAGAAAAGTGTAATAACAGAGCAAAAAACGATGTTGCCAAACAGGAAACTAAACCTGTGATAATTCCTTATATTAATAAGATGGAACACAATCTGAAACATGTTGAGGCAAAGTTTAAAGTTCGTGTAGTTTTTCCACCCCCAAGAAGCTGTTCTCCTTGTGTGGCAAAATGGATTCAAACAAACCGAAAAAAGCAGAATGCCAGAAAAAGCATGTGACGCCGTTTGTGAAATGTGTAGCGGGCGCAGTTTATCAGATCCTGCTGACGTGTGGGAAATCTTACATTGACCAAACGGGCTGATGTAATAATGATAGCCTTGCTGACCATAATCAGGCATTAAAGAACGGCACGGGTTCTTTCTTACCACATTACTGTAAAGCCTGCAGGGAAAAAGAAGAAATGCCAGGCGAAGCTGGAGGAAACAAAAATCCTAAGCAGGGGCAAAGATACTACAGCCCGTGAACTTATAAAGGCGTTCTACATCAACAAATGCAGAAGAGATTATGTAAGCACACCCTCGCTTACAATTGACAGAAAAGAAAGTGTCTTTTTAGATATGTGCTGAGACACATTTTTTTCTATAGCCATTTGTTACCTTATTGTTTCTGCTTGTGCGCATGTGTAGGTCCCTCTCTGCTCTTGCCTTTTTGTCTATATATTCACTTGCTTCAATAGGTGAATAAACAGTTGCACTTGTTTCGTCTGTCTTCCCCCAGCGTTGTCTGCTTTGCGGATCTGTTTTCAAAACCATGCACCAACTTAGCCCCCCAGAGAGTATTACCGAATGGGATGTTTTTGAATGAGCCGCAAGTTGGAATAAAGGGCCGTGTTGATGGCCCTGAGGCGCATTGTGTTTGCTTATGTCTTTTTTTTGTTAACTCTTTCAGCTCTTAATCTTTTGCTCAACCTTGGGTACACCTTGGCAAGCTTACGAGAGGAGGTCTAAAATTTGTGGCCGTTAGTTGATGGAACGAAAGACAAAGGGTGTACCAAAAGAGTCTATTCATTCAAACATCTCTCAACATATTTGCCATTGATGTCAGTGTGTTTCTTGTTGTGGCAAATTTGTTTTTCCTAATATGCTTTGAAATTATTCCTTTGTAGCTTTTGCAATTCACTGTTCCGAGTGGCAGTGGTCTCATTTCTGGGAATAAACAGTGGTCCTAGATGAATCTTCATTCACAAATTGCTGTTGGAATTCAACAAATCAATAGGTGGGTCTGAGCTCATAGTGAAAATGGTGCAGTACCCTTGTTCATTTTTGTTCTTTCAAGAATGTCGCCGTTGTCTTTGCACCATCTCCACATTTTTCTCATATTTATAGTCAGTATGTGTATTTGGAAAAGCACCATGAAGCAGTTACGCCTCTAAAACGACATAGGAACGCCACTCTAAGCTTGACAAGACAGAACATTCATGCAGCAAAATGTATTGCCAAAGTCCACAAAAATTTGTAGCTCCTCGCATAAATGGCACCAAAAATATAGGCTTACTCGTTACCTGTCTGCAGCTTTCTTGACGTGAGAAACATAATGCAGGTAAGGCATGGAACACACTCGCTTCCTTTCTTCATTGCTCTTCAAATTCTGTGTGTGTGTGTAGTTCTCATTCCTCCTCCTTCCTTTCTTGCTTTTTCACTTTTTTTTACACGGCTATACCCACACCAAATCTTTGCTTGCGTGTTTTCTTGTTTGAAACGATGCGTTAGACATTAGTATATATGGATCACCCCATACACATCAGTGGCTAAATAATTTACAAATTTCCTCTTGATGCTGTTTTGATTCCAGCAGCTAGGAGATGGTTGTGATATCAAAGGTCGGTGTACGCCACATGCGGCATAAAATAAACTGCCATATAACTGCTCCTTCTTTGTTTTCATTAACTTCAATGCTAAAACCAGCCTGTCTCAAGAGTGAGAATGACTACAAATGAAGAAGCAGTGACCTATACTGACCTTTGATGTCATAGCCATTGTCCGGCTGTCTAAACCGAAACAGCATGAGAAAATAAATTGAATTTTAAATCACATAGCAGGCCTAGCTAAATACCATGTGGTGATCCATGTATTCTAATATCTTATGCTTCACTACAGAGAAGACAAGATGTAACTAAAATTAGGTGTCATTTTCCAAATTGAGTGACAGTATGATATTTACTGTGGCCTCCCTTTATTTAACCATGTTCACAATACATCAACCTTTTCATGCAGTTCAGATTATAGTAACTGCATGAAGCTTATCTATGTAATAAAGTAGACTACTTGCACAATGTATGAAAGAACTCTGACTGGCACCTACAAAATGTGCCAACTTTCTTCTTCTGTCATGAGCATGTTTGCAATTTGTAACGGTTGGAGAAAGCTTAGCTAGCAGCACAAGCGGCCATCTCAGCAAGAATGAAACTATTAATGACCTCACTGACACCATGTCTGGCCTCTTTTTTTTTAAATGCATATAATTTCATACATGTAGAATTGCAAGGAAAATTAGCACGGCTCAAAACGGGACTAAGCCTTTGCAAGTTTGTTCAGCGTTACACTATGTGTATGACCCTTTCAAATGTTGAGAACTGGAAGTGATTTCCTCACTAAATTTCCTTCAGATATAGTTTCATGCACCTACATTTCGAGCAATCTATCTCGAGTCAACATACACTGAAGCTGGGTGCAACACTAATGACGTGTATATTTCAGTGTTCGCCGTTCAGAAACTTTGTGCGCCACAGCTCTCTGGAATATAAAATTGCGCATATGAAAGATCTGTTTTTAGATGGACCAGCTTATTACTAGTCATTATACAACCTCGCTTACACAGCTTTGGACCCTTTATCTAAAAGCAATCTTTGTACAACGTACAGTTATGAGCAGGTTTTATTGCTCTCTCAGTGCATAGCAATCGTGAACCTCATGTTAACTAAATTATTTAAGGATGAAGTGCACTTTTGAGAGTAATTTTAAAGTTCTCTGAAAAATTTCAGCCCCCAAATGAATGCTGCATAACTACACACAATATAAGCTTCAGTTATCACTGGGCACAAATTAAACAAAACTTAAATGAACATTGAGGATAAATTAAAGTTGACCTGCTACTCGACAGACTATGATATTCTAATGTCAAAGGAACTGCTGTCACCGAAAATTGAGCTTTAATTAGACGGAAAACACCAAACGGTGAACTACAGGTGTTGTCATCACCAGCTGATTTTGCAAGTAAACTGCGTGCGTAGGCACCAAATTTTGGGCATATACAAAAAAAAAAGCCAGAAAATACCAGGAGTTTCTAAAACATTTGCATGATTGAACAGGATGAAAATAGCCCAAGTTGTGGCAAATTTCTAACAAAGAGAGCATTACCTAGAATATTTACCTGTACCATTCACGGGTTTTAAAGCCAGAAAATACCAGGAGGTTCTGAAACATTTCCATGATTGAACAAGATGAAAATAGCCCAAGTTGTGGCAAATTTCTAATAAAGAGAGCATTACCTAGAATATTTACCTGTACCATTCACGGTACCTTGTTCTTCACAACTTTTCTGTTCCGCTCTAAGAAGAAAGTGC
Source organism: Amblyomma americanum (assembly GCF_052857255.1). Lineage (NCBI taxonomy): Eukaryota > Metazoa > Arthropoda > Arachnida > Ixodida > Ixodidae > Amblyomma > Amblyomma americanum. The sequence goes on along the minus strand of NC_135501.1, from coordinate 78,871,362 downwards.
ACAGGGTAAACTGTTATGTGGTCGTGGAACGCAGCCATTTGCACATACATTGAATTAAGCTTGCCCAAACGGCACTCTTTTACGCCATGTATTCATGCGGTCTCTTACGCACTAAAAAAAAGAAAAAACGGACAGCCCAATGTCCCAGATAAATTGGCCAAACGGCACTCTTTTACGCCATGTATTCATGTAGTCTCTTACGCGCTAAAAAAAACTGGGACAGCACAGTTGTCCCAGATAAATTGCTCACCTTCATTAAACTTATCCCATACCACCCCTACGGCAGAAATCGTTGCTTCACCGCCTCACCGGAGTCGATGCAAAGAATGAAAGCGAACAAAATACCGACCTTGCATTAAGCTTGTCCAAACGGCACTCTCATAGTCTGATAGTCGCCGCAAGCGGCAGTCATCGTTGCTATCATCGAAAAGCACGAACACCCAGAGGCGGCAGGGCGCCGCCATTTGCAATTACCGGCGTCGCGTCTATTTTCCGCACTTTGTCATGGCAACAGCTGCTCCGCGTGCGCGTTGGCGAAGGCAACCATGGCATGTACATATTTGTCATGGCAACAGCTGCTCAGCGCGCGTGTTGGCGTGGGCAACATTGGGCTTGTCTGCAGCGGCTAGCAAACGGAAGCACGCCACCCGGCGGCCCGGTTTTATGTTGTTAGAACATTGCAAGGTGGTAATGACTAGAGAAAGTATTAATCTCACGAAGCTCCCTTCAGCCTTTATGGACTGGAGGTTCAGCAAGTGTTACGGTCAGTGTTATGACTACAGTAAATCAAGCGATTGTTTCACTCTCGACGTTCAGCCTTGTATAAACACCTTTGGTCCAGTAGACAGTACCTTGCTAGGAAAACTGTTCTGCCAAGGGAATAGAAATGCAAGAAATGGTTTGCATGCTTCAAAAAATAATACTGTAAATTGGTTTTTTTTTCGGTAATAGTCTGCACTAAGGTAAAATGATGTGCCGTGATTGGAACATTGTTATGAAGTTTAAAAAATGCCGAGAGGAAAAAAATCGTACATCTGTACATCACACCTAGTACATAAAATAGCTCCCTAACTGATACAAGGTTATACGGCCATCCAAATTTGAAGGATGCAGTAAACCTTTTTATTGCCTTATCATTTTTTGAATACTTTTCCCAGGCTTTTAGATAGGAGTGTGGTCGGACTACACAGCACTACCAGGGCTTGGGATGTATATAAGGCTGCTGTCTTGACAGTGTCATGGTATTTTCAATCTATTAGTAGGTGACATGAAGACGGTGACGTTTAGGTGTTGAAACCTCCGGGACACATTTTGTGAAAAGTAAAAGAACTCAACGAAAAATTGGGTCGGAATGAGGTGAACCAAGCTCATCATGGCCATATCTTGATCAGATGATGTTCTTGCAGGACATCATCGAGCCGGGTGGGTAAGTTTAACAGTCCTTGATCCATAATATTTTTGGAATCGTTTTGCCGGCGTGTTCACTGTTGAGGTTGTAGTTATTTTTGCACTAACCTTCACTTAATTTCACAGTTAGTTAACAAGACGTACCTGAGGCATATGCAATTTGGCGGAGTCAAAACGCATATGCTGTCCATGTGGTATACCAAGTTATTGCATGTTCCTCGGATTGAACAGATCTGAAGCCCTCCGATATGGCATCTCTCACAGCCCATGTAAAACGTTAGAACATTTAATAGCGCATATCGTAAGTTCAGAATTCTGTTTTGTAAGAAATATCTTGCATTTACCAATGTTCGCAGGTTAGCATAGAGGCGACAAGCTACAACTGTGTTAAAATATTAGATCATGCTATTGAAGTAGGATAGCTGGGCAGGACAGGACAATTGCTAGCTTTCTCCGTAAACAAATGACCTTAGTAAGAAAAGCCAGATCACATAGGTTTGATTATCAATGACGAAATAAATCTAGCCCCGTCTTCCAAACTGACATGAAAAGTTTAAGAAACCCTAGGGCTGAACCCAGCAAAGAGGTTCGTTCTTGTAAAATGCACTTCATTTTCACGTCAAGAGTCAAGTCAGAACCAACATTTCCCGCGGGTACGAAAGTTGCAGCTGACACAAGGCAAAATTTATGCGAACGGCTCATGGTGTTGACAATCATGTGGCGTTTCCTCCTCACATCTTCCAGGAATGTTCGTGGAGAAGCTGCTGAAGGAATCTCCGTCGACGAAGTGATACGAGGGTATGATGAGTGTGAACATGCAGACTCCCGGCACAACAGTTGCTTCGGGAGATGGTTTAGGAAAGGCCTGCTCGTAGCCCCCAAGCAAAGTGTTGTGGTATATCTACACCCGAAAACTTTCCTCATCCTGCTCAGTATAACTCATCCCCATGCCCGTCACTACCTTCGCACTATGCCATTTCATCAGCCTTCTCAAGCGCCACTCCTCGATGTCCGTGTGGGAGCAAGAAACCAAGGACCAAAGGAAAAAGTGATACATTTGACGCTGAAATTGAGTCCATTCACAAAGAGCTGAATGCGGAATTGGACTCATCTAAGTATTTTTGCTTGTCTTTCGCAAAAGACGTCAGTAACATTCCGGAGGCGCTGCAAGGGTACTTGAAGTTACATATTATGGACATATTTATGAAATACCGAGAAGATAAAGTGCCCACGAGTATTGTGAAATTGAGTCAGCCAGATGATCACTGATTACTTGACTCAGGTAATGCAATAAAATATGCTAAAAATCATTGGTGATGTGGTCCTCATCTGCAGGTAAATGGTACTGTTGCCTAGCCTCAGATATCCTTGCAAAATAAAAACTTTCTCGCTGTATAAACTTGTAGAAATGTCTGATTGTACAGATAACCGAAGATTTTTTTTAATTTCTCATGCACATCATTTTGTTGCAGTTAAAGTTAAAATCAGACATATAATATTTATCTGATTCGATGTGCTTTCGATTCGATGGCAGCGTACTGCCAAGGCACGCTGCCGACAGGACTGCTAAAATATTGCAGGTACATCCCCTCAACATAGCGGGCCCTGGCTCCGAAGTTTCTTGCAGTGGTGCGTGCGACTTGCATGGGTGGCTGTGCTAGTTGCTGACGCCATTGGCCACGTTTTCGTTGGGCATGTTTTCGCGTCATACTCAGGGCGACAATAACAACTGCTGTCTCCAACACTCCCGCACTTCAAAGAAGTATGCAGTACGCATAATGTCTCCACCAGATGTTCGGCGTTCTCTGGCATTTCCCCTAATGTTCTTTCAAGGATCTTCAGGGGAGTGACAAGGATCCCAAATGCAGTTAGGAAAATAAATAATCCCATTAGGCGTGGTTTATACCGAATGAATCCCAGACAGAGCCACTTTTCGCTTCGTTGATTTAATTACCACAAAAACCACTAACAAAATATGGATTAAGTTCTCGGTCGTTTGACCCAATTTAGGACGTACTATGCATAAATTTCACGTTCAAAGCTGTGCGCTTAGAAATGCGCAATGTGAAGTCTGTAATTAGCATTAACTGCGGCAGCCGTTCACAGTTCATAGCTGTGCAAAAAATCTCTAGCATATTTGTAGCCTATCACTACGTCAAACTTCCAGTATATAAAGTTTGAATGTTAGCTGCAAGGTACACAAAATAAGCTGTGCACACTGCTATGTAATACCTGAAGTTGTGTTAGTCTTGACGGCATCATTTCTGTGGTTGTTACCTCGCTCGCCAGAGGCGGTAGTTTAAAACCGTTTTGCTGGCCTCCAAACCGCGCGCAGGGTATGTCCTCATGAAATCATGACGCTGTTGAAAGGCCTCGTCCCCGACAAGGACGCAAGGTGTAGGCAAGGTTGTGGCAGGCTGGGGCAGGTCCCGTGGCAAGTCTAGCTGTCCACTCTCAAGGCGTTTTCTGAAATTTGATTCTCGGAGGACTGTTCCGTCACTCTGCTTCCCGTACGTACAAACCTCTACAACAGTACACTTGTAGGCGCTGTACACTACGGCAAGGAAAACAATGGAGAAGGTGCCCTCAAAAGAAAGAAAGTTAAAATAATTCTTCTAAGGTGGGAGCCACACTCAGCAGTTTATTTCCGTTTTTTACAACATAAGTATCCCCAAACATTCAAGAGCACGTTTCATAAAAAAATAATGTTCGTATCATCGTTAGTTTCGTAGAAACTAAAACGCATGGGTTTCCGAAATCAGCAAGGTTTGTTATATATAATTATTATTCTAATTATTTTTTTACTTGATATCTGCAACGATAACTGGCACCCTCATGCTTGGCTACGGATTTATTGTTATTTTTCAGAGCTTGAAAAAACGGCCGCGGGGGGGATGGCCTACGCACCAAGTATTTTTGTCGGTTGTTGTTTTCCTTAGTTTCGCGTTGTTTAGACCATGCTGAAGAGCTAAAACAGCGTTTCCCAGCTTTTAAATCTGCTACGATAGAACATATGGAGCATTAAGAATGTACTCTGAATGGTATGGCTAAAATCAGACCACAGAAGAAACGGACAAGCAAATTCACTGGGAATTGACACACGACGAAGCCAGAGGGTGCGGGTGTTTCGGCGAGTGCCAAGTAGGTGGGGAACATCAGAAAAACTTATGATGCTCTGTGACCGGATTCTTCCCTCCAAGGAAACAGGATAATTGACAGTGATATACTTCCTTCTGTTTTCTCAATTGTTGCTTGCCCTGAATGCATACATCCGTCAATGAAGCTCAAAGAACGCTCTCACCAAGGAATATGCCCTGCCTTTGCGGTTGCGTGTGCAAAGTGCGGGCTCGAGCGCTCGCTTGATACATCGTAAAGTGTGGTGCATGCAAACGAGAACAATGTTCGACTGGTTTGTGCAATGCGCCAGTTAGGAAAAAAGCACGCAGGTGCGGCAGTGTTCTGCAAAGTGATGAACATGCCTCCCCCATTTGCGAGTCATTCCGCCTACGACAGATTATCTTTTCAGTTCTCTACAGCGGCTGGAAAACTAGCATCGGAGTCGATGGTTGATGTTGCGGCAGAAATTCATCATGTGAGGAGCGATGAGTGTTGTGTTCTAGGTGATTTAAGATGGCGACAATGTGGACATTCTTCTCTGAACGGGTGTGTGTCTGATTTCTGTTGACAAAAGAAATGTTGTTGATGTTGAGGCACTTTCCTGCTCATGAAAATGTTGCAAAACAATGCTGAGCCCAGAAAGTGCTGCATACTGGGAGTGGAAAGCAAATCACACTTCCTGTCAGACAAGCCATGAAGGAAGTGCAGGTAGTATGGGCTGTTGGATCGTATGCGATATTTGAGGGTTCTGAAGCGACACAAGGCTTGCGGTGATGGTGATTATTAGAGTTATGCCACTGTAAAGGATATACCTGTACAGAGAGCAGTGTCCAGAAACTTGAATGCATTGGGAATATTCAAAAGCATGTTGGCTGTCGCCTGAAAAAACTTAAGAAAGCAGTGCGTGGACTAGGTTGTGAAGGGAAGCTAAGTGATGTCCTTAGCGACTGCCTGCAAAACTACTGTGATTACCAGAACAGCTTATGTGAAAAACCGCTTGCGAAAAAAAACAAGCCACCAGAGCCAGCCTCTTTCACTGCAGATCTACAGGCAAGACTCTAATACGCAGCCTGTGCCCACCTGAACCGAATAGCTCGTGCATATGCAAAAGGGTACAAGCACTCTGCCAAAGGAGGCAGTGCACAAAGGAAGGCTTCCAAATGACGTGCTTAACGGAGTGCAAGCTGTGTATCGCTATCTTTACGCAGATGAGCGCGTATCGAAATATCTGCATGAGAAAACGCAAAATGGAAACGAGTTTCAAGGAGCTTAAGGGAATTGGGCTCCAAAAGAGGTGTATGTAAGCTTTTCTACTCTACTCTCTGCATTGAACGATGCTCTGGCACACTTTAATAACAGCAGTGTAAGCAGTCAGGATATCCCGAGGCTGGCTGGCATTGAACCAGCGTACTAAAAAACGAAAGCATCCATTGCCAGAGACCACCAGCGCATGCAGAAGGCACTATGCAAGTCAACTGATAAAACAAATCGAGCTAGAAAGAAATGACGAGCAGCCTCACGGACAAAAGGAGACTGTATTGGAACTCAAGAGGGCCCCAGCTATCAGCCTGGAACATTGTAGGCTTGTGTGTGTTCTTTTTGACATCTTTAACTTCCTGTAAAATTCCTATTTACGTGTTGCTCAAAATAATTTTGTTCCACCTTAAGTTACGCAAACTTTAGCTTTCTTCTGAATGAATATTGTAAAACAAAATTTTGCCCAGCCATTCATCGCGTACAGACATGTGCTAAGAATTTGGATTAAACTACCAAATAAATACTGTAGCTTTTAGAGCCAATTTTAAATATAAATCTTGTGAAAATGGGTAATTTTTTCACGTTTTGTTCATCAGAGCACTTTCCTAATGTTCATTACATTACACATATCCAAGTTCATTGCAATACCACAAATCAAGCTACATAAATGTCTCATTTTCCTGCCATTCAGCTTTTCAGTAATTACTCATAATTGCTGGTGAGACCATTAACAAATTTTTCGACAATTAACTCCACCAAAATAAATTGAACAAATTTTTGTACTTGAAATAGTGGAATCAGGTAAGCATGTTTAATCAGACACAATAATAATATAATTCTAGCTGCTATGACAATTTTTTTTCGCATGGCCTCTCACTTTAATGAAGCTTTCACAGTGCAACACCACCTTCACAACTTGTCTTACAAATATATTTAGTAAGTACTGCACGCTCCGCTCATACTAACATAGATATATGACAAAATCAGTGCCAACAAACTTGAGTAAAGAAACTTGCAGTAGTTTTCACGAAATGTAGCGGGGTAAAGAATGCGTAAAATGTGTGCTCTGCGACGATAGTGTAGTTTATCAATGTGATTTATATGCCTGTTCACTATGGTCTTTAATGTGAATAGCATCAGATCTAGTTCACGGTTATCTGAAGTATAAGCCATTTAATCGAAAGTAATGGGTTAGCAATATACGCCCTGCAATGGAAACTTGCCTTATAGTTGAAGTACATGCTGCCAGACTTCGCAGGGGCTCTAATGTCGACATGTGTACCGTGCACAGCCCCGATACATTTCGGAAATCGCCAGCTCTGCAAAAAGCCATTGGCAATGCGCACCCAAGTTGTGAGGTCTGGATCCTCGAAAAAGGTGCGCAAAAAAATGAAAACACAGCCATCAGGCACACAGCCTAATTGATGCTGATGACGTGCAGTGCAATTACTAAATAACTTTACATGTTTATTCATTTATGACAATGATCAAAATGCATTGAGCATGACCAAAATGATAAAAATGGTATTGTGGTGGGATAGGTTTAACAGCGCATAAGCAGCTAAGGCTAGCATGCACCAAGCTCATGACAAAAATTGTGGGGTGTATTGGCCAAAAGCGATTCATTGACTATGAGGGACACAGTAGGGTTGGGATTCGATTAAATTTCGATCCCCATGAGGCTCTTTAGTGTGCACTGACAGGGCATATAGTATATAGGCCTTTTGCAATTCACCTCCATAAAAATGAATCCACCACGCCCGGATCGACCACGTCGGCAAATGTTTGCACAATGATTGCATTACCAAATTACATAAAGCACAAATAAATACATCTTTGGATCCAGTGACGTGGCTACCGCCGCAGATCTGGCAATTGGGTGTAAATTGGTGGCCCTCTACACTTAGTACCGGTCCGTCAGGCGGTGCCTACTGCACATTTATTCTCGGTTATTCACTCCAATGTTCATGCCTCATGAAAAAGAAACACGTCATGTACACAGCATTTAGATTAGGTAGCGCTTAGACTTTAACCTTCCCAAGTGTGGTATTTTTAATTGTGCTATTGCTTCGTTAAATTTTGCAGGCGCAAATAAGCTCGCCCTTTCGGCAATACTCAGTGTGTATGCTGTCCGTCATTGTGTCAACGACTGAGCTGCTTTTAAACCCGTGCAATTTCAAGACTAAATAAATAACCAGCCGAAATTGCAGTGTCATGAACTTACCATGCAAAGCTAACAAAGACTGTCAAGTAACTAATCAGGCGACCTGGCTTTAGTTGCATGTGCACCAGACACCTGTTGTTAAAAAAATCAAAGATGCTAATATCCATCTGTTGCTACAGATCGTCATATTACTTTTTGCTCAAAATGGCTGAAGCTCAGTCTCTTGGAAGTGAAGTATGTTTCTCTTCTTTTAATTAGGTAATTAATTTAAATGTCTCACCTCCTTTTTATTCATCATTCCATGTTTATGTCACACATGGTCATATGTATCGATTGCCCTGCATACATCAGTACTCACAGGCATGAACCGAGGCTGGAGTCTGGACCACAGAGTTTGACAAATCACACAGATCGCTGCCTGTGGCGTGGAAATTCCTACACGAAAGGAAAGGGCAACATTTCTGACGAGGTCACTTGATGAGAAGTACCTTGGGAATTGATGTGGCAACAGATGTAAAGAAAATATTTTTGCATAGGTAGCTGTAAGCAAACAACACAATGCTTTTACTTGAATTTAAAGCAAATTTGTACCGAACAATTGAAAAATAATCCTGGATGATTGAGCAAAAGAAGCAGACAGTTCATGTTATACAGCTGTGTGGTAGTACTCCATTGCATTTTAAGTTTCTGTGGCTTGCTTTAACTGCATTATACCAGAGAAAATTATTTCATCTCTTGTCCATCTGTATTCCACGGCAAGAAATTCGCGCGCGAATCGCAAGGACAGAAGTAGATGCAAGCTTGTGCTATGGTGCATGAAAACACTCATTAAATCTGGCACTTCACATACCAGAAAGTAATAGCCAACCTTTCAGCAGGACATATTAGCTACATAAGAAAATAATACTTCTGGAGGTCTTCTGTAACAAGTGACAAAATGAAGTCAAATTGCTGTGGGCTCATCCTGTAGTATTTTTGAAGTAATCCAGATCCCCCTCCCTAATTTTTTTCATTGCAAATAAAATCAAGCAAATAATAGTTACACAACAAAAAAGAAAAAAAAACACGCGAAAACGCCGAAGGAAAGTTTCTACAGCCCGCCTACGCTCATAATTTTGATATTACGTAGTGTAGAACGTAAGCGGCACTGGTCTACGAAGTCACGCGGTCTATGCGAATAGGAAAACATCCAATGACTGCAGCGGATTACATCGCAATTGTCAGCGCACGGTAGTTCGCGGTATGCAAATTCAGTGATCCACCCGCGGTGCGCAGCAATCACTTGATGCAGATATAGAGGCGGTAGATAAGTGGCGGGGGGGGGGGGGGGGGGGGGGGAGTGACAGCGCCACAGCTCTGCAAAAATACATCTCCACAAAAAACCACAGTGCTCCGCGTGCACAAAGCCTGCAGCGATTCGCTATGCCGCGCTATCTTGAAGTCGGCACTACACCGTCTTTCGACAAAGCGAGACGGGTCGTTCAGGGCGTTAGCGTCGCTGACTTCAATTTACACCGACAAAGTCCAAAGTTCGGCAAGACAGAATTGACACGGTTCTTACCGTCGTGAAGAATTCACTCGTTGTATGGCGAGCTCTCCAAGCTCGCCGCACCCACGACCTCTGTTGTTGTTGTTGTTGTTACCCCCACACAATGGCACGTGCCCACACAGGGGGATTGGCGAAGAATTGGGGAGCCCAGAGAGCTTTTCAGATAAATCTTTTCATGGACGAAAATAAAATAGGTGCAGAAGTATATGAAAAGAAACACCGAAATAAAACGGGAAATGCATAACGCACGCAGGAGATCAACACTGAAATTTGTAGCCGAGTGGTTTAAAGATATGAATAATTGGAAAAAAATAATTTTGAAGAAAATTACCAAAGTAGCCGGTTTGATTCCGTTAAGAAATTTTGGTCGGCGGTAAAACAGACTTGTGGCTGTGCCGAGGTATGGTGGCTCCAAACGACATTAAGACTGCGCTGCTCAAACTAAGGGCAAGCTGTCGTAATGGCTCCTCTAAAAACCGTCCTGTCATCATGACGAAGCGGCGACAAAGCAATAATAAATGTTTTATTGATTCATGTTTCCCGCAGAATACGCAGACTGGAGAGCTTCAATCCAGACCTCTGGAAATAAAAATTCAAGGGTGGGATCGGACAGCAGAGCCATGTCAGAGAGACCTCAAGTTGTCGTGGATGGCATGATTTACTGCACTACGAATACCCGAGCTGCAGGTCATCAACAGATCTTAAAAGAGATTCAATTTTCGTGCTTAACAAATTCTGTCTTCAAAACCTCGCTGCTGTGATTTACGGTGTAGCCGGAACGATAGATAGCAAGGGGCCATTGAGGGACGCCTTTGCCAGGCTATCAGGAACTTCATTGACTGTTACACTGCTATGACCTGCTACCCATAGCATATGAACAAGGCTCAAATGTCAAGGGAGTAATGATAGGAAGGTGTTCAAGATTAAAGAATCCATAGCCGAAGCAAGGGACGAGCATAAACAAAGATAGTGTAATGACAGCCACTGCAGAGAAAGATGTGTCTAGTTTGCGGTGAGCAAGCACCACCGCCAGAAACTCTGCTTGAAAAATTGGGGTGTAGTCGGGAAGCCGCACAGAAAAATACTAGTCTAGAAGCGGGCAATATATTCCCACATCTGCCTTTTCAGCACATCGGGAGGCGTCGGTAGCTATTGCTAAGCGAATAGGTAGGCTTAGTAAATAGTCTTCTAATAAATTGAAAATGCTGGGTGGTAAATTTTTAGCGTTTTTCGAGAAAATGTCAACATAGACAATTTGTACAGAGTACCTACTGCTTTTTGTCGGAAGGATGTTACACAGGAGTAAATTTAAAGGTTAAAACAAATTTTGTACCACAACTTCCTGCGGGGTATAAAATCTAGGCCAGTGGGCTCCAAAAAAAAAAAGAAGGTCGCTGGCACAAATAACAGACAAGGAGTGGCATAAACTTAATTCATATATCTCTACTTATGTCTGAATAGTTAGGAATTGAAATCTACATGATAAAGGAGGAATGCGGGCTTCAAGATAACGCATGTTATTGGCCACAAATTTGGGGAGGCCAAGGCACAACAGAAGCGCTTCCCTCTCCAAAAGAACGAGCGGGCGAATTTTGTAAGCAGCTGTACCAGAAAACAGCACAGATCCAAATTCTTAAACTTGTCGGATATACAAAACATAAATCAGCAAAGGTGCATCTCTCCGCATTCCAGACCGGGTATTACTTAATCTACGCAACACGCCCACATCACGAGTCCCTTTCGCGGCAGTATGGTCAACGTGAGAACGCCATGTGAGGTTGTCATCATAAATGACACCAATATATTTTAATGACTTAACTTGAGGAATCTTTTGTCGCTGGTGAGAGACAGATGAACAGGATCTTTCGTTTGAAAAAACAAGGACAGCGCACATTTTTACAATCGTGGTGAGTGGCAAGCCAAACAACCAACTTTCCAGTAAATTCAGGTACGATTGAAGATGCACATAATTTATTTATTTGTTTATTCAAATACCTTAAGGGCCCACTGGGGGCATTATATAGGGGGCGGGGGGACGTAAATCAGAGCACAATTTTCTAAGACGAAAAACCAGTTCAGGTGGTTAGTACGGGAAGTTGAGAAACAACATAAAGTAAACGCTGTTACAAAAAATGCACAAAAAACAAAGAGAACATATCGGTTTGCGAATAAGTGATATAAAAAGCAAATCTTGTTACTAAACGCGCTAGTAGTTCAGATAAGTTAGCAATGCGGACTGAAATAAGGAAGGCTGGATTATAGTAGCAATACTGGAGGGCAACTCATTCCATTCTTTTATTGACAAGGTTAAAGCCGCATTCTTGTACTTTTCCGTCCGAGCGAAGATAGAGTTTACTTTCTAGACATGATCGGCACGACGGGAGTTATGAGGTGGCGGTAAAATTTGCGACCGGGCAAAAGATGTACTGCTATGATAGAGAGTGTGAAAAAGGGCTGATCTGGCATATTTTCTGCGTGTTGCGAGTGGCGGCATGTGGAGCTTTACCTTAAAAGATGAAACGCTTTGAAATCTCGAGTACGATGACAAGATGAAGGACAAGATGAGTCAGGGGCAGCCCTGAAAAATGCAATGTCGTCCGCATAGACGTACGTGCAAATTTGTTGATGGCTGGTAATAGAGTTCATAAGAATATTGAAGAGGAAAGGCGACAGGACTGCCCCTTGAGGAACACCTTTGGTTAGTTTATATCTTCCGGAATTGACACCATTTAGTATACAAAAACTGTTTGTTTTTGAGGAACGCAGATGTCCAAGCCATTAAATAATTTCGAAACTGAAGAGTCTGGGATCTTTGCAGTATTATGCAGTGTTCCAAGCTGGCATAAGCTTTGGCTACATCTAATGTCACCAAAGCAGCATGCATTTTTTGGCGCCGCGCAAGGAGAATTCGACTCTCAAGGTCGGCGTGTGCATTCTATATGGAACGTTTTGGACGGAAACCAATGTGACAAAGGCTGATGATATTATTGCGATCCACAAACTCCGTAACACGTAGGAATATGACCCTTTCAACTTATGTAGCAGGTTTAATGTCAATGAAATAGGTCTAATATTATCCAGAGAATAGCCAGCGCCATTATGTTTAGGTAAAGGGATCACTCTGGCGAGTTTCCACTCAGGAGGAATCCATGCGTGTTTGATGGAATAATTAATCACCTGTTGTAAGAAGTTAGGAGACCCTTCAAAGAGGATCTTTAACATTTTTGTAGTTATCTATCAGGGCCAGTAGCAGCAGTTAGTAACCTCCTCACTATCAGAGAAATCTCGGAAAGGGTAATATTGGGGTCATGCTTAACCTGATCCACTGACCATACAAACACAGAGCGCAACGGAAGTATGCAGACGAGAAACGCTACTCTAATCCTTTGACAATTATTTCAATTGTTTGGAATGCTTCTTGAGAAGTCAAAACACATAAGGGCAAATTTTCTGAACGCGGTATATTTTTCGGCGATCTAAAAAATCCTTAAAGTGCGCGCCTGTTTCCTGATTTTCTTAGGAAATCGAAATGCACAGACTCATAATTGTTATTCGCTCGTGATATTGTGCGTTTAAATGTAGCTGAAATAAATCTATAACCACGCCAGTTTTTCGGTCACTGACTGTGGAGGAGCTTCTTCCATGCAACCTTTCTGCGTCTGTAACCCCGGAACATTCTGCATTCCACGGTCTAGTTGAATTACTCTCTTTTGATGTACGTACCAGAAATGCAGAGAATTAACCGCTGACCGAATAGTAGAGCGCAAAGTGAACCGAAACTGTTTATATTAAACATATGGCCTGAACTGAGAAGACACCGCAGTTAAGCAGCAATTAACATATAAAACGATAGATATGTGATGACTAGATGTACCATAAGAAAGCGTCGAACAATTAAGTACAAGCACACAGGTACTGGTGAAAGTTGATTTTAACACATATAATGTTTTTGCGTGGAGAAATGTGGCCGAACCCGGATTCATGCACGAATGGTTATCAGGAACGCAATCCCAAGGGCGTTCGCCAAAGAGATCTGTCTTATAGCCCCACGACACATGATGAGAAAGTAGGCAGCCAAGAGGACTCACTTCTGACAACTAACTATTAGAATATCTAGCGGCCTTGTATCTTGCACACCGCAAGGAAAATAAACATTCACTAATAAAAAGGGATAGCACCAAGGAATTTCAATGTCTAAAGCCAGTAACTCACAGTCTAGATCAGATGACTGAAAAGTAATCTCAGCCCTCTGACAAAAGTTTGAAGAATCTAGTATGAGCAACTGTCCTCCTCTTGACTGTCGATCTTATCGAAATGAAGAATAATTTTTTAAATAGAAACTTTTTCAGTTGTAAGCCAAGTTTTTTGCAAAATAATTATGTCTGTATTATGTTGGGATGAAAGGAGAAGTAAATCTGTTGAAGCTGGAAGAAGTGACCGAGCGTTCCACTGGAGAACTCTTAACATCCCTATGGATGTGTAATCAGGGCAGCAGCAACTAACTGCCTGCCCCACAATATTCTTTTCGTTTGGATAGTCAAGCTGTTGCTTCTTTGATTTCGGCTGAGTATGTGGAAAAGACGGGTTACACATGGAGGATCCATTGCGTTTGAGGATTGGCGTATCTGAATCCACCATCTCTGCATCATGAGTGATTTGAATATCATCTGAATTACCGTACCTATAAATAGGAGTAGCAGCAGTAATTTGTTCCTGGACCTGAGACAGTGCAGACATGGAATGTTGAGTCATTAGCGATGGCCTGACTTCCATGGGAGAGGTCGTTAAGATTTGCATGGACTCCCTAATAGAGCGTTAGATATGCCCTTTGTAACGTTGGGTACTATCCTCTCACGCATTATAGCCGCAGTGGCTTCCACAGCAGTGGTCATTATAGCCTGATATAAAAAAAAATTATTGTGGGACCATAAAAAGAACGAAAAATAGTGTCCCTGCCCGTGCCGCTAAGTATGAACACTGATATTTTAATTATTTTATATTATTAAAAATACTGGAGAGTCATATGACTCCAAGCAGGAATGAGCACAAAAATTACATACAATAAAAGTTACACCACACATCACACCACACCACACAATAAGTATTAGCCTCATCACATCAGGACATGAACTTAAAAGAATTAGGACACAGGAGTACAAGAACATCATGAACGCAGTTTCCTCAAATTCGCAATGAATGCATCAATACTGGGACTATCGACAATATTCTGCGGTAGTTTATTCCAGTCGTTGATCGTTCGAGGAAAAAATGAAAATTTAAGCGCGTTATTCAAGGGGGCATTCTCTCGAATCATTTTGCCATTATCAAAACGGGAACTTGCGCGCGAGGTGTTAGCTGCAATGAATTCGTGAGTGTTCGTTAGGATCTGTTTGTTGTACATTAGATATAGATACCTTAATCGACATTCATTACGTCTAAATTTAAGTGTATCAAGGCCGAGATACCTGAGCCCTTCTGTCAGACTGTCAAATCTATTATATTTATTACAAATGAATCTAGCCGCGGTCCTTTGGACTTTTTCTAACTTAGTTATGTATTTGTCAGTGAAAGGGTCCCACAGACAGGAAGCATACTTCAATCATGGTCTCACTAACGCTTTATATGCTGCTAATTTAACATTTACAGGTGCCTTTCAATGCTTACGCCGAATAAACCAGAGATACCTAAAGGCTTTGGTGCAGATGTTATTATTATGGGTATCCCATCGTAGATCTTCTTTATTAGTAAAGCCTAGATATTTTTCTGCCGATGATTCTTTGAATGAAATACCATTAAATAAGTAAGAATGCAAAAAAGACTGTTTTGGTCCTGCATATACCATTAACCAAGGGATACTCCTGAACGGACTGACACACCTGCATGGTTATGAGCTCGCTCTTTAATTTATGTTATTGATTCACACCGCGAACAGCATTTGGGGTCGAATATTTCAAGAATTTTTGATTCATGAGCCCCTGAAAGACAATCCGAGGATTTTCCAGCATGGGCTCCACCACAAATGTAACACTTGTGGTTTTGTGGTGAGCATGAATTCTATGCGTGGTCATTGCCTCATTTGCAACATCGAAAAGCGGAGTTGCAACCACGACCAATATGGTCATAGCGCCAGCAATTGCTGCACTGCAGACGATTACATGGAAGAGGATCTGAACAGGAGATTAAAGGCCATGCTTTTATTTTCGACGGGCAGGCAGTACCCGCAAAAATGGCGACAACCGATTCCGTTGGCACCCGGACATCGCTCACCTCCCGTCTACAGCGATATACAGCAACACCTGCCGCGGAGGGAAGGTCGAGGGTCTCAACTGGAGACAATAAAGAGTGTGCACCACGAACCAAACCTTTTGTACAGGCCAGATGAGACGAAATGAAGCTGTTTATCGAAAGAGACTCAAAAGAAGAGCAGTTTAGAAGATCCTTTACGCAGGACAGGTCTGGTGAACGGCACAGAATCCCACCACGTCCACACTGCCTCATAGAGAGAAGTGGCTGCCTGGAGAGCAGCTCGAACAGTTCCTGGGTTGTTCATTTTCATGGCACCACCATGCTTTGGCACCAGCGCCACAAGACTGTTGCAGACGCCGGAGCGTTGAAAAGCTTCCAGAGTCATCGCATGACGTGATAGGGAACTCGACCAGGGGGAGCTCCATTGGCCGGGTGACTGGGTAGACATTACCTCGCATTTACGAACTCACCGCGTGCGTTATTCACACAAGACAAAAGGGGCAAAGGCGAAGGGGAATACAAAACAAGAACCAGCCACCAAATATTCAGCCGGTTCCGGTGACCTGATCAGGCGCTGACGGCGTGGGCTTTGTCGGCATCGCGCTGAACGCCACCCCGCAGTAACCAAGTGGCCAAGAACTTCGCGGCTTTGCGAACGCTCACGCACACGCACTCAACGTCGTCGTCTTCAAGCACACCGATAGCCACTTCTTTGTCCGTGTGTAAATACCTCCGCGGCAGTCACCATCCCGGTGAGGGCCAGGCGGGTGAGGTGGAGTGGGAATTGTATGGATTAAGGCTGGCAACGTGCACATTTTCGGAAGGAAGTGTAGCGGTGGGGGGTCTTGGAATAGAGAGTGCAATCACGTAGGTCACATCGGTCATTTGGCGTAAGACACGGGAAGGGCCTGTGTAACGAGGACGGCAGAAGTTTTGCGCACAAGACCACACGACGGACCGGGAGCCTAAGGATAGTGCACATCACGGTGAATACTCTATTAGCGGCGTTTGTATGATCGTTCAGAAACAGACAGTCGATTACGAGCAGCCTGGCGGGCGGCGTCGGCTCGGGCGATGGAATCACGAGCATAAGTATTCATGGAGTCGGCGGCGGCGGGCAGTAACTTGTCGAAGGGTAATGATGGGTCTCGTCCAAAAAGAAAATAGAAGGGTGAATTCCCAGCCATGACGAGAAGAGTCATAAGCGAAAGTCACAAACGGTAGGCTAACGTCCCAATCGCGGTGATCGTCAGAAGCATACATAAGAGAGAATGCCAGTGAGCGTGCGGTTGAGACGTTCCGTAAGGCCGTTCGTCTAAGGGGGTGATAAGTCGTGGTGAACTGGTGTCAAACGGAGCACGAACGAAGTATTTCGTCAACCACTCGGGAGAGAAAGCAGCTGCCACCGTCGGTGAGCAGTTGTCGGGGGGCGCCATGGTGTGGTAGCAAGCCAGAAGGAAGTTAGCCACGTCACTTCCGCAGCTGGTCGGAAGGGCACGCTTGATTGCTTACCGCGTGGCATACTCGGTGGCAACGGCGATGTATTTGTTTCCCAAGCTGGATAACGGGAAGGGCCCAAGGAAGTCAAGGACAACAGGCGAAAACGGCTTGGCCGGGACATCTATCGGCTGCAATTATAGGAGGTGATTTTAACACTGGCGTCGGTAAGGACACGGCATGATCGAGAGACCTCCAGACAGTTATTATGTGCTATAGCTACCATAAATTCATGCAGGAACCAGCGCGTAACTCTGCACACAGAAACTTTGCTTGACCTCTTTGTTGTCAGCAATTGCCGGACCCCGAAACTATCGGTAACTATGCTAACTGCAATAAGTGACCACTTCGCCAGTTTTGTGTTTCTTGGTATATGTATCTCATCAGCCAAAGACAGACTGGAGCAGAGGCTATGAAGTTAGCGATGTAGAAAGCGCTTACGACGGTTTTGTGAAGCTGTTTCAGGCAGCTTATGATAGGAGCTTATCGTTAAAAAGAAAAATCGAAAACACAGGAACCGAAAACCTTGGATAACCGCTGAGCATTTAAAGCGAATTGCTGAGCCAAACAGTCTTTTTAAGTCTTTTATTGAAACTAAACGCCTGGCTACTCTGTAATAATTAAAAAATATGAAACAAGCTTCAGCGGGATTTGAGGAAGGGAAAGAAAACATACTCCTAAAACTTGTTTCGTCTTGTAATGGTAAGAAGGATTGAACTTGGAAAATCCTTAACAGTGCGCTAAACAGAAAAATAGCATATTCTTCCAACAAATGCAGTTAGAAATATTATTTCAATAACGCAAATTGAGCTTACCGATGACTTCAATGAGTATTTCATATCTGCGTTTAAAAACAGGATATGTTCTGTTACCAATGATTATCTTTAACGCACTGACGCCCTCATATATTTTTCCCTAGTAACGAATGACGAAGTGGAAGAAGTATACCGCAGCCTCAGTAATAGTCATGCCACCGACTTTGAGAACAATCAGATAAGGCCCGTGAAGGATGTTGTTGATATTATAGCGCCTGTTTTGTCTTTTATCGTCAACCTAGCGATCGAACAAGCCGTATTTCCAGCTCGGATGCAAAATGCCAACGTATTGCCCATCTATAAGAAGAGATTAGAACAACCTCGCAAACTGCAGGCCGATATCTCTTCTTCGAGTGCTCGGAAAGGGTTTCGAAAAGTTAGCGTTTATCAGGCTCATAAAATTCGTTGATAAACACAGCATTGTCACCCAGCGCACTATTGTTTCCGCACGCACCGATCTACCAAACTTGCTCGCCTGGGTCAAAAAGAATATATCTTAGAAGGAAGAGAAAAAACAACTTTGTGCTAGCTTTATTCATTAACTTCAAGAAAGCCTTCGACCGATCACAGGCAAAGCTATTCGAAAAATTGCAGGTTTACTGGTTTCGGGGACATGCACTAAATCTGGTGAAATCCAACTTGAGCAACAGCCATCAATACGTTTATATCGGAGAGAATTCTTCTGCAACTAAGCCAATAAAATCAAGAGTGCCGCAAGGAAGTGTCTTAGAGCCGTTTCATTCCAATATCTACATTAATGATGTAGTAAACAGTGCACCTGAGAGCGAGTTTGTTATTTACGCCGATGATACAACAGTACGGTTGTCAGGAAGTGACCGCCAGTCTTCTAAACGCGCCTAATACAACCATGGCAAACCTGGCAAAATGGTCCAATCAAAATAACCTAAAAGTTAATTCCTCCAAAACAAAACCAATCTTGTTCTTTGCGAAAAATACATCTCGCCAATTCACTCCCTCAAACATGTACAATGTGACGCCAATTAAGGTAGTAAGCAAGTTTAAAACGTTGGTCGTATTTTTTACAAGCGCATTATCCAGGGATGAAGATGTTAATAATATCGCAACAAAAACTGCCTTTGTTATGGGCACATTGTCCAAGCTCACATTTACAATATCCCTCCCTGTGAAAATGTTAATTTACAATTCATTCATTACAACACAGCTTAACTACGACCAAATCATCTGGGCTACGACGACGCTAACGAACAAAACAAAAATATTTTTAGCAAAAAAGAGCGATAAGGGTAATTTTCAATATCCCGCTAGAGAACTATATTCTACCTGCATTTTCACGTGCCCGTGTGGGAAACATTTTTCACCTATACGACTTCAGACTATTGCTCCTATCTAAAAAACTATCTCGTATTGATGACAAAAGCCTCCAGCACACCGACATAGTGCAAAGTAATTCCTTATATTCAACCCGTCGACAAGAAAAATGGCTTGTTTCGCGACCAAGGACTAATTAGGGCAAGCAACGATTTGTTTACAAGCTAGCAACGTTGCTAAAGACGTTACAAATTGCGAAAATTGATCCCTTGTCCACTCGTCCACGTCTGTTACTCCTGTATCCTGTCTCCAATTGTTGTATCTCGCAATAAACACGTACTTGTGCATTTCTATGTAATGTCTCTCATGCACCATGTTACTACTGTTATATTACTGACTGTTAATTTTTTCTCCGAATAGAGATGTTATGTACGTGCTGCTGCAATGCCTGATCTTTTCTTGTTGTCCGTGCATAATACACCGTAGGGGACTGAGGGCCAGTCAAGCTGACTAGTACAGCTTTTTTCCGAGTGTCCCTGCCTGTGCAATGTTCTTTCTGTACATGACAGCCTGAATAAACTTCAAGTGACCGGGAGGCAGAGCTGAGGACTACTTTCGGTGTTGACAGCGCTCGCAAGCGGCCACATAGCGGTGGATAGGGGCGGTAGAGGCGACGCTAGAAGAAACGCCGACGAACGCGGGTGTACGTGCGAGCGACACCAAGGTGACCAGCCGTCAGAGCATCAAGGAATTGTTCGAGGATGGGAGAATGCAGGCGTTGGGGGACGACAAACAAGAGCTCAGCGCCATCAGGGCGCAAACTGCGGCGGTAGAGAGTGCTCCCGTCGATGTCGTAACGACAAGGGAACGGTACGGGCGGTCGACGTTGAGACGGTCGATGATGGAGCCTAAGTTAGGATCCTTGCGTGTCATAGGCAATATGTGAGAAGGCCGATGTGGAGGAACGAGAATTGACGGGATGACGGGAAAGGCAGTCTGCATCTTGATGAAGGCGGCCGGATTTGTGCACGACAGAAAATGTGTACTCTTGCAACCCCAACGCCCAGCGCCCAGTAGGGTCCTTGAGGGAAGACAGCCAGCACCACAAAGCGTGGTGGTCGCTTACAACAGTGAACACTTGGCCAAACAAGTAAAGGCGGAATTTCGCAATCACCCAAACGACGACCAGGCACTCCCGATCTGTTGTGGAGTAATTCTTATCCGCTGAAGAAAGGAGTCGGCTGGAATAGGCAATCACGCAGTGGTGGCCCCGTTGCTGCTGAGCAAGGATGGCGCCAATCCTGCCAGCGCTAGCGCCTGTGCTAAGTTTTGTAGGAGCGGAAGGATCGAATTGCGAAAAGAGAGGTGGGTTGGTGAGAACAGCAATGAGGCTTGAAAAAGCGTCAGCGTGCTCAATACCCCAAGAGAAGGAACGTCTTCCTTCACCAGGCTGGTGAGAGAGCAGTGAATTCAGCGAAATTGGGGACGAAATGGCTTGAATAACAACACAGCCCGATGAAACTCCGCACGTCACTAGATTAACGGGGAATGGGAAAGGCACTGATGGCGCGGACTTTATCGGGATCGGGCTGAACGCCAGCAGCATTAACCAAGTGGCCGAGAAGTTCGCGGTGACCAAAACGGCGTTTCTTTGAGTTAAGCAGAGTTCAGGCGTGGCGGAAGAGCGCAAGGATGGACGAAAGTCGAAGCAGGTGCCTGTCAAACGTGAGCGAGAAAACAGTCACGTCATGCAAGTAGCATAGATAAGTTGTCCACCTAAAGCCGCGCAGCAGCGAGTCCATCATGTGTTCCAGTTTTACAAGGGCATTACAAACGTCAAAAGACATTACTTAAAAATGGTAGAGACCGTCTGGTGTGACGAAAGCGGTGCTTTCAAGGCCATTTCGTCGACAGACATTTGCCAGTAGCCGCTACGAATGTCGACGGAGGAAAATTAGCGGGCTTCGTGTGAACAAACCAGGTCATCATCAATGCGCAGAAGATGGATATACATCTTTCTTGGTGACCTTATTCAGATGCCGATAGTTGACACAAATGCGCCAACTCTGATCTTCCTTAACGAACACGACAGGGGGTGCCCAGGGACTTTTCGAAGGATCGATAATGTTTCCAGCATCTTGTCGACCTCCCGTTGGATAAAGCTGCGCTCAGAAAGAGATACACGGTATGGTCTCCGGTGTATGGGGCTTGCATCGCCGGTGTCAATCCAGTGAGTTGCAACGGGCGTTTGGCCCAGAGGTCGAACACAAAGGTAAAAAAATGTCACTATATGACACCATAAGGTGGTTAAAATCTTCAGCATACTTGGGACTCAGATCTTGCGCAATCATCCCGGGAATAGGAGTTCGACCAGAGATAGGTTGCAAAAGGAAAGACAAGGCGGATCAGGTGTTAGGGCAGAAATTGTGCAATCGACGAGAGACGTCAAATCAGCGAGCGAAATGTTTTCTGGAAGAACTTGGGGCGAGAGGCTGAGGTTAAGGACAGGAAAATAGGTGCTATTCGTAGTGACGCGCACGATGAGGTGTGGGAGAATGAAATTATGGTGCAGAATATCGATCATGGGGCAAGCGATGTAATCACCGTCAGGAACAGTTGGAAACGGTGACATATCGAGGTAAAAAGCAGAATCAGGGGGTAGGCAAGCGAACTCCGTGGAGCGAAGGCGGGTAAGGCTTGAGGAGGCGTCAGAGCATCCGGGCAAGTATAGTCGAAGAAGGCCGCTGGAGCAGTCAATAAGGGCAGACTGGGCTGTTAAGAAGTCCAGACCGAGGACCACGTCGTGAGGGCACTGGTGAAGTACGGTGAATGGAACCGGGATAGGATGACCGGCAACGGTTACTTGGGTAGTACACATCGGAGTAACGGCAGCAGTACTGCCATCGGCGACGCGAACTTTTGACGAAGCGGCAGGGGTTGTCAGTTTCTTGAGCCGGCGGCTAAAAATTGAGCTAGGTGCGGGTGCTTCGGCAGCAATGTCGATGAGGGCTGGGACAGGAACATCATCCAGAAAAACTTCAAGAAGATTACAGGGACGAGCAGTGGTCAGTAGAGGATTTGCAATCCGAGGCATCATGAAGAGTTACCTCCGGGAATTGCATAGGCTAGTTTCTCGAGAAGCAATCGGAGGAAGGTGGGGAGGAGCTGCGGCGAGGAATAGGGGAACGAAAACGGCGGGTTTGAGGAGAAGATAGGCGGCGGGACCTATGAACAGGCGCAGCGGTCTCGGGACGGGGTGGAGCATAGCCATATCGAGAAGCGGCGTGGTCCGCAGTTGGCACGACGATCAACGTAAGAGAATGGGTGGGGAGAAGAATACCAATGACTGTGACAGCGGCGAGAGATGTGACCGACCCGCGAGCATGTGAAACAGATGGGCCGATCGCCAGGGTTACGCCACTCCGCACCTTCATGACCGCGAACGGGTCATGAAAGTGTTGATGGGCGTAGCCGTAGCGGCCACAGGAGGGACGGTGCTTGAATTCAGGTCTTCCAGTGTGCTGCTAGAGGGCATGCCCATGTTTGCAGCCTCCTTTCGTACAACGGCCTGAATGAAAAATATAGTGGTCAGCGTGTTGTTCGGCAAGAGAGAGAGGGAAATTCAAGTTGTCGGCGTAAGGCAGCCATCGGTTCGGTAAACGTTTGGTAAACGGTAAAAATGGTGAGCAATTTTCCGGTGTTGGGCCTGCTCGAATCGCCAGTACACCTGTAGGACTGAATAAACTGTGGAGCAGTCTTTACAGAGGCGAATGTTGAAGGCGTCGTCAGCAATGTCTTCTAGTACGTGCCCTGCCTTGTCTGTCTCGGACATCTCGTGATAAACTTTTCGGCACAGAGCCAAGACATCCTGAATACAGAAAAGAAAACATTCCGCAGACGTTTGGACGCCAGCATCGTGTTCCTTCTTAGCAGCGAGCTGCCGTCCAAGTCTCGGAGCTTCTGCTTGCATATATCCTAAGATGTAACATCTTATACATGGTTTTGGAACCATACGCGTCTGGTTCCGACGAGGTAAAATATCACGTTCGCAAGCATGATCGTAGCGTCCAACGTGTTATGCTTGCTGACACGTTAATAAAGCGGCAGCCACTCCTCGACATCCACGTCGTCGGTGCCGCAGAAGGTGCCCGGGTTGCGGAGGTGTGCCACAACGACAGTCGATGCTGTTGGCGTGGATGGAGCCACTTCGGTGCTCATCGCGACGGTACCAAGGTGACGACCGCTGCGTAGATCTTGCTTGTGGGCGTGGCGTGTGATGACTTTACCTAGCACCTCACACCAAATATTACCGGGAGTTCTCCACAAGCAAGTGTGCAGCGAAGAGAGGTACTCCAAGACCTGAGGGTTTGCGAAAGCTCTTCTTCTTCCTCATAAAACTTGGCACATAACCACATGGGATGATTGGCCAAGGTGTAATGGCATTAGGAAAGAAATTTCCATAGGCGAACGCCGATCCACACACACTCAGCGTCGTCGTCTTCAAGAGCACTGACAGTCACTTCTTTGTCAGCGGGTAAAAATATGGCCATAATCCTACAGCTGCGCATGCCGGTGTGATTTAATCAGTCTCCATTTATACTATAAGACACTAACTTTCTATGCTACTGACGTGAATTATGGTTGAGGACTGGGCGAGTTGGTAAGTATTCATTTTAAACCAGCCAGAAGACGCGACACAAAGGAAGAAGCAAACAAGACGAGGCTCGTCTTGTTTGCTTCTTCCTTTGTGTCGCGTCTTCTGGCTGGTTTAAAATGAATTATGGAGTACTAAGGCTTCTAATGAACGGGAGCAGAGGGTGACTGTGATGATGTGCATTGTGTTGCCTCATGCGTACTAGGAAGAAGCCATTAAGGAAACGGAAGAAGAGCGCGTGAGTGTCCGAACGCAATGCAGGGATTCTTGTTGTTGATGTCACTAAGGCAACAACTATAACAACAACAACAGCAAGAATCTCTAGTTCAGTCACCTGCTGACATTGCCAGCGCCTTGGAAGGCATTGTGTGTTGCGTAGAGCGTCGATTTACATTTACTCTTATCTCTTCAACTACATTCACATGCACCTCAATTGATTTTATTGACTTCTTAATGCCTGAGCTATCGCGAATTGCTCTGCGGTCACCCGAGCGGCTTTTGGACCTGATAAGGTTATTTCTTCTATAATTAAAATATTGCATAATGAATCACCTGAAGGTCCTATAGGAAGCCACTGAGTGGCGTCCTGAGGAAATATTTCTGTCCCTTAAAAGCAATAGGAGGGCTTTACTTTAGACACTATACGCCCTATTTCTTTTAACATAGAGCCTAGTGAAATTGGTGAAAAGGGAATTGCTCAGCCGTTTAATGTCAACTCTGCGAACGATCTATTGAGTGAGCTTCAAACTGGTTTCAGGCGCGGCTGCTCTGCAATGCACACACTAACCTCAAGAGTAGCATTAGGTTATTTCACAACAGTTAGCAATTTGCCGCGTTGGTCACAGTAGATGTCAAGTAAAGCATACGACTCTGTTGAGATCTCGACGCTGTTACACAAATTACAAGACATTAATTTCTCAAACTATTTTGTAGCCTGGACCTCTGCTTTCTTGAAAGGCAGCGAATTTTGCTGTAGCCGAAACGGAGTTTCCTGTAGGGAGATTTAGACACTAAGGAGACGTACCGCAAGGGTCAGTTCTATCCGCTGTTCTCTACATCTTCCTTAGCTCCATTCCATGTGGTCCATTACATTCCGTGTACGCCGATGAAATCACGTTGATTTCCTCCGCGAGTGATATATATATATATATATATATATATATATATATATATATATATATATATATATATATATATATATATATATATATATATATATATATATATACTCGTTATCAGACTTTGCAGTATTGTCTTGATATTATTGACAGCTGGTTAAGAGCAATTGATCTGCCCCTCAATGTGAAGAAATGTGCACTGTTAGGTTTCCCGGTTTCTAACCCTGTAAATACTTGCGTGGTCTTTGGAAATCATATATGTCCACAAGTTCAGACAGCGAAGTAACTCGAAGTAATATATGACACTACTCTGTCCTGGCGGGCCCACATTGAGAAAGGTTCTGCAAAACGATTTTTGGCCCCTGGCATGCTGCGTAGGCTTTATAGCGCTTATTCAGGCGTTGATCTACGATTGTATGTCTGTGCAAATTTAGAGTTGGGCTGTGTTTTATTCGCTGGAGGTCCTCCCTATAAATTTTGTCCACTTGAGTTCTTGGAGCGTGAGGCATTGCACCTGTCTGGGGTTCCTAAATATGTGGCTAATGGTGTTCTGTTCCTTGAGGCACGAATCCCATTTCTGTCAGCTAGGTTTCCTCTCCTCACAGTTTAAACTTTTTAAAACCGTGCGACTCAGTTCTTCTCACCAAGAGTATAATACTCTTTCAACCTGCAGCATTTTAGTGCCGTATGGTGTCGTATGCATATTCCACATTAATTTTACAGGTGCTCTCGCAATGCCCAGCAACTCTCCTCCAGCTCAGACTGTATATGATGATATTTTTCCAAGGAATTCAAAGCTAATGTCCCTTCCACTTCTCGACGGTTTGTTGCCGGACAAACAGATGCCCTTTTGCTCTGATATTCTTATTGTTGCCTCGCAGTGCTGCGAAAAAGCTGATGCGGGCATTTATTCCCTCCATTGGGTTTGTCCTTTTCCCTACGTCTTTCCGAATTCACTGCAGTTTATCTTGCAGAATTATTAGCAGTAAACTTAGCCTTACATAAATTAAATAATTTCATTAGCCAAGTCAGAATAATGACGGATTCACTGTTTATTTGTTCTTCATATTCCACGTCCACATAGTTTCGTGCATTACGCATATTTAAGGTCCTGATCGCGCTCCACTTAAATTCGGCACGGTTGCTTCGGGCACCGGGCACTTTTAAATGAGGTTGCAGATTCTTTCGCAAGGGTCTCTACCTACGGATCAATTATTGCTGTCCTGTTAACCTGTGCATATACAGCTGCGGTGAGGTTTCGCAGCTACCAATATTTCAGGAATTTTGTGCCTCGGCACTTACATCATCTAACGAGTACCATCGTTTGGCATGCTTGCAGTCGCAAACAGTGGCGCTGGCGCACGCTGGAGGTCTCTAAGACTCGTTTGCGTTGCTGGGTTTCACTGCTAAACTTCTACCTTCACAGGCCTCGTCTGGCAGTGTCCCCATTGTGCCTATTTTGTGCCAAACCTGAGACAATAGACCACTGCCTACTGTTCTGACGCCGCCTCTCCTCTTTGAGGAGGCTCTTATTAAAAATTCCGTTTCAACAGCTGGGTCTACCTGCGTCCACGGTGGTTGTTCTTTCGATTGGCGCTTCTTTGCTTGTACAAAGCAACAGGAGTGTGCGCTCTACTGCGGAAAATGTTCTTAAAGAGGAGCAGTGACTCCTATTTTGAGACTTTTTTTCCTTCCAGCCCAGTCACTGGAACTCCAAACATTACATGCCATATATCCGAATTCCCACATAAAGCCATTGTTGCGTATTCAGCCACCTTGGTATCAGGTCTCCTATAAATCGGTTGTGCAAAAACCTATTGTTACTTTTTTTACATAAAAACGCTTCTGTGTCCAACGTTTAACCGCATGCATCTTACTCCGCTGTAGTGAGTATGTGCCATCTTTAATTGAGACCAACCAAAGAACCAAATGGTCAAAGCTGGTACGAGCATGTCTTTAGCTTTGTGTGGCTGTGTTGGGAAGCATGTTTATGAGGCTCGACGCTGAGGGTCAGCTCGCCAAGTCCGGCCAGGTATCTAAGTCCAGGGACTGGCCTCCCTCACAGCACCATGCCACCCTGTCACCCTATTATGCTACCAGCTCACGCCGCTGCCACCCGACACCTCGTTGCCAGCCTACACGGCCCCCTCTGGTCCCGCGACACCTCGCACTGCTGTAGGCGCCAAAACTAATGCACGCCTTCTCAGCCAGCGCTGCACCTTTCACAGTTTTAATCACAGCAACGAACGCGTCTTCAATGCCGAAGGCACACCTGACCAGCCGGCGCTACCATAGTCGTCGCTGAACTGAGATGAAGGACGCTCGTTTTTCATGCTTATACTCGTGTCCGTGTCGCTTTGTCGCTTTCGTCTGCATCCGCGTTTCTAATGCACCTGTGCTGTGTGCGTGTTCCCCGCTTTTTTTCTGTCCTTAGCTCTTAGGCAGACCGGGGCTCATTAACTACAAAGCAGTGCGTAGCAGCTCAGAGGTGCTGTGCTTTTATACGCACTATCTGAGGTGTTTATCCTTTCCAGGGTTACATGTGCGTTGCTTCACATGCGTCATTCAAGGCACATGTGAACTGTGCCTAGATTACTATACACGCTGCCCTCTGGAGACAGCAGCTGCAATTTGTTGTAAAGAGAAAGTGGAAGCAGGTCAATTAGAAGGCTGATGTTTATATGTAGAAGTGGATCAATAAGTAGACAAAGTTGCATTGGACGGAAGTGAACTAACGTGCAGGTGTGCGAAATTCTCGAAATCCGGATGGATGAGCGCTTATCTCTCCGCGTCCCAGAAAGCAAGGTCCCAAAGAGTTGCAGATAATTAGAGCGCATTCCAACTAAGGGCAAATGAAGTAGTTTTATGCCAGGACAGGTACACTGCGTGCGGAGGACCTCAGCGAGCGCCTCAAGGAAAACAGTTTATAAAGGGAATTCGCTACAACAGCATCGATGTGCTTCGTCCAGACTATATTACAAGTGGTCTATAGGCCTAGATATTTGTACTCTGTTACCACTGATAGTTCAAAGTTTTTGTACCGTAAAAAAAGGAAAGAGGTCTTTTCTTGTTCGGCAATTTCGCAAAACTGGTTTTTCAAACTTAATGAACAATTGCCATTGATCACATCAAGCAATCACCTTCGCGAAATCATGATCGAAATGCACCTGATAATCGTCTGTCGAGACCTTTTTGTAGAGTACACAGTTATCTGTGCATAGCTTCGTGGGAACCGAAGTTTTGTACAAAGTCGTTAACAGTAGAACAAAAACGGTCCCTCAAAGAATCCATGAGGAACATCAGATTGAACATGGACACAGT
The DNA here is from genome assembly GCF_052857255.1 of Amblyomma americanum. NCBI lineage: Eukaryota > Metazoa > Arthropoda > Arachnida > Ixodida > Ixodidae > Amblyomma > Amblyomma americanum. The sequence continues at coordinate 78,842,927 of NC_135501.1, read as the reverse complement.
GTTTGAAGCGATGAAGTGACGTCTATTTAAAAGGTAGACTGCGATCCATGTCAGTGTCTGGTCGTTTTTGATATAATAGGATATTTGTCAATTAGTGTCTCATAGGACACTTTGTCGAATATTTTGCGGAAATCTATGAATATCACATCTCTTTCTTTCCCTTCATTAATCGACTGCCCCAAGTCAGGCACAGTGTTGACTAACAGCGTATTTGTAGAAAAGCCGCGAGTGAAACCATATTCGACCCCTGTAAACATCTTGTGCTTCTGTATGAAACCTAATATATGTTCATTAATTAACACTCTGTAGAAAATTCTTACTAATTTTTCACGATGTTGATGTCAGAGATACAGGCCGCTAATTTTTATAGCACGATTTTTTTTTCCGATTTTTGCAAAGGTTTGATTTAGGCTGTCCTCCAGTAAAGAACCGTAGCGTAAAGACCTCCTGAACACGAAACAAACACTTGGTGGCCCACAATTCTGTGTCGCGTTTCGAACGAGCGTTCGGAATGTCATCGGGGCCCGGTGATTTTTGAACATCAAGGCTCAACAGTAAATAAAAATACTACTTTCGGTAATACCATAAGATATAGCGGGCAGTGCTATGCAAAACTATGGGAGGCAACCATTGTCATTTGGGACAACGGATTGAAGGTAATATTTAAAAGCAGAACAAAATAGAACATCCTCACGTACACATTTTTCATATCACTAACTCACTAACGATAAGAGATTTTACTGTGGTTTGGTAACTGAGGCGCTGGACAAAAATACATTTTCTCGCTGCTGCTGAACAGTAATGAGTGAACAGAAGCCGCGCTCAAGGGATCATGGCCCCTTTATTTATAATTTCCAACTACTCCTTCCCAGTCAAGCGCTGTAGCGTTTGCACAGAGATTCGTCTCGTCCATAAACACGAACTTGGCGTCCAGAACACTCCTTAGGCCAAGTGCTGTTCATTTGAATGCTTGCAGCAGCGCTTTTTCTTGCCCAGAGTGTACACATTACTTCTCCTGAAATTAAACAAAAAATTGCGCACGAATATTATCGCTTAAGCCAGGAAAAAACTGCGCACGATACTAAAAAATAAAGTGGACATATTGCATATAGAATCCCTCAACTATGAAAACCTTTTTGTTATCTCGTTTTGGGCTTACACTTAGGTGAGATGCCGGAAAGGACATTTTCTTTAAAGAATTTCCGATAGCAACTGGAGTCTAAAGACACAAATAAAATGGCAACAAGACACCAGCATTCATGACGCTCGAGATAAAATATTTTACAGGCACAGCAGAACCCTACTTCGGCAGGCCAAGGCATGCCTCGGGTCATTGTGCTGGAATGTTTGTCATGTTAATGTTATACTTATAAAATATAAGAGATTGTAAACATTTTTCGGCGTCAAAAGTGTTTTGCTGATATGACAGCAGTGAATATAAACGAGTCGACACAGAAGCATTTTTATCGCCTAGAAAATTTGGTGCCTTCTAAGGGTAACAGTATGCACATAGAAAGAAATTAACATAAAACAGCACTATTGTATAAATATGAACAATCATAGTTAGCGAGAGAAATTAATTTATTTTCATTTACAATGATTACGAAGCTATAAAAACCAGGTAGGATCACCAACGTCTCATTTACGCCCTTATAATGCCGCTAAAACATATAGTGATGTAGACACAGTTCCTTAACGCAGATGCATCTGCTCACCGTCACTATCGCTATAAAAAATAAATAGTATATCTCCGCAGGTCTTCATATTTTTTAAATTTTGAAGTTGCCCTGATTACTTTTTGTCATGTTGTTGTAGTTTCGTATTTAAGCAGCCGCGGCCTAATAAACCAGTTGTGGGAACGTCGCGTATCCTTTGTCTTCTTTTATCTGTGCATGTAAAGTTTGCGCCTGCAAATTTTGTCATGAACAGCCTCTAACTAGCCCAGATTTCTATTCTGTTCACTGGAAGAAGGCTGAATTTTGTGGCAGGGAAGCTTCTGCCTGTGATGATGGGGATTTTGCCACTGTGTGGTTCCGGGCGGACAACGAAAAAGCGTGTAGGCTTGCGGGGCGAGCCGGTGCACGTGAAGGATCGAACGTCAGAGCTGCGCGTCAAAACAGTCGTGGCATTGGGTGTCTGAGTGGCGGGACGTCCTTTTTGGAGCTCGGCATTTCCACAAGGCCAGCTAGCCTGCGCCGGCCGAGCACCGAGGTCTGGGGTCTGGCTGCCCGAGCAGCACCACGCTACCCTGCTGCAGGTCATGCTTGCCTTTCCGTGGCCAGTCGACCTACCGACAATCACTTGCCTACTGATTCCATCCTCCCGGTAGCCAGGAGATTCCAACGCACCTGTCTGCTGATACCGGCCTCCCGTTAGCCAGGCTTTTCTACCATCCGGCTGCCGACTGGTACCGGCCTCTTGGTAGCTAGAACATTACCGCCAGTCGACTGCTTGCAGATTCCTTCCCCGGTGAGCGAGCTGTACCCGCCCTGTCGAGTGCTTCGTCGCCGACAGCGACCGTCAACTGTCGTACACCTGCACCACATGGCGGTAGGACGACGAAGCAACGCGCACCGGAACCCAGTAGGACGCTGGCGTTCCTTTTGCTGAACCCCTCTGTGTTGTTTTAAGTGCCCCGTAGTGTATGTGTGTTTGCATCAGCGTGCTAGCGGGCTAGGTAGGATGAATTGTGTCCTCGTCTCACAAGAAAACAAAGTGCCGTGATGCAGAATGCGGCCTGTTTATTGCCCAGAGCTCCTGAACGAATTTGAGCCCATTAACTACCGCAGTGCATGTCCCATGAGCGTAAGTGTATAAGAAACCTGAATTAATGCTGATCTTTCTGACGTATTGTAAAAGAATTGAAGAAATATGCACCGAATGACTAACTGCCCTTTGGGAAAATTTCAGGCGGTGATCAAATAAGCTGCGAATTTCAGCGCCAACTTGTTTAAACCTGCCTCCCAATAACATTACTGGTGGAGTACAGACGGTTGAGAGTTGACGTGCTACTCAAGTTCACCGCATATATGAGAATCTGCCACTGACACAACACTGGCGCAAGTCGAACGGATGACATGGTCTTTACGCTGAAACGTCCGAGCGGCACCATAGTGGTTAGCCCACTTTTTACGTACAGTGGCTTCATTTGGCTTTCTGGGCGCGGGATCCAGTGATTCTGGAGCCGTTTTCCAGATGTATGCTGCTTAGGTTGACATGTACAGAGTTAAAGACAACACGGACGGTTGCGCTTTGGTAATTCGTGTTGTCTTTAACTCTGTCCTTTGCAGCTTAAAGCAGCGGACGTCTTGCATATGACCAAGAAAGTCAGCTGGTTAGTGAAAGCATACCCGCCTGCTGTTAGAAAGTTTAAGCGTAGCGAGACCCACGTTCGGATACGGTGAACCGCTTACACGAAGACCCAACTATGCCTGCTCAATGGCGTGTGTACACTGGCAGGTGCGTCTGAGGGACCGCCTGCGCATGCGTACTTGGCGCTTCGGAGGCACACATGCGCAGATGGCTCATCGTAAATGTGTATCGCGGTACTGATAACGAATGTCGCTATAATAATAATAATAATTGGTTTTTGAGGAAAGGAAATGGCGCAGTATCTGTCTCATATATCTTTGGACACCTGAACCGCGCCGTAAGGGAAGGGATAAAGAAGGGAGTGAAAGAAGATAGGAACAAATAGGTCCGTAGTGGAGGGCTCCGGAATAATTTCGACCACCTGGGGATCTTTAACGTGCGCTGACATCGCACAGCACACGGGCGCCTTAGCGTTTTTCCTCCATAAAAACGCAGCCGCCGCGGTCGGGCTCGAACCCGGGAACTCCGGATCAGTAGTCGAGCGCCCTAACCACTGAGCCACCGCGGCGGGGCCGAATGTCGCTATGCTAAAATTTCTTTTTATGCTGCACACTGTTCACAATTCCGACGCGTTGGAGCGCTGTGGAAGACGGCTGCTTCAAAAGTCTTTTACTTTAGAGAATAAAAATAATTTTTTTCGCTAGTCTACAGCGTAGTATGCGTCCTTAGGGTTTGTAGGGAGTGGGCATGTTCGTGGAGCTCGTTTTGAGGTTGCAAGAGAAGCATAAATCGCTGGTCACTTGATTCATTATTCCTTCTTACAATCATAAGCGCATATTTCATTCACTATGAGTGCTTGTCATTAAAAAGCCAAAGCGCTCCTGCACATGTGGCGCGGTATATTGCCAGAAAGCTTTGCGCTGATGGGCACTGTGAATAGTGTTAGCGAGACTCGGTAATTAAAGTGCCAGTTTAGTTTCGTGACGGCACTGGAGCCACTGCCGCAGCACGAAAGAAGCAGAGAAGCCTTTTAACTTCATGGCCGAGGGAAACGACTTTGTCGCTGTGCAAGCATGCTTGACATATTGAACACCAAACACTGCGAGTTAGGCAGTGAAACTGAAATGAATATTTTTCCTTCATTTGCGTGAGTTTACCTTGCCACTATAAAACCAAACACGGAATAGCGAGGAAAATGCGTCTGGTTCTTCATGTCGGAGCCTTGTAGTCCTGAATATGGTAAGTTAGAGGTAGTATAACCAGCAGCCGCCTCATAGGGGTGAGCAAGCGAACACATGCACTATTTTTCACCGTTATCGGAGTTGCAAATCCAAATAAATCATGAGTGTGCAGAAAAACACCAGCGTACACTTTATCGTTTTTGCTGAAGCTTTTGGTCGACGGGGGTAAACATTGCCAACAAGGATGTCGCGGTCCTACGAAGCCCAGCGTGCCCCTCAGCATATACTCTGACGACGTCGGTTGACACAGATACTACCGCTACTGAAGACGTCTTCTCGAAAACCCTGCTTGCAACAAAACACCTCAGATTCGTTGTTGAAGAGATTGTGTACTGGCGCAAGAGAAATTCCAGGATATGTTGGTGATGGAGGCTTTAACAGCACCTCTTGCTGGGCTATAGTTGGTGTAACAGTGTGTAGCAAAAGTAAAAACAGCGCTAATTTTTACACAAACCACACTGAAAGACCGGCGCCCGTCCTGTCTGGTATTTCTGGGTGGTTAGCGAGAAACTAGCGCTGTTTTTTCTTTTGTTACAGAATGGAGGCTTTTTTGCGGTTTTTTCGTTGCCACTTAAGTGATATATCACTGAAGAGCCGATTACTAAGCCCACGTCTTTTCTAACGCTTTTGGCTTTGCTTTCCAACCGCAGTTCAGTTCACTGTCTCTGTGAAATATATTACTTAACCAAACGCGATCAGCAAGACATCATTATAGGCCGACCACGAAGATTCGGTTGTATATATATAAAACACAACTTGCGGTACGTGTTTGCGGTATATTGTTGTACGTGCTAGAATTTGTATCCTACAATATGTCCTGAAGAATTTCGCGTTAAATACTGTTTTTAAGTCTGGATAGTGCGTAACGAAACACCTACCCACGTGCACACACAGACACACACGCTTATTTGCGTGTGTGTTCATGTACATTACTCGAGTGGAAGCTCCTGAAATGCATTCTTAGCTAAGAGATTTTTCTCATGATATTCTGAGCACGTATGCTTCGGCGTGGCGTTCACTGTTTCATCCGGGCAGCTGTCGTCGCCAATTTATAACCAGTATAGCTCGGCGATAGGTGCGGACCTGATGGAGGATAGAATGAGAGGTAGCAGCGGGTTATGACAATGACAATGCACGCGGCGTTTTGAAGGACCTCCCGACAGTCGTGAGGAGTGGCGACTATTGGTACTTAGGATATTCCTGGGCGAAAATTCACGCTGCTTGTGCAGTGTGTCAGCAGCCTATCGTAGCCGGCGTGCCACGGAGGAAGGAAATTTCAATATGCCAATTGCTGTTGGTGGGAGTTGTTTCACAGAGGCAAATTTCGGTCGCTTTTTACAGCAGCAGCTGTTAAGGGCACGTTTAGCAACGATGGAGCTTGCCCCATTTATTACTCAGCGTGTATAGTAGCGTCACGCACGACGCCACTGTAACGTGCAACGCTGAGTGGGCCAACCGCAGTGACATCACGAGTGACAGGTTAAATAAGTCATGCGCACAGCGTCGGTGAATAAAAATGTTATAAATTACACAATCTTATACTCACAACAGTAAACAACTATCGCCGAACCTCGCGTTATGCAGTGGCAATTGTCCTTTGAGCTTTTGGCATACTTTGCACGTTCAAGACGTCCGGATTTTGGAAATATAGCAGTAAGCTTAAAAGTTCGGGATAGCTGGTGCGACATGCGTCATCGATAACTGACGGAGCGAAACATGACAGGAATAATGTGATGGTCGGCCCACACAGAGCGCCACACTAATAGCGCTCTGTGTGCGCCGTCGTAGAATTCCTGTTGTTTTTCTTGGCGACAGTTATCGATAAGCATTCGGCATCCATATTAATCACTGGCTACAAAACCGCAACATGTTGAACGGTGGCTTCGTCTTTCTATGCACAGTCATGGAAAAAAAAATTCTGGATGTGGTTTCCCAGGAAAAAGAATACTTCTATGCTCTCGTGAAAAACAGATGAATACAAAAAAATTTAAGCAGAACGGGGCATGCTTGCTCCATCTTCTAGAAAAACAGCATGACACTGACTGTCGAGAGAACTCAAAAATCAATTTTTTTGGGGCCAATCTGCATCCCGAAAGCGTTTGTCCGTGACTTTACACTTAAAGAGACACCGTGGAGAAATTGAAGTTGGCCTGTATCGATAGAATACCAGCTCCTGATCACAAAAACTCCACTCTTACTGAAAACAAAGCTCTTGTAAGGTAGAAAATAGCAAGTACCAAAATACAGGTATCGCCACCATAGGCAAATCTCGCAAGTACAAGCCTGGTGACGTCTTAGGACAAGTGACGCCACCTTGGAGGAATTTTCCTTCCTCAATGGACGCCACAAATCTCTGAGGCTGACAAAAGAAGGTTGCGCGGTTCAATATTGAAGTAGGTTTTGTTTTAAAAACGATAGAGCACTTTTATCACACAAGGAAGACAGACAAAAAACAACCTGAATGTTGGAAGCAAAGAAAACCTATGCTTGGCGGCGTCACAGGCGGCCAGGAGAGTTTCCATTTTTTATGGTGCTTCGCGTCTATGAGCTTTGCGTACCCCGTGCTTTTGTTTTTGACGCGCCTCGATTTACAAGCGCCGAAAAACAGAGGAACTCCAAGTACCGCGCCAAGTGCTGGCTAACCTTTGAAGGATCCTGTTAAGGCGTGTCCGATGATCGCCATGGTCGATGAAAAACTATGATGGCACGATGGTTGGTGATATTACAAGGCGGTTCGCAGTATAAACAGCACTTGTCTCTTCGCACGCTCGCCCGGCGAAACATTCCCGACTGTGCCAGTCAACTTCAAACTACTTAACGAAAATTGTTTATTAGGGACGGGAGACAAGGTACAAGGCAGTTAAGCAAAACTGCTGATGACCTAGCGCTGTCAGGCCAGGATATACGTAGCGAAAGCGCGGAGATTTCTGCATCGGATGAGTTCATTCACTAGATGCGCCTTTATTAATCGGTATACCTTGGGCCGTCGTGGCGGAGTGGCAGCGTCTCCGCCTCATACGCCAAAAGCACTGGCTTGATTCTGAGCCACGGAAGAGGATTTCTTTTTTTATTCAGTGAGCGGGCGGGGGGTTTCAGTGGCTCCCATAGATGCCGCCACCGAATACGTTCGTTAGCGGTTAAGCGCAGGCTCTGTTAAGGCGCGTTTATGCTCCGGCGTAACGCGCGCGCTGCACGTTACGTCGTCACGTCGTCAAGTGCACGTTACGCGTCACGTCGACCAAAGCGAGGCCCTCTATACTCCAACTGCGCTTGACCGCCGACGCGTTTGGCGGCTTCGGCGCACTCTGACCGCACTGGCGGCGACTTGGAGCATGTTTCTATTTCGCGCCGAGTGCGCAAGCCGCCGCCGGCCCGGCCAGACTGATTCGGCTCCGCAGCGAGGTGCGCGTTGTGACGTAATCCAATAGCTTCGGCAGTTGGGCAGAGCTGTTCTTTCCGAGCTCTCCGCTAATTTAATCCATTCACAGTACACACATCTGAAGGTACATGCAAGTGGGCGAGAGAGCCCGATCCAGTCGACCCGTTGGATCTAGCGGAATTAAGCCATTGAAGCGTCGTGCGCCGACTTTCGTTTCAAGCCTCCAACTTTAAACGCGACCGCCCTTGAGCCCCCATTCGTTTTCTTTTGTGGAAAATAAATAAACATATAACTTGGCCCTTCCGCGCCATTCAAGGAATCACAATCCGTTGGCCCCGAAGTCCCGGTTAGCCTCTGATTGGCGCAACGCGCCGACCTTGTCCTGGCCCCTCGCGATTCCCCGCACTGGGTTTATGATATTTAGTTTGCAACGGCAGCTCACGGCGAAAGGGGGAAACTACCCGCCGGCGCCTAACCTAACTGTGCTCCCTCAAAAGCATCGCACGCTCTGTGGGGCTGAGGTCGCTGAAATGCAGGCCGGAGTGTTTGCGAGAACTATGTCGTCGGTTTCGGGAACGGGATCCATCGCAACGCTGGCAAGACGCCGGTGCAAACGTAAACGAAGCGACGGCAGCGACGCCCGATAGATTCCTTCAACGTGCGGCGGCGGTAGCTTTCATTTCGGCAGCTGCTGGACCGAAACGCTAGCCGCCAGAAATAACGGGGTCTGCGTTTACGTCACGTATCACGTCACTTCGTCCTGTGACGTCATAAGAGTTCTCCGTGACGTCATAAAAGTTCTCGAGTTTGAATCGGAGCGGCGGGAAAAACTTTTTGAACTTCCAATCGAAATTTCGTTGAAATAAATGTATCTTTCGCTCCAGGACAAGCGGCAACAAAGCCATGAAATGCCGAACTATCAGATTTTGCTAACAAAAAAAAAATCTGATAGAGTTCTCCTCAGTGTCCTTTTAAGTTTAATTAAAGCAAGGCACAAATCCAGCGACGACAGACGTTTAAATCGTGATATATTCATTCATGCAAGCATTCCATGCGACTGGCTCGAAGTTTCAACGTACCTTCAGTTGGTGGAAACAGTCTAAATGCAATGCTGTTCGAATCAGCGCTCATGACCGTATATGTTCTGCTGAGTGCATTTTCAGCTTGTCCTGGTGATGTGAAAAGAGGCTCAGTTATTCCTTAACAATTTCTGGATGGGTACTCTACGTGTAGAGCGCACTGTGGTGTGGTTGGAAAGCTGTGATAATGAGCGGCTGCAGACATTTTAGAAATGCAAGTATTTGAACTAAACCATATGGCGAATTCTCCTTTATATCAGGAACTTCTGCACTGAGCTTCGCATCCATACGACGCTCAGTCTCTCACAAATGTATTTTGCATTTTAAAATTTATAGTTTCGACCCAGCCGTTTTTTTCGTGCAGCTTTGAAATTTTGAGTGCTCTAAAACTGCCCAACAGCTCATAATTGCTTTGCGTGTTCTTGCTTGGGGCCTTAGTCGGGATATTTTTTGAACAAGGTCATGGTTTACATTGGCTGTTTCAGGTTTTCAGCACGCGCACAACTGACTAGGAAAAATTCTCTATTACGTCATCTATGCGTCATGCGAAGGTCCACATTCGGCCGCGCCAAAGACGGATCTTTGTTTTCGATTTTTTATTTCATTTTATTTTGTTACCGTAAAGGCCCCGGGGCATTACATAGGGGGGGGGGGGGGGGCGGCGGCAGGCATCATCACATAATCAAAGAATTATAGTATGTCATCACACGTTATCAAAAAACCTGAATAAATAAATACAATAGGTGCGGTGTACACATATAAACCAGAGTGGAATTGGCCTGGCTGGTTGGTTCATGACATACATACATGTGCGTATACAAGTGACTAATGAATTAGATTTTTTGGGGTAAAAGTAGGCGAAAAAGAAGACAGGCAAAAATAAAGCATACGAGGTAAACAGCTCACATTCGGGAGGTAAAACAGCTCACAAGCTGCTAACAGGCCACTAAAATGCAACACAAGTGGTATGGTGCCAAAGTAGTACTGATTTAAAATGCAATTATTGATTCAATTTACCAATTTGGTTAATAGAGTCTGCATGATCAGTATACACTACAGAAGGTAAAGGAAGGTTATAAACTGTAATAACCTTCTGAACGCTGAAGCCTGCACTCAAAAAATAATCGATACTTACCGATGACGTCAACCTCAATGAACACGTGGTCAGATGCTTCAGATTTGAGAACAATATTGGCTGTAACATTCCTGGAATGAGAAACAAAATCGTTAGCGGACTTCTGCGTTTCTCAGCAATGCGAGCTCTGAGCGCAGCTGCTGTAAGCGACTGCATACAGAACACATAGCTAGGGCCGAACGAATGCGCAGTGCCGGAACAGGGCAGCGTCCACACCGATCCACCTCTTCGGAGCCTTGCCTCGGGCGAACGGACGGTGGAGCGCGCTACTCTGGTGCCACCTCTATTATCTTCATGCTACCGCCGTACCCTAGTCCTCCGCTTTCCTCTTCGCGCTCTCTTCGCTATCACCGTGCTTTCCTGTTCCACTGCGCTTCGCGTTCACTCCCTTTCGCCCTCTGCTGCACTCGTTCGCTCTGCCGGTTACACAGAGGCCGACGGCGACGCCGCTCAGCCCACGAACGAGGCTCAAGAGCTGCGCTCGAAAGGCGGTCGATTTCTAGAGCCCACTTAACGCAGTACAATTGTGTATTGCAGGGCCGCAGAAAGCTGTAAGGAATTCTGGAACCTTCGTCACCATGGTTACCGCTCCGTCACGTTTTCTGAGGTTTGCCTTCTATTTCGATAATAGCGAACATCCAGAATGTATATTTCAGTGCGAGAGCAGTACTTAACAGGGTCATCACTGAGTTTGTGTGCAGCTTGACTTTGAGGATTGCCTTGGGCAAACCATAAAGAAATAAATAAAACATTCCATGTCAGGGAATCAAACCCGCGGTGGCGTGAACAAAGCAGCTTCGCTGGCATCTGCGCGAGAGCACTATGCCACCACCGCAGCCGATCATGCCTCGTGTTAAACTGCAACACACTCTCGCGCCTTGTACTGCGCATTGTAGGCTTCATTGTAGGCATTGTAGGCTTCATACACACTCGCGCTGTGCATTGCACATCATCTACTTCATCAACGTATATAAATATTAAGCTAATTTCATCGCCAGGCATGCCGACGACCGGGCAAAGAAAAATCACGAGCCAACGGGGCTAAAAACATCCTTTCGCACGCCTACTCTGTTTAACTACTTTGAAAAATTACTACTTTTTACTAATACGCTGCTCAAGCTGTTCTGGCCTCTATGGCCAAAGAATCAAGGCATCGCACAGCTTTGAAGGGAAGAAAGCTGGCGAAGTTCGCGTGGCTAGTCATCCTTTCTCGCCCATACAAAAAACTGAGCTTTAAAAGAAGTGCGCCAAAAAAGGGCACCCTGAGACCCTTCAGGGTCAGCGCCACAAATATTTCGAAATTCCCACTTTTAGTTCCGCTTGTCATAACTTTTGCTTTGGGAACTAATCCCTACTCGTCGCTCCCATCCTATATGACTACACCGCTGTGAGCGACTGCACAACTGGAGACCACCTTAAATTAAGTAATAAAGTAAAATTAAGTAGGCCCGCCGACAACGTGCTCTCCGAAGTCGTGTTTATTGTGTACTATAGTAAGGCAGCGAGAGCATTTGATTAATTCTGGTTTTGATGTGTAGAGGAGCCAACACACCAGGGCACATTGCCGCGCTTGCTAGGGCCGGCTTTGTCCGTCTTGAGGCGCATTCCCCGAGATTTCGTACCAGACAAATAACGATGGTATGCTGAATATATTTGTAACATCGAGGTCAAAGGTATCTGAACCCGACCCTCTAAATTTCGAACCATGCGTGGATTGATGCAAGGTAGGAGCGTCCTCTTTGAAACGGGGGGTGTGGGGGGGGGGGGGGGGGGCTGTTGCCACCATGCTCGTATTTTTTCTTTATATCTCTTTAACTGTGTTATAAATCTGTCCGTTTGCGTTTGGCGCATGATGGCCTTAGCTACCAATGTCATATAAAACACAACACAACACAAATCACTCTGTACTTCCGGCGTTTTTCAAAATACATTTTAAATCCTACGTTTCTACCCTTAAGTGAAAGTGACCTATCTGCTTTCGAGTCACCAAACTTCCAATCCTTTTTGCTAGCTTCTAACGCAGATCCATTCACATAACCTCGCTTACCCTCCGCGCCCCCGAGAGTGACCGTTCCGTGTGGTGGTTCGAAACCAAGGACCGCGTAACCAGTTATGGCGAAGTTACCATGTGTTAGCGCCTAGCTCGACGGACAATGCCGCCTCCCCACCCGGCACTCAGTCGGGAGGAGGCCGTCATCCTAAGACAGATACAGACCGGGTCACTCCTCGCCCCGGCAGTGCTACACGTACTTCACCCAGAACTCTATCCGAGCGATGTGTGCAATGTTTGTGCAGCTGGTCCGGCGGACCAATGGCACATCATGTGGGACTGTGCCAGGTTCCCGACCGAGGCTACCTCCAGGATATACCCGCCCGAACTACAAAGTGCAGTGCAGTCTGCAGACAAGGACATTCAACTATGGGCCGTCCAGCAGGCCCGGGGTGCGCTCGAAAAGCACAAGCCTCACGACCCACCACAAACGGGCCGAACGGGGGTAGTGCAGAGGAGGGCATAACCCCGGGTCGACGCTTGGCCAACGTCACGACGCGTCAAACCGTCGGTTGCCGGCATTTTCAATAAAGTTTTTCCTACCTACCTACCTCTGTTATATCTAAAGCGACCCTAGGGCCATTAGTGAGAGTGACTGGGCCTGCGTCGACATCCGGATTGTTACCATCGCATTCGAGTGTAAGAGGCTCAGTTGTTGCAACATTTACCACACGCTGCACATGTGTCATCTTCTTGCCTATATTTAGGGTGCCACCTGGTTTGGTAAGGGTTCTGCCTGCTGATGCACTCCTGGTGTCGAGATTGACGCAGTGTGCCGGTTTCGATACCAGGCGTACATTGTCAGGTGGAGCCGTCATGCAGTGCGGCACGGTTCGGAAGTTGGAGGAAAGGGTTCAGTTACTTTTAACCCCATAGTACGTAGCATATTTTTGTACCGCCTAGAAAGCATAGATTGCAAATTGCAAATTGATTCTGAGGAAGGGAATGACGGAGTAACTGCCTCACATATCTTGGTGGACACCCGAACCGCTCAGCAAAACGAAGGAATAAAGGAGGGAGTGAGAGAGGAAAGGAAGAAAGAGGTGTCGTAGTGGAGGGCTCCGGAATAATTAGGAACGCGGCCAGATTGGAACGCGGCCGCGGCAGCCACGTTCCAATCTGGGAACTCGGGCTCAGTAAACGAGGGCCTAAACCACTGAGCCACCGCGGTGGGTATATTTTGAGAGATTTGCTCAGTATCTCGTTTTGAACATTTCATCGGTTAAGCAATGACGTGTTCGTACAAGCCTGTGACAAAACGATTGGCACATATTGTTAAGAGTCTTAGGAAAAAATTTGATATCCTTCAAGAATATGGGTTTTTTCTTGAAGGATAGAAGTTCCCAAACCATTTATTTGCTTCTATTTTTGATAACAAAAACCGCGTCACTTAAGGGCATATAAAGTTTTATTACGTACCGCTTGTACCAAGCTTGAGCATTGTTTCTGAAATGGAAGAGAAACAAGACACTTTCTGAGGGCTTTTTTTTCCGCGACTGTCTACAAATTTGTTCGCATCACTCTTTCTCTGCAGAAATAGTGGCGGCAATATTTCTGTCCGCACTACAGTTCTGAAGCTCAAGACCACATATCCATGACTACAAATGGTAGAATCTTGGGAGGGCCCTCGCTTAGACCGACATGGTCCTATGGCGCAAGGCCACCGGCATGGCATATATTTGCCAGTAGGCAAACGCGGGTTTCCGGTAGTTACACTACAATGCGCAAGAGAAGTAACCTATAATCCTGTCGATGCAAGGGAAGAAAAAATTGTAAAATTTTTACTTGCACACTTCAATGCGAATAGAACTGTCACTGCGTTTGTGTTGTTAACACAAGATCACATTGGAATTTGATTGTGTCTTTAGATGCAGAGCTTGAAGGAGCCGAATGTGGATGTGTCAATGGTCGGCAAGCTTCAGACGATTTTGCATTATGCGGGGTGTTTCACCTAAATTTTCCAATTTTTTAAAAGTAGGCTTTTTGAGTTAGAAGAACGCTTTTTTCGGCATAAAATTGTCAGCGGTGTAGAACATGAAAATTCAGCTAAGACGAGCTAACTAGTAGGCTGGTTAACTAATATTGAATAGTTAACGTTTTAACTTTTACTGTTAGGCTCCTTAATTATAGAGAGCCGCAATACTTTTGTGGTGCGGGGAGCCCTCCTTCTTTCGGGCTCATCTAATTTCTGTTAGGCTCCTTAATTGTTGAAAGGCGTGTAGCCAACCGTAAGTAACATCCATTAGAGTTTTTAGAATTTCGAGAACGCGGTTACCTTGAACGCTGTGACGTAACAAATTTTGGCTACATTGCGCCAGAATACATGCGCTTTCGAGAAGCTTACTGGCAAAACGACGTCTCCAGTGGACATAACTCGTCGAAATAGCCAAAATTTGTTGGGCGAAAGCACCGAGGGTAACCGCATTCTGAAAATTCCTAAAACTGTAATGAATATTACTTACGGTTGGCTACACGCATCTCACTAATTAACGAGCCTAATAGTAAGAGTTGAGAAGTTAGCTATTAAATACTAGCTAACAACTCTTGTAGTTAGCACGCCTGATCTGCATTCCGATGTAAAACACCGTTGATAATGCTAGGCCGGAAAACGCGTTCTTCTAAATTAAGAAGCCTATTTTTAAAAATTGTGTAAATTCTTAGGTTAAACACCCTGTACATATTCATGTATCGGCAACAACCGGGTGCCTTGTTAGCGCTACATAACTGCTGGGTCACGGAAAAAGTGGCCCAGGAGCGCGTTTCAATGGGTCGTGACTGTGGAAAAGCGCGTCATTTTTCATGGGCACTGACATAAATTTTTGCCCGAGAATCCTATTGCAACGGTGTTTGGTCTCAAATTCGGGGAAAACTTAAATGATTGTCATCAATTTTTTTCATAAAACTAGTGAAGCGTACGTAGTGTTCCAAATATTCTCATTTGCTTCCTCTTGAAACTTTTCCTCAAATAGAACAGCTGCCCCGTATTGCTGTGCGTTAATAATGTGCAGGAGTTCGAAGGAAACCTTATGCGACTGCAACTGCTGAAAATTGATCACATGAAAAAAATTATGTACGACACTTAAGATTTCTTATGTGTTCTGGATGCGAAAACAATCATTTTTATTTTACTTTTATTTTTTTAGTTTAAAATTTTAATAATGGTATTTAACTATTTTTTTTCTCATCGTAATCCCTGCTCACTAGCATGATGTCGTAAGGCAATGCATATGCTAGGTTCACCTTTTTTCGTCAGCAAGTAACGTGGGTTTGTGGCCTAAGTTGGAGTAGCAACTGAAATACCTTCTGGCTGAAACAGGAGGTACAGCGTTTCGGTACAGCATGCGCTTTTTCCATGTCATGTGGTTCGTAATCAGTTTGAGGAGCCGCGAAGTAACGAACACTGCAGGAATTTAAACGACACTTTTTCTTTAGCGTTCTCTGCAACACATCCGAAAACAAAATTGCATCCTTGCAGTTAATTGAAAGACTTCCTACCGGACTGGTTTCCGCTGCTAATGCGGCGTCAATCTTTGCCGCCCGTTCAGCTGTTTTTTGTCATGCCAAGTTAGTGCAGTGACTAACCTCGTGCTTTGTAAATAATGTGCACATAGCTTCTTTCTGTACGTACATAACCTCGCGTAGTAAATACCATGCTGAAGAAAAAAGTAGTTTTGTGGCTTATTGGTGGTATGCAGCACACCACGCAGTCTAAAACTCCTGGGTTTAATTCCCCGCATGTGCCGAAGAAAGTTTATAAAACATTTGATGCTACGGGGACATCATGTGTAGTTTTTTAAACCATTTCTGAGTTAACGACGCCAGGTTTCGTTGCCGACGAGACATATATTGTTTTCGCATTCATAAACTCACTTGCTCTATATAATTTGAGTATCTTCCTGAATGTTAACTGCTTAATACCACGGACTAAAGTTATGTCTTTTGAAGTCTATCATTCTATATTGCACCACATTGTATAACTTAAGTACCGGCGGAGACCTTTCTTCTGTATCTGTCCATCAACTTAAAGGAAATTACTGCAGGAAGGTCAGATGCAAGGGCATAGAAGGTAGGGGACAGTTGTCCAAATGCTGCGTCTACGCACTGACAACTCTGTTACTCTGTATACGGATACAAGATCTACTGCGTGAGTTTACAACTGTTCTTTTTTTTTCTAGCCAGCCTGCACTTAGCCAGACGTCTTGCTTCACATTCGTCGAAGCTCCTCTATTGTAGCCTGGAACTGATTCCCATGCCTATGCTCACTGTGGTCGCACATATATTTCGCTTGATCTATATGACCCACATCTGCGGAAGGCTTTAGGTAGGCTACGAAGATAGCCTTAGGCAAGTTACGAAGTGCGTCCTTCTGAACGAAAGCACCATGTTGGATTAACTGTTGTAGTCTTTGCTGGCAAGTAGCCTTGTGGCGCCAGGAAACGCCCCGCATGACAGTGCCTTTTGCGTTCATTACAGCATTTCGCATTTCGCCCAGACCGTGCGACGAGCGCTGTCGTCCAAAAAGAAAAAGAAGAAAACGGGTTTTTTACGCTCTTAGATTAAATACGACATTTCGGTGCATGTGCAAGTTCCTGTTTCAATTCATAATTTTCTTATGAGGATGACCAGAACTTCGCTCATTTTTGCAGTTTCTGGCTAAAACCACGCAACCGATATGCGCGATTTTCGGTCACTCACAAAAATATTGGAGCTCGCCAAAAGGGTGTTATGTGCCGTTGTTAAAAGCAGATCACGTCACACTCACTTCGACGCAACTGGTTCCAAGTAAATAATTCTGCGTGTCGCTCCACCGCTGACATTGGCAACAAATGGGGACACCGTGCATCTTGTTCGAGAGATGTCGCTCAAATTTGCTGACACCAGAAGTAGCACCATATCTTCAGGGCTTGCGATCAACTGCATAAAAATGAATTGCATGATGGTGGCGCTGATTTAGCATGTTAGTTTGTTTGCAGCACTGTCCTATCTAATGATACAGATATTACAAAAGGTATTTTAACATTGGTAGGCGCTGAAAACCAGGACTTAACTTTTGTGCGAATAGTGTTTATATTTTTTGTTTCATTATATTGCATAAAGCAAGCGGTATTCGTAGAGTATGTACTGGTGCAGATGTAATTAGTTTGAGTAGAATATAGGTCCCAATGTAATCGAATGAAATAGGGCGCTCTATAAGTTCTGCCAATGTGAATGTAATAAGCATAAAGCAATAAATAAACTCGAGCGTAATACAGGAAAAAAGACAGACAACAAGCATCAAATACGCTAATAAAAGAATACAACTCTGATTACAACCCGGTAAATATTAAAGACCATAAGCATGACATATCAAAAAGAATGAAGACATGACAATCTTTTGACAAAACAGAAAGTGCATAATGAGAAATGAACAGCTATGAAAAAGGGTCATGCAAAGGCAAATATAACTTTGATAACAATAAAAAAACATTTTTTGAACAAGCAAAGGTGATAACTGCATCAAAAATACATGTATTCCGCTGCCATTGAGGAGTTTTGTGATGGAAACAAGCATGACGCCCTGTACATTACAAAAAAAACTATTGTGGAATGGCGCCAACCACCGCAATGACTTTAGTTTGACAACGTGAAAAGTATTACAGTAATCAGTTCTAAGAATGTATTGAACTTGTCTCTTTGTAGATCACTTATGAAGGTCAACATTGCCTAGATATACTTTATTACATAACTAGGCCTTTTGTCCCCTTAGGTGTTACAACAAGCGCAGTCGTAGGCAGCCCGCAATTAGGATGGCGCTGAGCACAAATAATTTATAGGCAAAAATGTGGCCGAACAAAGCGACATAAGCAAGGTGCTCCTCGGCTGACGGGATTGGAATGCCCGTTGCTCTAGGCCACGCTCCATATAACGGTCACATCGACCATTTGGAATAAAGCGCCTCAAATGCGGACTACAATTTCAAACATTGTGAGAACCTCTGTGCGTGGCATTATCCTTTCAAAGTGATTTGTTCTAGTCTCGCATACAAAGTAATGCGGGCAAGTGTGGCTGGCTGTAAACTAATAATTTAACGAAAGAACAAAGAAGACAGCAGAACACGTTTCGTTGCAACATAAACATAGTGATTCCTAGAACTGTACGGACGTACTTGCTCAACATTTTTGAAGATTGATGACTCTTGGTTGGGTGCAGCTTTTTTTGTTCTCTCTTTCTTTGGAGGGCGAAGATGTGCCCAGGGATCGGGACCTAAGCGCACAGAGGAAAATACATAAAAATAAAATTATCTGTTTCAGCTATATTTCTACTGCTTTTAGTCATATAAAACCGATTTTTATTTGAAAACCGTAAGCTTTGAGCCAGCGTGCTTCCGTGGCAGGAAGGCCAAGAGCTTATTCACCATCTAAGTGCCATGTGGCATCCTATAACTGCGCGACACATTGTCCGACATGACACTGCTATATTTCCGCTCATGTTCTCTTTCTGCCTACATTTCGCAGTGAGATATTCAAAACAAGAATAATGAACTCGTTCCGCGAGCGATAACCAAAACGGAAGCTCTGCTTTCAGTTCTACGAATGGGGTTGTCGCAGACAGGCACGGGCACTGCCTTATCTGGAGCCCATTGTGCACAAAACGATAACACAATAAGAGCAAAGTGCGTTCTCCTCTTGCGCCTTGTCATCGTTTTGTATGCTAATGATCTGAAATTGCTGTGCCGACTTGAACAACTCATTATTTTCGCTTCTCCTTGTTATTATCCTGCTTGTTACAGTGCAGAAGAAGCGACACACAAAATTATGTATAGTAGCTTCGGTGTTCATAAGCCACCACCCGAAAGCAGAATGTCGGAGGAGCGCACGGTTCTTGTCCGGCAATAGACAACGAATTCCGGAGGAACTGCCATCCACTAAATCATTGTTTCAAATTTGGTCTAAATGCATGTCAACTTCAGTACAGCTGCGCAAAGCACGAGGTGCAATATTAAGTACCTGGTCGAAGCTTACTTCAGGAAACGGTGTTAGTCTAGCTATGACGAAAATATTGCGCATGGAGCTGCGAATCTAAAGACTTGGATTGCCCACAGTCTTTTTTAAGTGTCGCGCTGCGCACCGCGGTGCATTCATTTATTGTGAAGCACCCATCGCATTATAGGCACGAGCGCCATGTTCTTGCATAAGCAGAGCGAGATGGTACATCGTATACATTTCTCGACGGATGCGGGGACGCCAGGTATTCACATAGCGTGCGTGTATTTTTAATGTGATAATTACGATGATAATGGTACGAGTAATGCGGTTGTATTATGAGCGAAGCAAATTAGTGAGCTGGGATATGGCGCTTTTGTTATTGAATCAGTATGTTTTGGCTTCTAACATGTCATGCTTAGCCCCTTTTTGCAAACTGAGATGGATGACAAGTCTCCTCGCTCACTTTTGAGGTGAGGGAACTAAGTAGAGAACTAAGGTTGGAAGCCCATTCTGGAATCTTACAGAACATACAAAAATCAATTAAACTTGAAGTTTGGTTGGCATCTGATTTTAAAGCTGTTTAAAACTTTATATCTGAGGAAGACAGAGTGTTAATGACAACATGAAAGGTCTGTAGCCAAAAAATTTAGTTGCAGTATTAAAGCTCCTAATGACGAGTAGAAGGAAACATTTTTTTCGGTGCAGTTCCTTAGCAGAGGCCGCCGAGCCTAAATGCGCCATCTTTCACCGGACAGAAAAGTGCCGTCATGTGACCCGTCACGGCGGGCACACCAAGACTCATTTGTTACTATTCATGATCATGTGGCACAGTTAGAAAGGTGTCCATTTTTACGGAATTCTTCGGCTAATTCTCTAGTGCTATAGATTTTTGCTCGCCCTAATCTTGTGCAAGTATCTTGTTTTTTCTTGTATATTTTTTAGATCAGGGCCGTCGCTTAAAAAGGCAGGAAATACTCGGTGGGACCTACTCTGCGCGTGAGATCTCCCACAGTTCGCCATATAATTCTCATTCATTCAGAGCGCTCTTCTCTGTTTAATGAGTGGTGACTCGTCCAACTTCACATCATAAGTTCCACCCACTACTGCTATGTCTCTTGTGTCAGGCACCAAGGTCTCCAGCAGCAGTGACTGTTGTAAACCGCCACTTTCAAACAAGCGGTCACCGGTAACAACGGACGGAAGCGCTGTAAACAATGGAAAGGATTAGGAAGAGAAGACGCGAATGCCGTTGGTCCTGTAAGCCGTATTTCTTCCTACATTCGTTGTTTAACAAGCAGACTGCATACATGTTGTGCTTCTGCACACTCGGTGACGGAAGGGACAAGAAGACATGCTCATCGTATTGTAGACGCAGTACCTCTTCGTGGCTGCGTCAAGTAGGGGTGGTTGCCAACAGGAATTGAAGGCTTTCGCCGGCATGATCAGGAGCTTTCAGAACATTTTTCGTTTACTTTGTAAGGTCGATAAAGGTCACGCACTCTTCGATACGCAGGCCAACGGGGTCATAAGCGCCGACAGCGTCAAACAAATGCGTCAGCTGACGTATTCCTCTCCATACGGAGAAATTCTTAACAAGCGCATTTTTAAACTGTAAGCGGTTCATGAACGTAATTGTTTCGCATACAGTAACGTTGTACATAGCAATCAAAATATCCCGCAGATTCCTATTCAGGACGATTGTAGTTTTGTGCTATTTATTCTCAAGAACGCACCCCATTGCTGCTCTGGGCCAGTTTTGACTGCTAGGTGTGCGCGCAGGACAGGCTTTAAAAGGAAGATTTTGCTACGAACCCAAGGATCAGGCCATTCCAATCAATATGTTCATAACAGTATTTTCAACATTCTGCGGTTGCCTCACAATTAAAAGTGGGGTCCGAGAAAGCTGGACTGCGACTGGAGGAACAGTGCTACATCAAGCCGTAGTTGCCAAGATGCGCTAGTGAAACCTTAGTTTCCAAACTATACCTCGAGGATCCTCGAGTCAACGTCTGTGTGCTTTACTCTTGTGCGTTGATGAAACGTATGTTCATAATTACAACAAGGCAACTTGCTCGTGTACTCCAGTACACAGAACCTGTTTTCATTTACTTCGCTTAAACTATGGCCGCATCGCGGCGGTCTATCGGAAAAGTTTATTGAGGGAATGGTGTTACGGCAGCAAAGTAAAAAAAAAACCTATATAAAAGAGACGATTAGCATATATTTTGCGGAATAAAAATTGTAGCGTTATATTTTTTGTTGTTTTCCTTCAAGCATTTAACTAAGAATCTTCAACTTGAAACATCTGTTAAATATTATGCAGAGGAAATAAGAGTTCGGCTTCCCTACGCGCACAGAGCTTGCACTTTTGGCCCAAGGCAAAGGCATAGGCCACCAGTAAACCCTGCACTTACAAATGATGAGCATCAGAAACAGATTCACGCTTATTCGTAACTAGTCAAGTGCTATGTGTATGGGTGTCATGAACATTAGCTTGAAAAAAAAAGATTCTGCGCGGCTGCCTATTGATGTGATCGATTCAGCGTCACCATAGCTTCACTGAAATGAAAATGTTTTAAAGAAACTAGCTGTACAGTCTTTGAAGCTTAAAAAAAACCCTGCAACCAGGTTTGTTTAAACCCTTTCAAGCGCAGTGCGCTATATCCAGTGCACAAAGATTTCCGGAAATCCGCAGAAATTTTTAACTGAACTAAGGAAATCATATTACCAGCTTAATATTTTAGCGATGTCAGTGGTACATTGAAGCATCGACGACACCGTATTGAGTATTGAGTATCTCTATATGAATAAAATTTTGCTTCAGGATCTTGTATCGATATCGGAAATACATTATTTCCCATCCCTAGAAGGAAGGACACTCAATATGGTCCCTGGACCCGAATACTGGTTCCCTAATTTCCTAGAATAGTGTTCTTTTTCTGAAATGATGCTGAGAACATGGCATACACTTCAGTGAATTTAAATCTCAGGCTGCGGTGATTCGATTGCTTCTTTGTGTACGAAGAAACGTTTCACTGCATTGGCGTTCGTGACAAGCGAGCAGGTAAAAAAAAAAAACTATTAGTGGGGTGTGGGTGCGGGCTGGTTGGCATTGCATTGTAAGACGAAAAGCGCTTGTCCTTCGTCTTTCTTTGCGTCTGTGTGTTTTTTTCGCGCTTTGCGTCTTACAAAAAAGTATTTCCCGCGCACCTGTGGCGTGCCCGCAATGCAAGTTAGTGCAGCCGTACGCTTTTCAGATATTCTACGATACCGCGGCAAAGGCGGCCAGGCCTCACCTCCGCCAGCCACCTGAGCGGACCTTTTCGCAGTTAATGGCGTTGATTAGCGTGTCACTGGCCCTTTCATTTCGTTGTCAGAACACATGAAGCTGTTCAGGCGTCGATGTTTACCTCGTTTCCGACCGAGTGCTTCTGTTCGTGAAGTAGAACGATCGTAGGTGCTGTTCGCTCTTTGTGCAGTAAAGCCCCCTTAATGCGTATACACCAGCTATGAGAATGTGCCACTGCTACACATCGCACCGTCAGAAAAGGCAGTGGTTGCCTTTACCATTAGAGAGCAGTTCTTCGACATTCACAACAGTGTGCACGCGGTAAAGCATTTGATGCAATTGGAAAAAAACGGTCATTGCTCGCAGTTCTCGTTTCATAAGCAGCGCGTACCCAACAATTCCGAACAAAAGCCTTTTTAAAGAGAAAGAATTTATGAATGCAATTTTTATATATTTTAGGATTTCACTATTAAGATCTACCCCAAAAACGTACCCCATTGGTTTTCTAAACCAGTCTTAACTGCTTGAAGCGAGTGATAGAAAAGTTTTAAACAAAAGATTTTTCTACGCATCGCAAGAATGGGTCGTTGCCTTCAATATTCTCATAACAGTAACTTACAATATTTCAATTTTAACAACTTTGTCCTAGAATGATGGACATGACAGCGCCCAGGTTGCCATCAAATGAATGTGTATAACGTGAACGGTTTTTGCCAGTTTTATGGGTGACGGCGTCCATTAATTTTGAAGCCTTCAGATATTTTCGACAATTTTGTTGGTGCGGTGAAATTCAAATAAAAGACGCTCTACTTTATTGTTCGGATGTTTTGTTTTTCTGTCCTGACACTCAGTCCTTGCGTTAATTTTACATTTTGTCATATGCTGCCTAAGAAGGTCGCGATCAGCCTCAAAGCTATTCCTAAGACATATATTACTTTGGTTCCAGCACAGGAAAAGGTGGAACATTTTTAGTGAAGGGCAGTTACAGGTTTTATCATTTTAGTGTTAGTTCATTCACTGTCAGTTTAGTATTCGTTCAGCTACTACGTGAGATTAGCGGGTTCGTATGCCTCTCATGATAGAATTTCAAGTATAATGCAAAAATTCGTTTATGTAGTTTTCATTGTTTCAAGCTTGCTTCGACATTGCCATAAGCGTCTTGTGTTATCACCTGAGTGCGCGATAGTTGTTACCCTGTATAGGGCGAGCATATCAGATCCTTAATTTTTTTCCCTGTCTGTGACCATTCAGCACTGCTTAACGCTTTAAAGATGTCTTCGGCATTTGCTTACCGCACTCTGTCTCCTTGACGCAGCTGCCATCAGCGTGTAAGAAGAGTTCATCTCTGCACGCGCACCTTTTCATGCCAGGCATGCACGTCCACGACGGCACTCCCTCACACATTTTTCCAGGGATGTATCCCATTTGAGGGCACCTGATGCGCTTCTCTGTCAACTTGCACGCTGCACAGTGGCAGAGGAAAAAGCCGATGAGCAACCAGCGTTTCAAATCACAGGAAACCGCGTGGATATCTAAATCTCCGCCCACCTAGTTTTGCTCAAGACTGTTCGCCCCCTAAAGGGACGAGGAAGTGGAGTATGTCGCTGTACTACCTTGTTCTGTAAACGGAGACACCAACAATCGCCACAACACGCGACTCGTGCCTGTCATAAACTTTATCTTTAGCATGAACAGCGTTTCACGAACGCTGGAAATAAAAATACGAAACCAAATAGGCAACCTTAACAAGGTAAATAAAGATATGGTGTGAAGCAAGAAAGTGTAATTGGGACCTGCACCATGGGATTGCATTTTGCAGTTATTTTGGAAAACAATCGAGGCGACAAAGCGACAATCACTGCCTGCTTTCTTTCTTTCTCTCTTTCTTTCATTCTTTCTTTATTTCCTTCTTTCTTTCTTTCTTTCTTTCTTTCCTTCTTTCTTTCTTTCTTTCTTTCTTTCTTTCTCTCTCTCTCTCTCTTTCTTTCTTTCCTTCTTTCCTTCGTTCTTTCTTTCTTCCTTTCTTCCTTCCTTCATTTCTTTCTTTCTCTCGTCCTTTTTTATTTATTTATTTACTTAATGTGGTGCTACAAATCGCCTGTAGACGTTATTGTAGGGGGATGTCACGGAAAGAAAAAACGCGAACAGTGTTAAATAAGCAAAGGATCAATGCAACAAAAGCATAAAACATAACAATAACGTGATTTAAACAATAAAATAAACAGTAGAAAATTAAGTTTCGAGTCAATCAAAGAAATTTGTCACATTGGAAAAAGGTAAAATACGAATAAATTTTATAAAGCATTATATATTCACAGTTTATTGATATGCACTATCAAAAAGATCTTAAGGCATCCCCAAATTGCTCATCACTTGTAGACACCATGGCCTGAGGAAGTTTGTTCCGTTCGTTAATGCTACGAGGAAAGAAAGAAGACTGGTGTACGTTTGTTCGGCAGGAGATTTCGCGTATTTTTCTATTATGGTCAAGTCGGCTTCGAGAATATTGCATATAAGCCGCTATGCCCTTGGATAATTATATAGGAAGTGCTGAAAGAGAAAGTCTTCGTATTGGTCTTGGGTGAGGCGAAAAAAGAATTTACTTCACCTTGGGTATTGGACCAAGCACATAATATGAGGAGAGCGAAAAGCCAGGTATCCGAGTATTTCATATTCCTTTCGGGTGGCTACACAAGTAAACCTGAAAGCGCTTAAGGTTATGAAGTATGTAGAAGGAGTGTGGGCATAGACGCAGGGGCCTACAACTTGCAATCGGTAGAATGAGATTCTATCAATACTCAGTTACTCAGCGGTGACTGTGACGTTATACCGGATGCCCAGGCTAAAAGTAAGCAAGATTTAAAATAAAACACGTAGTGTCCTCGGCAAGTGAAACCAAGTGAGTGCTAGTAAGAGTCTCATGGCTGAATCAGTAGTATGTTTTTGTTCTGAATTTTAATTAGTTAAGACTAAGTTGCAAACTTTTTGAATATTCGCGTGAGGTATAAAGTTTTGATGCGAAATTTGTAGATCGTTTTTAAGAACAGGTGTTTAAAATGTTGGCATGCAGACCCATTTATATAGGTCTTATTAGAGGGCTTAAATATACAGCAAAATGCAAAAGCCGATTTGTGACCCCGGTACTACTTTATTATCCCATGACTAACCTAGGTGTGCGAAATGCGCTTTTCTGCTTTGCACAGTCCCCGACAGGTTTTTGCTTAAGTTCTGGGTGAGAGATATGCGTAAGGGGCTCGCAAATGGTAGCTTTTGCATTTATCGGGTTTCTACTAAGGCTGGTACAGGAATTTCAGCCAGCTGTTTTTAAATGCAATCTTCAAGTTCGGAATTTACAGTATGTTCCTGACTGCAGTATTACTGCCAGCGCTGAAAAGGGCAACGGAGATTTCCGAGGAACAAGGGCGCGGCTCGGGCTCGCTCCTCGCCTGTTCTTGCTGACCGCTGCGGTGCCTGATTCTTCGGGCTTCGTCCTTGACTCAGCCTCAAGGCTTTTACATCTGGCGGAGGTCCTGTGTACCGACGTCAACGCCCATCTCGGAGCCCGTGGGCAGCCCCTATGATCCTTGTAAAGAAAAAAAGATGGAATCTTGCGGTTTTGCGTCTACTGCCGTCGCCTGAACAACGTCAAGAAAAAAAATATATTTATCATTTGCCAAGAACCGACGTGATGTCGACGTGCTGGCAAATCGAGGTCGACAAGGGGGCCGGCGAGAAGACAGCTTTCATGACACCAGACGGATTATACGAGTTCGAGGTCATGCCTTTCGGTCTTTGCTCTGCAGCAGCCTCTTATAAAAGGCTCATGCACACCGTTCTGGATAGTCTGATGTGGCACACTTGTCTTGTGTACCTGGACGGCATGATTTTCTTCGCCCCAAATTTCAAGCAGCACCCTCGTTGCCTCGACCCAGTGCTGCAGGCTGTAAAGTCCTCTGCCCTTACGCTTAAACCTGAAAAATGTCCTTTTGCTTACGATGAGCTGAAGTTTTTAGGCCACGTCATCCACCGGGACGGCGTCCTTACGGATCCAGAGAAAGCCTTTGCCATTGCGAAATTTCCTGTGCCGCGTGACCCCACGAAAGTTGGCCACTTCCTTGGAACAGCAGTGTTCTTTAACAATATTTAAAAAGCTTGCCATTTAGTCTTAATCATGTTTAGGAACACAGTGCACTATTCGAAGTGAACAGGAGCGAATTAATCTACCTTGTTGCATTAATTAAATGTTACCGTTTTTAACCTTTACTAATAAACCTTCGAGAGCGAGAAACAAATGCTGACTGGGGCTACGAGACCCTCAACGGCATTCTGTTAGTTTCACTCAGCTGGCTGTATTTGAAGACGACGACGACACTGTAGCGCGGCTGTCTCTAACATTACCAAAGCTACGACTTGACCATTTACGCTTCCTGATTCGTTAGAATACCAGGATTAAGCTCCTTACATCTGGTGAAGGTGCTGACGTTTTCTCCCTCTTACACTCAAGCTTCAAAGCCGTATCTTACTGTCGAAGTCAGCCATTCTCGAGGACACCAGCGCGAGTACCACCCAGGATCCTCCGCATGCCATCTAATGTTCCGGTGCGCTCCGGCAACGTGACACCAGCATCTTGAGCGCAGTTTGAAACCACAATGTCGACGACTGGTTGTCGTCGTTGAAACGAGTGACGACCCCCCAACAAGTCAGATGATTCCACCAATCTCGGCAACATCCTTTTCTATTTTGCCGACGTTGCCAACTTGTGGCTCCGCAACAATGTGGCAGACCTTCCTACGTTGGTTTCTTTAAGACCAGTGTCTCGAACACCTTCGGGGGTCCTGCCGCTCGTAAGTTGCTTGCTGAACATAATCTCCGTGCTCTCGCTCGGGAAGCCGGTGAGTCACTTATCAATTGCATCGAGGACTTTGTCGAGTCGCATAAGCCCATCAAAACTTCGATGAGGGAAGCCGACAACATCACTAGCATTCAGAAAGGAATACCTGACGACAGCTTCTAGATGATACTAGCCAAGAACCTCTAAACCATTGCCGACGTCATATGCTTTGGCGAACATAGACGTGCTCGAGAAACAGTGGGCTTCCACTTGCCGTGCTTGCGCCCCAGACGAGCTAGTTGCCAACTTGGCCTCCGGCGGTCTTTGCCCCGACCAGCCCCCTACGCTTCTGGACATAAAGGTTTTTGCGCGCAAACATGTGCCGCTGTTGCTTGTTTCCGAGCAATCTACGCTATCCTTCGTTCCCTCGCCGCCCCTGACATAAGCTGAAGCCGGCACTAGTCCATGGAGCACCGATCATGGGCGCCGGCAGCTCATTCTTCGTGCCCCAATTGCCGCCATCGGCAAGTTCCCACCCTTTCACAACTCCTCGGCGACCACCACTGGTTCCGTGGAGAACGCTGGACAACGAACTCATCTGCAATGCCTGCGGCTTCCCGGGGTCATGTCGGCGCCTTTGTCACCAACGGACGCCGCATTTGCAGTGCGGTGCACCCCCGTACTGGTATGAAGATCCGTATTCTTCGCCGACTCCTTCCAGTGGCCCACTATCGCACACGTTCCTGCGGGCTGTACCTCCTATACTGGCTTCCACGTTCATTATCTCCCCGCCGCCGTTCCTCCTCTCCCATGCGGCTTCGTCCTCCTTCTGCACCCGAGGAAAACAGCACCCACAGTTCCGGAGGCAACGACTGTGGTTCTCTCGAACTATCAAAGGCCTCCGTCAGAGAGGTATAGAAGCGGACAAGGGTGTTTGTGTCTGTAATTAGTGCCTCCGTCTGCCGTAAACTCCAAAAAGTGACGATGCAAGCTCGAACACTTCCTGTCGTGCCGACAGAAAGCAACTTATCTCCCCTGTCGCAAATTGCACTGTCCACCTTGTCATCCAGGACATTCTCTACTTAACGGACTGTCTCGTGCTGTTTCGTTGCTCACAGGATGTCCCCCAGGGGCGTGACTGCCTCGAGCGCGTGCTGCGGTTACTCGCGGACGCTACCATGCCAACTGGAACCTGGAAAAGGGGTGACTTTTTCGCTGCCCCACAGTTCGCCACTTTAGGCCACGTGGTCTCAATGGGAGGCGTTCTCCCCTATCCTGCCAAATTTCGTGCCGTTGCTGACTTCCCTCAACCAACCTACCTATTGCGAAATTTTAACTGTCTCTGCTCTTATTTCTTCCGTCTCTTCCGGAACTTTGCTTCATCCTTGCACATTTTATGAACGTACTTGGCTACAGCTCCGATATAGTGGCTTGGTCGCCCGAGTGCGATTCTGCCCTCACCACTTCCCATCGAATCCTCTTGTGTCCTATTATCCGTTGCAATTTTGACCCAACTGAACTTTCTGAATTCACACTGATGGCAGCGGTGTAAGCCTCTGCGCAGTTTAGCACAAAGAAAATCAGGCTTCAATGAATGCGCTATTCTTTACGTTAGCCGTACTCTGAAAAAGGTCGTAAATAGCTAAAGAGAACAGAAAACAACACAAAGGGTAAGTAGCGATACCGTTACTGAAAAAGAATGGTTGGGGATCATTTAGGTGAATAGCAAGTTTCGACCGTGTGTCGCCATACGTTCGCCATGTACCTGTAGTTACAATTTGTAATGCGCTCTGCTGGTTTGCCATGATCATCAGCCTGACTACACCGACTGCACAGCAAAGGCCTCTCCCATGTCGCTCCAATTAATCCGGTCCCTTGCCAGCTGCGCCCACCGTGTCCCCGCAAATTTCTTAATCTCAACCGCCCAACTAATTTTCTCCGCCAATTGGCACTGCTACGCTTGCCGTCTCTTACTGGTTATCCTCACTGAAAGATCCATCGGGTCGCCTTGCTTGTTCGTCCCTTCGATTACAGCAGTTCGATGTTTAAGACCACTATTGATGTGGCCGTTAGCACGCTAATGCCGACGCGCTATCCCACTCACCTCTGCCATATGACCCTGATTCAGCACCTCTCAACCTACGTTTTCACTTCGCTCGATATTAGCTGACATGTCATCTGGACAGCGCATTGGATCACCTTGGAAGACCCTTGGATCGCTTTCTGTGCCAGCCACGTTTCGTGCGTCCTAAGCAATCCGCCGGCAAGCAACAACTCTGTCATCCGTGACATCTACATCGCCCAAACTTCCTCTCCGACTGGCGTGAATTAGTTTTTGTCATCCCTCGGCGCCTCTGTTTGGACCTGTGTGCCTCCTTTCAAACAGATCCTTAGTGTGCTTACGCCGACACGCTAAAAATATACACACGCCTTTGACTCTGTTACTATACTAGCTTGGCTTGTAACAATTCGGCCGTCATTACGCTCGCTCTTTTCATGACTGCGAACGCCATAAAACGCCTCTTCTTTTCTCCTGCGCTTCCATGCAGCCCTTGCTGTGTCCTTACAGACGACATGACTGCGTTGGCTTTGACATCTATGGGCGCATCACTCCATATGGTCACTGCCGATTCATGGTGGCATTACTAATCGGGAACCTCGCCGTTGCCATCTGCCTACACTCATGATATTGCGTGTTTGCTTCCTGATTCATCTCGTTCTCCGCCATCGTGTACGCAAATAGTAGCTGAGAAAACCGAGGCCTGTCTTCATGCCGGACATCGTTGAGGCATTGCTTCAGCAGTGCTGCACTCTTCGCCGCTCAGCCACCGCCTACCACTGACAGAGGAACGGTATATGAATGGAAGCACCAACCGAACTTTGAATGACATGCTCGCCATGTACATCGCCCCTGACCATTCCACTTGGGACCGGATTCTCTAATTTGTGACGTACGATTGTAACACTTTCACGCTGAGCTTAACCGGCTTTTCATCTTTCTCCTTTATGAACGAGAGGATACCTGCACTGTGATACTATTCTCTCCATCACCCTAACGCCTCCGAATGTGCGACCCTTTCGCAAGCCGGCACATGCGCAAAGAATTCATCCAACTTGTCCGATCATTTAGGACGATATATAAGTGTCTCTAGAAACACATTCGCGCCACATTGGATCCTGTCTTATTCTACAGGTCTGGTTCCCTCGAGTGGCATCGGGTGCCTCCCAATAGCCCCGGGCTCCCTGCAAAACTCGCCTCAATGTTTTCTTGCCCCGTCGCATGGGCTTCCTCCTCGAGGCGGTGAAGGTGCAGGTCGACCGCCTCAAGCCGTACTAAGATCCGCCGGCTGCGTCAGTCTCTTACTTCAGCGAAGCTCCTTCCTTTTCGCAGGATGGTAGTTGCAGAGTGCCACAGTCAACACACAGGTTTGTATCTGAAGAAGACAAAGACGGCGACCCCAAAGCGCGAAGTTTTTCGGTAGAACAAACGCTGGGAGTGAACCATTTCTGCTTTTGATTCCTGCGACTACCTGGATTAAGCTTCTCACATGCCTAGAAATTTCCTCTCTTTTAATCGTTGGTGAGTTTCAGCTGGGACACTCGGTGTAAAACACTCTAAATCGCGTATCGAGATTACTGACACACCAGGTGCGCGACTCACCTGCTGACGTTTCATATCGATTGTGAGCACTTTTCGTGAACTTCATCCACATCTGTGATTATCCATCATCACTCTTCGCTTCACGTGAACTTCATCCTCATTTGTGAATCACCATCAACGCTCGTTCGTGGGTTCATTCTTCGACGCCATTACTGGCGCTGAAAATAAAGCTCGGTCGACCAGCTTAAAAGTGGTGGATAGTGGTGTTGATCTCTGTCCGGCTCAGTCGAAACCCTGCAGCTACGTTCTGGTCGAATCCTGGTCGGCCCGCCAGCCAGGATGGAACATCTCGATCAACATCCCCCAGTTCTGTCTGCTGTGCCTGCTTCCTCCCCAATTGGTGCTCTTCCTCTCGGACCCGACCTTTCTACGGGCCCTACCCACACACACGCGTCCAAAGGCACGCCGTCAGGTCAACCTACCTGGATTATTACTACCCGGCAGCGCAATTCTCCCGTTTTAATCGTTGGAATGCTTCGACCAAACTTTTGAACGGCGAATTCTTCTTGAGCCATGTAGCGAAGACCTTATTCGTCAACCATCGGGCCGCCATTCCTGGCTGGACTCAGTTTACCACTCAGCTTCGTCCTATCTTTAGAACGGTGACCACAGGCCCCGCTAATTAGACACCCGTGAGCAGCTTCCCGGGGATAGTTACACGTCGTACATTGAGGACGTCCTTGCCCTTTGGCGCCGTGTCAACACTGTCATGCCTGAAGCCGACCGGGTTCACCATGTTTTCAAAGAAACAGGCGCCCCCTCTCCTTTTTTCCTTTAGGTCTCTCGCCGCTCAACACCCCTCATCTGTTGCAGACATTCGTACCACCTGTCAGTGCTAAGATGACCTCCAGTCACGCTAACTCCCGGACACCTGGGACCATCGTTTTTCCATAGACGCTGATCTCCGCGCGTTGCTTAGGTCGGCAATCCGCGAAGAACTGCAGGGCTATTACCCATAAACTGTTCCCAATGCTTCCCACCCTGCCAGTTATTCTATTTTGCGTGCCGGGGCCATGGAGGAACTCACTTCTGTAGGCGTCCTTCCTGTCAAGAGCAGCCAAGCGATCGTTACATACCTCCGTATGCTGAGGTTGGCGCGACTCCCCCTCCTCCTATGCAACCTTCCAGCTCCAGTACTCCGCAGCCTAACACAACCGCCGTATTGCATCACCCACCCACTCCTTACTCCGGCCCGCCTCCTATTGCTCCTTGGCGTTCCCGTTCACCCAGGCTGGTCTGCTGCTTCTGCGGCATTTGCGGCCACGTCACTCGAGTCTGCCGCCGGTGCATGTGGCACGAGCGACATCAATTCCGTGACATTCGCCGGGAGGCCACGTATGCTCAGTTTCCGTACAGTCAGACCTACGCTGGTATTGAGCCCGATCGCCCAGCTTCCCCGCCGCCATCCGAGAGGGCGTCCACAAGCCGGTCGTCACGGCGCCGTTCACCATCTCCTTACCGTCGCTCGCCGTCACCCCTTTGACCAGCTACATATGCCCCTGACCGCAATCCGGAAAACGGCCCCGCCGCGGTGGCTCAGTGGTTAGGGCGCTCGACTACTGATCCGGAGTTCCCGGGTTCAAACCCGACCGCGGCGGCTGCGTCTTTATGGAGGAAAAACGCTAAGGCGCCCGTGTGCTGTGCGATGTCAGTGCACGTTAAAGATCCCCAGGTGGTCGAAATTATTACGGAGCCCTCCACTACGGCACCTCTCTCTTACTTTCTTCTTTCACTCCCTCCTTTACCCTTCCCTTACGGCGCGGTTCAGGTGTCCAACGATATATGAGACAGATACTGCGCCATTTCCTTTCCCCCAAAACCAATTACTATTATTATTAGACCTATGCAGTTTCAAGAGGTGAAGCTGCACCGACTGCTCATCAAACAATTCCTCCCATACCCCTGTCAAACATGCTGGTAGTAGAAGTTGAAGGGATATTCGTAGAGGCTTCAATTGACACCAGCGCATCTATTTCTGTCATACGTCATGTTATAGGCTCAAGAAAGTTCGTAGGTCCTACTCTGGTCCTCGTTTACGCACCACCAATCAAGCACCCATATCTCCTTCTGAACAGTGTACCGCTCGGGTCACTATAGACGGCTACCGCCATCACGACGAACTTGCTGTGCTTTCCTCATGTGCTCATCCATTGATTCTTGGTTGGGACTTTGTCTTCCACGTCTGCAGTCATCAAGTGCCGTGATCGCACCAGAGAGGTTGCTGAAAGCAACATGTTACCCCTTGATTATTGGCCACAGTCGGCAGTGCTCCCAACTGTTGACAATGTCTTCAGCCCTGGGAGAGATCTCGTTATTGAAGTCAAGTGTGGACATGGTACCGATGGCGACGTGTTACATGTACCGTTCCCGCGAACCCTCTCCTGCGGGATCATCGTTGATACATCGCTTCTTCGATTCTCATCTGGTTCATCCCGTCTGACCATTCAGAACGCTAATCACGATCCCATTCTTCTACAGCAAGGTTCTGTAGTTGCATCTATCGCCGCACTAAACCTGTTGCTCTTCTACCCCTCAGCATTCCTCTTCCTGCCCTTGATTCTGTCGCTTCTGACGAGACGCTTTCTAATTCCATCAGCCATGACCTTGCGCCAAACCAGAAGCAGGCATTAGTTTTTAAAGAAACATGCCCTCTCATTCGACACTCACTCCCCTATTCTGGGTCGCACCTTTGCAGCCACACATCGAATTACAACTTACGGTTCTACAATAGTTCGCCGCCGGCCCTACCGAGTGTCTTCTTAAGAACGTAAGATAATAAAGGATGACGTCGTGGATATGCTGAATCGCAACATCATTCGCCCTTCTTCTAGTCCCTGGCCATCGCCTGTTGTGCTGGGGAACAAAAAAACGGCTGTGTTCTATTTCGCGTTGATTACCGTGCCCTGAATAAGATTACTCAAAAGGATATGTATTCCTTGCCACGCATTGACAACGCCCGTGACAGACTTCAAGGTGCCGAATTTTTCTCAAGTTTACACCTCCGATCCGGTTATTGGGAAATAACCATGCATGAGGAAGACAAAGAAAAGACCGCTTTCGCCATTCGTGATGGGTTATACGAGTTGAATGTGATTCCCTCTAGCCTCTTCAACGCTCCCGCAACATTTGAGCGCATGATCGACACCGTTCTGCGAGGCCTCAAATGTAAAACTTGCCTGTGCTACCTCGACGACTTAGTAATATTTTCCCGAACGGTTTCAGAACACTAACAACCTGTCGAAAAAGTGTTAACTGCTATCTACAGCGCCGGTCTACAGCTCAATACGAAATGTCGCTTTGCATCAAAATTTATCAGTCTTTCGGCATATCGTCAGCAAGATGCCATTCCTGATCCTCACAAAATTGGTGATGTGCATTTTCACCGGCCGTCCTGCCTCAAAGGTCTACGTAGTTTTTCTTTGGAGTAGCGTCTTAATTCCCCGGTTTATTGGCAATTTCGCTTCTATTGTATCCACTCTACATCGACTGCTTTCTACCGGCGTTCGTTTCGACTGGACCCCCCACTTTGAGACTGCTTTTCAGAAGCTGAAGCGAATTGTGACATCCGATGCAGTTCTGTGCCATTTTAATGAGTCTGCAAATAATTTTGCACACTGATGCTAGTGGTCGCGGCATTGGCGCCGTGCTTATGCAACAAGATTCAACCGGTGAAAGTGTTGTCGCTTATGCCAGCCGCTCGCTAACTCCGGCAGACCAGAACTGCCCTTTAACAGAACAAAAGTGCTTTGCAGTTATTTTTGCTTTTCAGAAATTTCGCCCTAACCTTTACGGCTGGCATTTCATGGTAGTCCATTGATCACCATGCTTTGTGCTGGCTCTCATCACTGAAAAATTGAACTGGCCGGCTCGGACGCTGGATTCTACGAATTAAAGAATTTCAATTCATAATAACTTACAAATATGGCAAGACGCACCTCGACGCCGATGATCTTTCTCGTTGTCCCCTTGTCACACTACCACCTAGTAATTCCTTGAGTCCTTCCTTGCCTGCACATGCCAATGATTTAACCATCCAGGATGTGAATACCGCGTCGATTGCTGCCTTTTCCGACATCCAGCATGATCTGGCTTCCGCCCTGCAATCCGACTCGTGCAGTCGCACGACGATAGATCGACTGAACGGTACTGCGCTAACCCAGAATTCTCAGTTGCTATGTCAACTTACAAAACTTAAAAGAAGGATGGACTGCTTTATTGGCATAATCACAACCGTTTCGGCGAACCGTTGGTGCCAGTTGTTCCCGGTTCTCTTCGGCGCCAGATCTTACATGCCTTCTACGACGATCCCACCGCTGGTCACCTTGGCTACCATAAGACTTCCGACAGTACGAAGAGGCGCTTTTTCTGGCCCGGTCTATCCATGAGTGTTGCCAAGTGAGTTGTCCCTTTTGTGCCATGCCAACACCGTAAATGGTCCACGTCACCACCAGCGGGCCTACTTCAACCTCTTCCCTGCCCTTTTGCAACTTTCGAGGTTGTAGGCATTGACCTATGCGGCCCTTTACCGTTGACCGCGGAGGGAAATCGCTGGATCGTCACAGCTGTGGACCATATCATCTGGTATGCTGAAACCGCAGCTATACCGTCTGGTTCTGCTGTGGAGATTGCAAGCTTTTTCTGCGAAACATTATTCTGCGCCGCGAAGCTCCACGTGTTCTCCTGTCCGATCGCGGGAAGTCTTTCCTCAGTGCTATCATGGCCCAGGTTCTTGACGCCGCCAACACTGTTCAAAAGACACCTCCGCCTCCCATCCGCAAACGAATGGTCTCACCGAAAGCTTTCATCGAACCCTGTCGGATATGTTATCTTCATAGATTGACCGTCATCACAGTAACTGGGATTCCTTGCCTCCTTTCGTCACATTCGCATACAACACTGCCGTTCAACTCACGACCTGCTACTCAGTTTTTCCTGTTTTCTGGTCGGTCCCCTACATTTATCCTCGAAGCATCCTTTTCTGCACCTGTTTCTCTCTGACCCATGCTCCTATGAACAATTCAATTGACGTATTGCCCACTGTAGAAAACTTGACAGACTCAAAATAGAGGCCGCACAGACTGCGCGGAAGAGCAGATTACGGCTCCGCTCACCACGTGGCGTCATTCAATCCCGGTGACGAAGCCTTGCTCTGGACGCCTACTCGCCAACCAGACTTGTCCGACAAACTTCTCAGTCGCTTCGTCGGCCTATACACGGCGCTCGAACAAACTACACCAGTGAACTATTGCGTATGTCCAGCGTCTCTTGTCAACGACCGTCGCTGTCGTGGAACTGCGATTGTGCACGTGTCTGTGCTCAAGGCCTTCACCCGTCGTCCTTCTTCCCCTTAAATCCTGCTATCAGGATGGGCGCTTCCGCCGCGTGTGGGAGGGGGGGGGGGGTGAGCACGTTTCGTGGACTTCATCCACATCTGTGATTATCCATCATCACTCTTCGCTTCACGTGAGCTTCATCCTCATTTGTGAATCAGCATCATCAACGCTCGTTCATTGGTTCGTTCTTCGACACCATTATTGGCAGTGCCAATAAAGCTCGGTCGCCCAGCTTACACTGTTTCCGTTATAGCCTACAGCTCGTGGCGATGAACAGAGCCATTCCTTTCGCAGATCTTCCATCTTTTTGCCGCTACCTGATAGCACAAGAGGTTGCATGATATCAGGGTATAAAAACGGCACTGACATGAGAAAGCTTAAAATATAAAAAAATATAGTCAAGGCTGCGGGTCTGCACCTGTACGGTGACCCCGTTCTGTGGAACGTCATGTAGGCATTGCGGAACAAGGGTGCAGAAGAGTAGTGTGAAAATACTGGAAGATACTTTTAATGACTGCACAGCTACCATAGCCTTCAATAAAGTCAGAAATATAATTCTATTACGGAAAGGTGTGAGGCAGGACGACATGATTTCGCCAATGCTATTGACCGCCTATCTACGGGAGGTATTAGGTATTCCGAGGCCTAGAGTGGGAACCGGTGGGGATAAGAGTTAAGGGAGAATACCTAAATAATCTGCGACTCGTTGATGACATTGTCTTGCTGAGTCATTCAGGAAATGAAGTACAAAGTATGATCAATGAGTTATACAGGTACAGCAGAATGGTGGGCCAAAAAATTAACATGCAGAACACTAAAAATTCGAGGGAGCACTTATGTCACCTTACTTGCATCAATGCGAAAGACTTTGGGGCGTCGTGTTGAGCTCCAGCTCAACACGATCGCCTCACACTTCTCTATTTAATTTCGGTTTCAAGTTACGACATACAACGCCTTCGTTATATCCTATGTGTTCGTTATATTCATTTTTCAAGTTACGACATATTCCACCTTCCTTACATCCGACGTGTTCGCTATATGCGGTTTCAGCCGGTTTGTGAATACCTGTCGCCAGAGAGGCACCAGGGTCGCTCTGTCTATATAGGGAACTGTATGCGTAAATAGAGTTTTGTGTGTTGCCTGTCAGTCCGTGTTTATCTGCGGCACACGCCGCCAGAACATTGGCGGCGAGAATGGGATCATTTCAGGGGGCGTGATTTTTGCCACTGCAGCGTTTCGGGTCTCGCGCCACCGCCCCCTTCCCTGCCCGCACCTGGCCGACCTGCTGTTGCGTGGTCACAATGGCTGCGCATCTTGAAGAACTTCCTGCTTGCTTCGTGTGCCTCCGACTGCACGTCGGATCTTCGCAAGGCCTTACTTCTTCACAGTCTCGGCGTAGAAAGCCAGTGCATACTTTACACCCTGCCCCTTCGGAAAACGCTTCAGACAGCGCCTTCTTCGGACAGCGCCAAGCTCGGTGAGCAACTGCTACTGATAAAGAATCGAGAGATAGCAAGGGCGTGGCCGATACAAGGCCTGAATAATTATCGCATGATATCGCAGTGTCCGATCTGCATGCCCACTTTTCGACAACAAGCAATGTTGTTGCCGAGCGGCACCGTTTCAGCAGGCGGTGAATCACAGAATGAGTACATCGCTGCATTGCGTGAACTTTCTGCTAGATGCTCTTTTCATGTTCACGAAGATTCGCTGCGTGACCAGTTCATTGCGGTTGCTTCGTTTAAGAGTTGCGCAGACGTTTTCTTCTTAGAGGATCGTCTCTCTCATTCGCTTGAGCGGGTGCTCCTGGCAGCGCAGTATGAGCAGTCATACAATGATCTGCAAGATTTTTCTACTGCTGATGTTGGAAGAATAAATACTTGTGGAAATACGCCTCTTCTATCTATCTCTACCTCCTCTCAATCCTGCACTTACATTAGGTCTTCGTGCGATGCCGGGTTCTAAAGATCCGTTGATAGCTTGCTCGTGCCATTTCAGTTTGTGATCTTGGTATGTTGGCTTCAGGTTCTGATGAAACCAGGCGTGTTATCAAGCCGCGGCAGTAATCTCATACCAGATAAACATATGCTTTCATTGCATGATCGTACTTGTTTAAATATTTTACGAATAAAGACATTTTAATCAACATGCGCAAATTTATGATTTGCAGTATCCTGCCAAGGCAAGCAATGGTAATTTTTTAAATCCCTAGTCAGATGGCCTCTAAAGGCAATGCAGAAACCGAAATTTTAGTCATCGCTAGATCCGTCCCTGATCATCGTGATTTCATTATTAGTTATATCACACTTTATACGCGTTTTATTTTTCACGGCGTTACGCTAAGAGAGTCTTTGTTCGTGTTTAAACGGCGTTGTATTCTGTCCATAGCGAGAACTACGGCGTTCCCATGTTGAGCAAAGATAATTCGTTGAACATGAAATGCTTTTCAGTCCTGTGGTCTTCAGCCATATGGGACGTGCGGGTCGAGCGGTGGGTGCTTTAGAATATGTACCACCTGTGTTCAGATGATCCAGGCGAGCTTTGGAGCGGGCGCAGTCTCGAGAACAGGGGAAAGGATGTAAAGCTGTCATCGCGTATTAGCCCTGTAGAAGGCGAACTACTCGTCAGTTTTCTTCGTACAACCTATTTTTTTGCTTCCAAGTAAATAGATCTGATGTGAACGTATGATTAAAATTATAGTTTAATAGATACCATTTCCTTAATGCACGTTGTGTTGTCATAACTTGAGCCCTTTCTGCTATCCAGGCGTAATTGTGCTGTTTGTATTCCGCTTTATAAAATTGCAGGAACAGTAGCATCATAGGCACCTAATGTTCCTGGCGGGTAGCATCTTGACGGAATAACTTTTTCTCTTCTTGCTACAGTTCGGAGGAAAACAAGATTCGAGAGTTTTGATCAACAACTAAAAATGTTACCATATATGCCACTAATGTTTCATTGTGCTTGTTTAATTGGTTGCCAGAGATGTGCCAGTAAGTAACCTTTCAACTACACGGAGTATGTTTGTATAGGAAGAGAGCACGTCACAAATATTTATTCACGTTCATGTTCTGAGATATAAATGCAATTTGTGTACAATACCTGAATGGGGCTTAGTTTTATCGGGTTGCATATATGATTTGAAGCAACACATGCTTTGATGCCCAGAAACCGTATTGTACTTTTTTAATAAAGTATGCTGTGTTTCAGCAAGCTTCGGAGGTATTTTGGGTGGATTATTTCTTCCTTTTCCTCTTTTCATTCTTTTAATATATCCCCTTAATCTGTAGCTAGCTAAACTGCTCTTTTGAATTACCCCTTATTTTTTGTTTGTTACCTTGTTGATTTTGTGCGTTTAAAAAGTGTTGTAAAATCCTGTCATAAACTACCTTCGTTCAAAGGATGAATATTATTATGACATCTCTTGAAAATACCAACCTCATGTACTCATTATATGTACTAATTGGAGCTTGCAATGCCTCAGATTCATCACAACTGTACTTCTATATGTGCACACCTGCGACAGAAGTAATATTTCGCTTTGAACTCTATGGAGTGCTCTTTGAGGTTGTGAATATATGTTGTGAATATGTTATTACTACAGAAACTAAAATGCAGCTGTAGCATTAAACCACTTTTAATATTGATGCACCGAAAACAAAGTCGAGAAGTGCGCCAGTAGTTGCACGAAAGGTAAGTGCTTCGCTACTGACTGGTTTCCTTAACGAAACCTCCCTGCCTTTCCTCTTCCTCCTCCTCCCACATGTGACCGCATATTGAAGTGCGTTTATATTATTTGTAACCAAGCCCTGCTTGTATGAATGAGTCCTGTGTATCATTTGGTAAACAGTGAAAAATATCTACCTGTGGTAGAATGACACTGTTTCCTTAAGCCTGCAATGTCGGTGAATACAAATGTAGTTTAGAACTTAGGGGCCAATGCGGAACGTTAACTGTAAGAATATATAGCGAACCGTAACAGCCGTAGAACAGTGAGTGCATGCCGCGTTTTATATGCATGATTTTGTCCATGTATGACGGGCTGCTGCTTAGGTGTGTATGAACTACTTTTCGCAGCCAACGTACCTGCACTTGACTGCAATACGTTGAACTTGGAAGGCTATTTCACTCTAGCATGCAGGAACAGGAATAGTGGCATTGTAAGAGTGATTGCATTGAGATTAAGGGCAAAATGCATGCCTTCTTCCAACCCTGTTATAAGTCTCTCACAGGTTTCTGTCACCATACACTTCGGGATGCAAGTGAACATTCACCATGGATCTTCAATGTGTAACCTAAAGTGTAATGTATTTTCTGTAGTACAGGGCTCAAAATCAATTTCAGCCACTTGTGTTTTTTCCGCATATAAAAACCTGAGAATATGAGCATTTTTTCTTGTTTCTCAATCAAAATTGTCGCATGGAGCCTGCACCGGATTTATTTAGCTCTTGCTCGGTAGCAGCACGCTGCCACCTCTGAACTACATTGGAGAACGTACTGTCCATCTAAGAGAACTGTCCAAGACCGGTGCACGTTTCGTATTCCACTTACACTGTAGCGCTTTTGCCATTCACGAGGTGGAGTTCTGTGACGCACTATGATACTGACAGACCGCTTTAGCTGCTGGTTTAATGAGAGCCGAAATGCGTCATTACTTACGTCGCTAGGACCATTGCAGACCATGAGTCG
This sequence comes from Amblyomma americanum, assembly GCF_052857255.1. NCBI lineage: Eukaryota > Metazoa > Arthropoda > Arachnida > Ixodida > Ixodidae > Amblyomma > Amblyomma americanum. The sequence continues at coordinate 78,801,963 of NC_135501.1, read as the reverse complement.
CAACGTTGATGTAATCATTTTTACAGAGCAGGTGCGATTCAAAATTTTCGTTCCAAAACGCGCATATGGTCGGCAAATTATTCAGCAAAAACGGCTGCTCCCTACGGCGCCGCGCGACACATTTGCTATTACAATTGCAGTTTCTTTCATCGCTTTAGTATGTGCATCAGCAGTTTAATGAAGCATTCCTTTACTGTGTTTAAGAATAAACAGAGCTTCTGCTGGGTTATATTGCTCTGGAATTTTTCCTTCCGACTGGCATTTTTAAAGACGTCCATGTTAGGCTCCAAACACTGGTCGTCCGAGCTAGCTAGCATTTAGCAAAATTTAGCCAACAAGTAGGCAGTTAGCTAATTTGCATTTAGCTAAGTTGCCTAGTATTATTTACAAACAGAGATACATTCCGGACTCTCGAAGGAAGTTCATTACTTGTTACCCGACATCCCACAGGGCAAGTATCCTTCTTAGTGTACGCGAGTGCGGCATCTACCTCCGAGCCAGTGATCTCCTTGTCCATTTCCTCATTCTGTTTGCCCGTGTAGTCTCAATTTCCAGACCGACGCCTTCCGATAGTATGTATCTCCTGCTAAGTTTGCAATGAGCTCCTTTTCGCCCTTTTTGATGTTATATATGACCTTCAGCGGATTTTCTTCGTGCTTTGTTTTTCCTTACTTGGGTCCATCAGGCATCTCAGTTAGCACCAGGTTATCCTAAGGTTAAGTTTGCCATTGGAAGATTCGCAGAGTTTGTGCGAGTTAGCTTTGGCCGAATTTGAGGCATACTTCTCCGCATGCTCCGCAAGTTCTGCTATTATTTTCTTTTTCCTCGTTAGCTTCTGCCGTCTTCACCCCTTTGCGAGACCTCTCCTCCCTTCTGATAGGTGCAATAAATACGAGCCAACTGCCGGAAAGTACTCCAATGTCTTAATCTTTTTGTGGTGTGAGTTTCCACGTCCTCCAAATGTGTTTCTGTCCATGCCTCAGAATCTTCAATTCTGTGCCCCTCAGTTTCGATGCGGCACTCCCTGACTTTATCCCAATTTCTAATTCTCGTTTTCCCTTCTTCCTGCTGCTCTTGCACTCCATCGTAGTCTGTAGGATAAAGTGATCGCCTCTCCATTTCTCCTTCAAGTTCTCCCAGGATGCATGTCTTAAATTTTTGCCAAGGGTCAGATCTGGACTAGTGTCTTTACAGACACTAATCCCCATTCCAATAGGTTAACTTGTGTCTATCAGAATAGTAAGCCCTTCATTTGTGATAGCATATTCTAACTGTTTTCCCTGCGGAATCTCATACGAGTAGACCCTTAGGTAGCTTGGGTCGTTGCAGTCGCCTTCAGTTAGCTGCGGACCTCCCTTACCTCCAATATTGCCTTTTCTGATAATCTTCTCGAATCTGACTCTTGTATTCATTGACCTGGTATAGATATTTACGATCCAAGTACTCTTGCTTTTTCTTGGATGTGGTAAAAGTTTTACGCAAGCATTATCTACCCCCTCCAGTTCCAGATCAACGATTTGTGCCGTGTATTCCCTGCGTTCTAAATCACAATTGCTTGAGTGATGATATAAGGTCTTGTATTCAATTAACTTCGCATCCGCATTGGTCTCCTGCAGCGGTATTAGCACGGGCTTGAGATCAACACTGTTTACAAGTTACTGTCATGTGGCCTGTTTATTTTTTCGAAACCCTCTTCACTTTAATTGCGAAATAATTCATTTTTTGTCCTGATCATGGCGGCCCATCTTATTCGGGACACTCATCGTCATCGTCGTCTCTAACTTTATTGGCAGTCCAACTCTTGACCGAGGTTCTTTTGACCAGCGTTGTTCTTTCCTTATTTCTCCGGTCCATCTTAATCTTAAGGGCCGCTATATTATAGTGTTATGTACCCATCGCCGGCTAAAGTTGATGTTAGTTGATATGCAACTCCTTGATCGCAAGTTGCATTTGCTCAAGGCTAGAACACCGCAGAAGCTGAACTATTGCCATCGCCCAGTGCGCATGATTGGTTTCCGATAGCTTCGTGGAGGTTTGATTTAATTCAGATATACTCCATATTTTGTTGGTTAATTTTGACTAGGATTAAAAAAATTGTTGAGCATACAAACACTGAGGATTATGTTTTCATGGCATAACCATGGAAATGCGATGTGTTTGGATACTGTGTCCAATATTTTGTCTGATTTCGGAACGCTAGAAAACCAGTTGACGAGTCGACCCGTGCTTTATGCAGCTGCATGGACGTTTTTAAGGCGGTAGAGTGAACCACCAGAAAACTTAATTGCTAAAGCTGCAATAAATTCTTGTATGAACGAATCTCATAAGAATGTAAATTTATTGAAAAGTTTGTAATCATGTACTTAAGCCCGGGAGCCGCACGGACCCAAGAACCGTAGAAGTGTCAGCCTTGCAAAAGAATCCCCATCCCTTAATATAGCAAACATAGAGACAGGGTTAGGTCTTGTAACGCGTGTTGCGGCTGGCGCCAACTTTAAACTGCCTGGACGTGATGCCCTTGACGATGATTGATATGACCATCGTGCTGCCAAAAACACACAGCTGTGCAGTCAACAGCAGTTCAGGACAACTATTGTAAGAAGGTGGTCAAGGGAGCACTCGCGATGCACGGAAAGGTCAGCCAGTGAGGACCGGCGAGGCGGAAATTACCCGCAAAGAGCATATCTTTCAAAACGATGACATAACGTCCCCGGAGACAGCACGAACTCAGGGGCACAACAAAACATGGAAAATGAACAGATAGCTGCATGAATAATACGTTTATAGTTGAGCAGAAAACTGAAATAGAAACATACAGCACTACCTTTAGTAGTGCCGTATTCTTCACACCGCTCCTAAAAACTGCTTTATATGTAAGCATTTTAGTCGGAGGTCACACTCTAGGATGCACCCTGCAGAAATGAGTCATCAGTTCTTACAGCATTACACTTTTATTTGTGAGCAGATAAAACTTGGACTGCGAAAAACGTTGATTGCGAAATGGGGAAAATGGTGCCAACTTGAAATCAAGGACGTCCTATCAGCGCAGTCAACAAGTCATTTCCAGGCTTCTAATCTGTCTCCCTACCGCTCCGCCTACGGAGTTCTCTTGCTAACACGTAAAAAAAAAGACTTCGCCTGCACACTATTAGCACCGCAAGCCAATGTTGCTTGCTCCTAAAGATTGGCTCACATGGAAGTGAATGAGTGGTTGAGCGGCGCGTCGCGGTGAAAAATTTCCGGCTTGTTGGAACCGCTCGAGCCGATGCGGCAGCTCGAAACAGGTCTTTGTGCCGAGGCGGCAGGAATCGCGAGCTTTTTCGCTTGCATGCGAAACAGGCTCAAGTCCGCTGCTCGCTCTGTTCTTGTCGGTGTCGCCGTGGATCACATCATACGCCTTCACCAGGACGAATAGGAAACCGAAGGAACATATACTTAATTAGACAGTTGTGCTGCAACCACACCAATTCAAACTCGAAGGAATATAATCAAGGGTTCGTTGCAATGCCGTGTTGCAGGTGGGGAGAAAATTGTAGGCGTACGCTCGTCAACATTCAAAGAACAGAACGGCAACGTTTCAAGAACGTACTAGTTTGTGTTCACAGAGAGCGCAGGCTAGAACGGCAATGCGTCGTTAAACAGGTCCCAATGCAAAGTACGAGAACGTATATTTTGGGAAGCGCGATTCGAATGTTGTGTAGTTTACAGTTACTATTCCCGCAAAGTCAAAACAATTATCTGCATCTGTGGGCACAGGAAAACGGATGGAAACGAGCTGGCACATCGCCTCGCCTCCGAAGCCGTTGAGCAGGACTCGCCAATTTCGTGGTCAGGCCCATAGGGTGCCAGGACCACGGGGCACATCGCTGGCATATAGATCACGTTAAGCAACACATTGCTTGTCGGCTTCTGAAGGACTAACACTTCCCCTCCACCGCTTTTGGCCCCGTAGGTAACAGAAGTAATATTCTTCCACCAATTAATAACCCATTTAGAACAATATTGAAGTGCACAGAAAATACGGTTAATATAATCAGCGGTTGTACTGAAGTTCAACAACTTCAAGTTGAAGATCGGTATGCTGGTTTATGTTTCGTGGGGCTTAACGTCCCAGAACTGCTGAGGCTATGAGGGACGCTGTAGTGGAGAGCTCCGGAAATTTGAACCGCCTGGGGTTCTCTCTAAGTGCACTGACATTGCACAGTACGTGGGCCTCTTGCATTTCGCCTAGATCGAAATGCGATCGCCGCGGCCGGGATCGAACCAGCATCTGCCGTGAGAGCAGCCGAGCGAGCGCCGTAACCACTGAGCCACCGCGGCGGCTCCAAAGCTCAGTATGCATATCCATTCGAGGTAAAGTCCAATACGCATATGCATTCAAAATGCAGTGAATTTGAACAACTTCAATATATGTAACAAAAAGCAGGAAAGTGACACAGTATCGCTCCTAGTACTAAAATTTCTTAATTTCTAAGCTCTTAGCTTCGTTTATCGGTAATCTTTGTCACCTCTCTGAAAGGAATTTCATAGCTGCAATAAGGAGAGTGGAAGACTGTTCTCAAAGATGATTTTTTGAAGTGAATTAACACTTTGTGAAGCATTCTTGTACTGGAAAAAATGCGGGGACTTTTTTTTTTAGTAATCGTTTTATAGTTGCCTGTGCCAGCGACTCCTGCGACAATTGTCTTGATAGTAAAGTCTTCAATCGTCTCGACCGCAACCTCGAGGTGTGTTATGGGATACACTGGCATCCCTCCTCGACCCCTGCGCAAGCGGCGAACGCTTCTTAGTCACGAGTCGCATTACGTGCAAGTGTGCATAATCAAGAGCGCCCCTTACCGCAATATTCACAAATCCAGCACCAATGCTTGCAAGTTTGTTTCTTCCGTATCGAAAACCGCAGACTACGCCTAATCTCCGCTAAGGGTGAAGTAGGCGCAGTTAAACACTTCCTGCGGCGCCGATACAACAGCACTGTGCTCGATATGCCTATTTATACAAAGGGCCCATTGCTGTGACTGCATCGTTTATATGATTAACATACATGATTTTGTCACATTTCTGACACCATTATTATCGCAAACTTCTGAAAGCAATAATCTATCACCCTCTAAGAATCCTGAAAAGAAAGCTCAACTTGCTGAGATTAAAGGTCGTCGTCCTGCAGAAAGCATTATAGTTAAGTTCTTTGTCTACGAACAATCGCAAACTGGCAAAATATTAAGATGGACGTCCGTTACCACTTATGGAAGCAGTTCTTCAACGCCTTTTGCCCTTCCGGTGAAGAATTGAAGAAGCGGGAATATATCTCGATATCTCGTCAGCATTAGTCTGAAAGAAACAGAAGTGGCTAAATGAAAATGAATAGGATGTTCAAAAACTGACAAAAACGCTTAGTCTGAGAGTAATTGGTATAAAAATGTTCGAAGTTACATTTTATTCTAAACAATGCTATATTGTCACGTTGGCGTTGGCGTGGAGTAAGCAACGGCGTTAAGCGACCGAGAGTCAGTAGCGGCGTGTCCTGGACGAGAGCGCTTCCTCAACACTTCGTTCTCTTCTTGGTAGGCGCGTTCGTCTACCCGAGCGCTGGCGTCATTAGCCCCCTCCTCCGAAAGCATCGACCCGATGCTGAAAAGAAAGCAGGGGGTCTCGAGAAGAGCTAGGGTGGTGTCCTTGCGTAGTAGGGCTTCAGGCGAACCACGTGGACCACCTCGGGCCGGTGGTGGCGTCGAGATTGTTGAGCCTCATGAGGGACGACTTCATAATTCAGGGCTCCAAGGCGTCGCACAATTCGCTAAGGACCGAAGTAGCGGCGAAAGAGCTTTCCATTCAGTCCGTGTCGTCGGATTGGAGACCAAACCCAGACAAGGTCACCTGGGTGGTATTCCGCATGCCGCCTCCGTAGGTTGTAGCGTTGTGTGTCCTGGCCCTATTGGTCCTGAATTCGAACGCGTGCGAGTTGGCGGGCAGCTTCGGCGCGTTGTATGAAAGACGCAACGTCATTTGGATGATCATCGACATGAGGCAGCATGCCATTCTTTCGAGTATTGTCTTGACCTGACGTCCATAAACTAGGCCAAATGGTGTCATGTTGGTTGTTTCCCCACGTCTGTATTGTATGCGAACGTGACGTACGGTAGGACGTCGTCCCAGGTTTTATGTTCCACGTCCACGTACATTGAAAGCATGTCCGCAAGCGTCTTGTTTAGACGTTCCATCAGTACGTTAGATTTGGGATGATAAGAAGTCGTTCGACGGTGACTGGTGTGACTGAAAATTAGAATATGATGCAGGAGCTCAGAGGTAAAGGCAGACCAACCCTTATATATGTACAGCCTTCACAGGGGCTAAATTACGGAGCCATGAAAGAACAAACCTCTCACAAACAGTTCATTAGCCCCGGTTCTAATGGTGCTTTGTCCGGCAGTCCGCGCCGACCAATAGGGCTTGGTCGTTTTGACCGTTTTAGGACTGTTTAAAATGAATGATCGTTCTTTAATTCGGCCCCAGATTTCGAGAAAACATTTGAATCCGTCGAAACCTTAGCAGCCTTGCAGGCATTGGGGAACCAGGGTGTAGAAGAGGCGTACGTTTAGGGGCTGTAATACACCGGGTATTTCACCTAAGGAGTTTCGCCATTTTTAAAAATAGTCTTTTTGAGTTTGAACTGTGCCTTTTCAGGTATGAAATAATCACCGATGTAGGACATCATAATACAGCTAAGACGTGCTAATTAGTGTAGGCTGGTTAATGCTTATTTAATGCTTAACCTGTTTAGCCATTACTGTTAATATATTATGGCGAGGCGCGTAGCCAACCGTAAGTAATATCCATATCACTTTTTTTTGGAATTTAGAACACTCAGTTACTCTCGGTTTTTGGCTGCATCGCGCCAAAATGCACGCGCTTTCGAGAAGCTCGCAGGTAATGCAACCGATTCTGCACATTCAACCCGTAGAAATGATAAAAAATTGTTAGCCTAAGCGGCAACGGTAATTGGTTTTTGAAATTCTGAAACTGATACGGATATTACTTACAGCGGGCTGCAGAGCCCTTCCGACCTCGTCGTTTTTTTGTTATCACTGCCATAAAAAAGTACATATGCAATATACCTACCCTAATCCTGCAGCTGTGACCGACATGAATGAACCAACAGTTCTTTGTGCCCTATATGGAAATCGCCAGACCGTGATATTCGCTCCTTCGCTAGTCTAAAGAAGAAGCGAGCGAAGAAGTTTCACAAGTCGCTTGCAAAAGTTGATATTCTGACAAATAATCTCTTTGCTGCTTTCGCATGTGTAGACAACGACTTCCCTGAACTTCCTTTTTGTGATCCCGGTGCTCACCACACGTCTCCTCACTAGCGTTCATATGCACAAGCGGGTCAACTTCATGGATAAAATGGAACACCAAAACGACCAGTGCATTCATTACATGCGGATATCACACATGAAGACACAGCTTTAGACCATGCCATTGCGGCGGCTCGCCGGCGTTTAGACTAACTCATCTAGCGCCGGGAACAACGTCGTTCTCAGTCCTCTAGAAAAATTCATTCCTTTTTTCATTTTATTTTTTGAAGAGAATTCTAATAACTCGAGAAAATCATCACTGGAAAAAAATCCAGTAAGCTTTGGGCCACAATCAGGTGCCGACCACCTGTTAGCCGTGACTACCCCGACAGTGGTTAAGATATTAGCGCTGATGAAGCAGGTGACATCCCTCATCGTGGAAGCTCTTCGGCCTCGTCATGGATAGCGCATCATCATCGGTGGTGGTGCAGTGGAACTGTCGAGGCTTTGATAATAAGCCTCTGAAGTAAACATCAGCTTTCGCGATGGAAAGCTGAAGACATGGGCGTTGCTACTGCATGAGCATAATGCACTCCCACGCCTTTCAGGTTTCTGCGCATACCATTCGCCCTCTATTTCTGATCGCCGTTGCAACGCCTCCTCCCTCAGCCCAGGCAAATCTGCAAATTATATTCACAGCTCAGTTCCGCATACACCACTCGACCTTTGGCGGTGGTGCAACACTCATCAAGAGGTTGTCGCCCTTCTCGTTAAATCTGCACGCACACACCTTATTTAAGTTTCATTTTATTGTCGTCCTGGCTCCGCATCTCCCAATCTGGGATGGGTTCGTTTTCTACGTTCTACCAACTAGGGTATTCCTATCCTAGTTGGTGGTGACTTCAACGGCGCACGCACATCGTGGGGTTACCCATCGGATTCCTCAAAGGGCGCACACATCCAAGGTAGGTTTTCGGATCATTCCTTTCAAATTTAAGCAACCCGAATACTTCTACCCGCCCACGAGGTGGCCCGCATTCACCTGATTTGACTTGGTGGTTAGGTCCTAGTAACCCTCGTTGGGCTGTTGATTCTGATACTTGGGGTAGCGATCACAGCCCTTTTTTGTATCTCCCTCACGCATACGCATCTACGGAAAATACGCCGCACTGTACGAATAACATCATGGGACTCTGTACGCGCAGACAATCATTTTTTTATATTCAACCCCTCTTCAGCCCTGTCTACTCTCTCTGCTGTTCTCGCTACTCACACTATTACCACTACTGTAAATGAAGACGACCCAAACCCGGGCATGCATCTCTTGAATCTGTGAGCTCCTTGTCGCCAGGCGGATCATTACGCTACTCGTCACCCCGATGGCACATCGGCTCTTCCTACTCTTCACCGCGCAACCGCACGGGCACAGCGCTATGCAAAACGGCTAGGCAGGCAACGCTGGGCTGCATGGTGTGCCCGCCTGTCCTCTACGCAAGGCAATCAACATCTTTGGCGCGGGTTTCAAAACATGGAGCGCCCTTCTTAGGTTGCAGGTTACACAGAGATCATTCGCCTCGCGCTGAATGTGGATGAGGATTCATTTGCACAACAAGCGGCCCGTCAGTTTTTTCAACATCATGACTGCACCTCTACGTCTCCTTCTGATTTATCAGTTACAGACCCCTCCGATGGGATTACTTCTGACCTAACCACTGCAGAGCTGCTGGCCTCCATTGAACGTCTAAACACAACCACTACTCCCGGGCACGACAGCATACCGAACTCCTTATTCCTGTAACATGGAAAGGACGGCTTTGCAGACCCTACTTGACGCATTAAACGAAGTATGGCATTTTGGTGTCATGCCAGGAGAGTGGAGGCATTCTATTTTGGTTCCAATACCCAAGTAAGGTTAGCCTCCAGTATCTTTCTCGGCCCTTCGTCCAATTTCTCTCACGCCTACCCTGTGCAAGCTTTATGAAAACATTCTCGCCGCACGCTTGTCGTGGTGGTTGGAATCCCATGATTTTTACCCAAATTCCCAAATTTGTTTCCGCCCACAAATCGAAACGGAGGACGGCCTTGTTACTTTGGCTGCTGACGTGTTTGACTACTCTCCGCAGAGTCACAATGTTCAAACCGTGATCACTACGGACATAACAAAGGCATATAATAACATCCTTCATCTGCCATTCTTGCCTCCCTTAAAACTCTTGACCTCCCTCCCCGGTTTCTCCTCTCCATTCTCCATTCACACCTTTTTAGCAAATTGAACCTTCAGTGTGCGTGTCCACGGAAAACCCTTTTTTAGCTTCAATTCCAATAAAGGAGTGCCCCAGGGCTCCATTCTCGCCCCCACATTATTTAATGTGGCTTTTATTCCTCTTGTTGGAGCCTTAGCGACCATCTCTTCTATCCGTGTGCTTGCGTATGCCGACGATTTAACCTCGGGGTGCTGTCATCCAGACGCGTCTATCCATCAGTCGGTCCTCCAGCACGTGCTGAATGTATTGACATCTCGCCTCCCATCTCTATGTCTAACACTCTCTCCTACTAAATCATGTTTCATTTGCACTGAAAATAAAGCCGGCTTAGGAAAGCTCTCTATCTAAATTTCACGATACATAATTCTCCGATTTCTCAGGTAGAAACTGTTCGTATTCTTGGTCTTCGCCTCCATACATCTGGGACTGGCACCCCGTGCCTGACAGCCACCCGTAAATCGGCTCACGCTACTCTAGGTCTGATTCGTCGCATAGCTATGCGCTCTGGTGGCGCCCGTGCTCATACGGCCCGCCAGCTTGTGCGCTCTATCCTTCAGCCACGGATAGTATATCAGGCACAATTTCAACGTCTCACCCGCAAACAGTGGGACTCCCTTGAAGCTATCAATCGTGAGGCTATGCGCGTCATAACATATCTGCCTCGTTTAACACCCATACCTGTGCTACAGGAGTTCGCCCAACTTAATACACTCAGTGAAATCATCGACCAACGGGTGGCATATAGAGCTCGAAAACAATCCCTCGAACTTCATCGTTTAAAGACACTTCCACCGTGGTCCTATTGCCAGCTCACTGAAAATCGCCCCACTGTCTCCCCGTCGGTATGAGCCACGTATCTGCATGAAGGGTGCATTATGTACAGGTATGCATCACATACTGCAGAGAAGGGAGTTACTGCTGTGTATAGTCCCTCCCCGCTCCCGCATCTTAACTCTCGCGCGACGTATACCGCGGATACGTGCACTCCCCTGGCATTGGATCTTCAAGCCTTTAAATATGCCATTGCTTCCCTTCCGTTATCTCTCAGATTCAATACAGTTCATATTTACACCGACTCTCTCGTCGGCCTTAAACAGCTGAAGGCTGCTTAAGGGAATAATAGCGCAGAATCAAGTGACCAGGACAGCATTAGAGCCCATACACACACAAACGCCCTACTCCTATTCACTTGATGCTGCGCCATCATTCCCTTAAGCATGTCTGACGAACTTGCCCAATCCTATACGCTGAAGGCTGCTAGAGGCACATTCCAGATTAAACAATCAATTAATGTGCTCTGCGCAAAGTACCCATGTTCTGTGCGCATACACTGGATTTGGGGCCATGCTCAGGATCCGCATAACATCCAAGCGGATGCTATGACTCATCTTCATACATCAGACGATCCGCCGCCTTCCCCCTTTGCCCCGGATCCGTTCATGTCTCATGTTTCCGATTCCGAAGTTCTGCACCAGAGAACACGCTCTCTAATTCCTCCGTGTTCGCACCCTCTCCCCCGTAGTCTTACTCGGCAGGAGGAGGTATCCGTGCGCCGGATTCGGGCAGGGGAGGCTCTGACACCTGCCCGTCATCGGTGGCGGGCTAATGATTTTCCAGCAACTGACAGGTGCCTTCACTGTAGCGCTGCACCGGACATTTGTGATGTGCGGCACTTGTTGTCAACGTGCCCTGCGACGGCTGCTATTAGAAAAGGGCTCCACTGGGAGGTGGGCCTGCGGCTGAACCGCGAACGTGACTGTGTGAAGGGGACTATGAACAATCATTTCATCGGCAACCTCTGCGACTACCTGAGCGCAACGGGTCTTCACACCTTCTTTTAACTTTCAATCCCGTGCATTCCTTCTCCCTATATTCGACTTATGTCTCAAGAAACAACCTTTCCGAATAAAAAAAAAAATAAAGACACTACCAGTAATAGGTAAAACGTTAATTATTGAGTATTAGTTAACTAGCCTACTAGTCAGCACGTCATATATCTATTCTCAAGTGCCAGATTGTTGACAATGCTATCCCGAAAAACCATTATTCTTACTCCAAAAGCTTTTTTTTCTTCAATTCGAGTGAATTTCAGGTGGAACATCCGGTATTTATAGCGGCTGTACAGCGACCATAGTTTTTCGCAGTGCAAGTAATACACTTATAAGGAAGAGCGTCAGGCAAAAAGCGACAATGTCTCCAGTCCCATTCATCGCGCCTTTACAGGAGAGGTTCAGAGAGCTTGACTGGCAAGAGTCAGGGATACAAGGTCACGGGACATACCGCAGAAATCTTCGATTTACTGATAATATTGCTCGGTAACGCGGGGGCCCAATTGCGAAGCGTGATCGAGGTCCTAGATTGACAAAGCAGAACAGTGGGTCAAAAATTATTACAAAGAATCATAAAATCATCTTCAAAAAACGGAACAATAACGCAACCAAAACGAAGGACGAGGGAAAGGAAGAACGCGCAGAAACGCCGAGCTTACGACTGGCTGCTTGATTGGACAAGCACAGTTAAATATAAAGCAGACGCGGAACAAGTTCATGTCATCTACATAAATCAAAAGAAAACACTCACAGGACGGTTACGGCTACGAAAAACGAGATTCAGCGATAGCTGGTGTACTGGTGAAGTGATGCACCCCTGCACTGGGCACGGGCAGGCGGCTGTTCCTAACAGAGCCAATCGTATGCAAATCAGGTTGACCGTGATATGATGCGAATGAGTTAATAACATCCACCCGGTGGGTGGATTAACCCTCCCACTCGTTACGCCGACGGTGACGACGACGCACAGGCCAGGGAGGGGCGCCTAACAGCTATCGCTTTAAACCTGTGAAATGATAACTCGTTTGCTTAGTACTAAACGCCTAGAGGCGTCTATCTCGTTCCATTAGTCCCATCTCTCACTTATCCAATGCCACAGAATTGCTGCTCACGCACACACGAGTTTGCTTTTTTTAGAAAATATGACATACCTATACTGCTTCCCGCTCAATTCGTCTTCTTGGCAGTATAACACAACAGTTTTGTCTCAGTACGGAGTGGATTGGCAGGCTTTGCCATTGGATTGCAGGTTTGGCAAAATGAGTACAATGCAGCGAGTTATGAAAAGGAAAATTATTGTTGTACGGTAAGGGACAGGAAGATGGCATAGTGGTGTAGAGAAGAAATGCGGTTTAGTGATATCCTTGCCAAAATATAAAAACAAATGGAGATGAACAGGGAATGTAATGCTAAGGCTATAGACAACCGATCTTACGTTAAGGTAACGGAGTCTATTCTTCCAAGCGATGGCTAGCGTGCCAGGGAGCGTCAGAGGTTCAGAGGGGCGGAAGAGAGAATCACCTATGCGGGGATATGTTGGCTGCAGCTAGCACAGGAGAAGGTTAACTAGAGAGATATGGGAGAGTCCTTGGTAGTTCACTGCATGTATATAGTCAGGCTGTTGATGGTGATAGCATCTGAAATCCTCTGTCCTGTAATCACCACTCAGTCTGCTGGAGCTAAAAAAAGCTGCCAAGATTTTTCTGTACACCCTCAGCAGAGAACTCCGCACTATTGATATTTTGTGAATATGCAGATATCAGATGGACGACACGTATTGTCATATAATTACCTTAAAACCTAGCTGATTACGCACCGATTTTAAGCAACGGCATAGATTGCTACGTAGGCTGGTATAGGACTACTCTTTTGTAAGTTCGGAAAATTTGGCAGTAGAGAAATGTACCTTCCAGTATAGAAGTTCTAGGTTTAGCATGTTTTAATTGAAGTCAGTCTGCAGAGGTTTTATTAATATACATGCGTTCTCTTTCATGCGGCAGCATGATATAAAAGCTATATGCATATTTCTCACAGAGCTGTTTTCCGTCCAGCACTTGTGAGCAGTTTCGTGGAACTTCAAATTGTCACGCAAAATACTCAGCCGCAGCAGATGGCTTTCTACTTGCTAATTTGCCGCTAGCAGTTCTAACACTCAATTATTGGTACTCATGGTGTCGTTTTATGATAATGATGCGAACAATGTCTAGGATTCTTGTATTGTCTGGAACAGGGAGTTAAAGGTCAAAAAGTAGAAACTATGTGCACTTGGCGTTTCTCAACAGCATCACCTAAATGCAGCATTTGCACGGTTTCTTGCGAAGGGGTGTCATTTTACCATCGCACAATTTTTTGCGTTAAATGGCTTCGGCAACGCTGTTGAGTTTTAAAGCTAAGGTCCTCGCAGTTAAAATTTGCTACATTTGTCTAGAGCCCTGGTAAGGATCACTCATTTCACATTAGGAAGCGATCCAAAGGCATACCAGTTGTTTCATATTATATTCGTTTCAGTGTTCCAAGTGCCGTGAAAACAAATTTATCTGTAATACTTCAGTCTAATTGCGGGTCAATAGTATCCTTATTTATGTTTCAGAAGAGAAACAAATCTCGGCAAGATGAGAGCAGGTGAAACGAAAAGGTCAGCGAAGCCCCGGTTGCCATCTTTCTGCTGCATAGAGCTAAGTTAGAGGATGATTACTGTGATATATACGCTCAAATACGGGGCATGCGCACACAGTCATCTCGTTTGGGAGAGGAGGTCGACCTCCTTGCCCGTAGTGACTATAAATCTAGCACGCAATAAAACTTGACGTTCATACCTCTGAACCCGTGCCGCCATGTTCTAAGGCCGAGTAGCCGATACAGCCGATAGCAAGCCGACAGCGATAGATAGCTATCGGCGGCAGCAACTGCTAGCGAGATGTAAACACGTGCTCTTGTCGAAACGTTGTCTAGCATGCTAAGGGTCTTCCTCTGTCCTTGGTCATATTGATTCGGACTTGCTTATATACTAGGACGCGCTTTCCGAACGGCTGGTGTGGAACCAAGAACAACGATAAGAAATCGGTTACTGATGGCTTAGAATCCAGGAAATCACTGGCCCGGCAGTCTCGAAACAAAATATTGAAAGGGACAGTTAAGCTCTGCCTTAAGATTGTGATGCCATAGCGTTAATAGTTTAATGCCAACACATACGTATATGCACATTCATATAGATCCCTGTGAGGAGTCCTCATACCATTTCGGTCGCATTAGTGCAGCGGTTAAGGGATGCCCCACTGCCCTGTGATGGCAGGTGTGGAAACCTGCGGGACTTCTGCGACACAGGTTGCTCTTCCCGAATATCCTCTCGCGACCAGTCCTTAATTTGACTGCAGCCTGCCACGGTGCGCAGTTCGCTCACAGTCCGTTGGACAGATTATGATGACGCCACGAAGTTACGTGACATAGGTGCCCCACCTAGACTGATTCTCCGGGAATCTTTCGCCATGCACAGCGCCGACGACGCCGTCTGATTTTCTGCAGAACGGCAGCCTTAACGCTTTCTGGTTAATGATGAAGCTGTTAAGGTCGACCTATTAAGGTAAGCCAATATAAATATATAGGCTTACCCAGCCTGTCCTGACGAAGGGAATACTATTCCCGAAACTGTTGCCAACATAAACCTTGAAAACGAACTGTCGCGTTTGTCGTAATGCCGTACAAAAGCACATATATATGGATAAAGTGCAGAAAGAAACGTATTTGTTTGCTAGAAGTAAAATGCAACGTTGAGAAACGCATCATTTAGACAGAGATTTTTTTTGAGTCGATGTATCGGAGAGAGCCTGTCCTTTCTCAAGACAGTCTTGAGAAAGGACAGGCTCTGCCCGATAAACTAAATCTCTGTCTAAATAAAGCGTTTCTCAACTTTGCATATGCATATATAAGTAAAGAGTTGAAGTACACTTGAAGAAACATTTATTTACCAACGGTTTCGGACGGTGGACCGTCCTCGGTAAGATGATGTGTGAACACAAAGGCCCGCGTCTTCGGAGCACCGAATGCACGTGGAGAGGAGAAAACGCACTCCTTTGAGCAAAAAAACTGATCACGAAAGAGACAAACAGCGAGCGACCAGACTCCTCCCGTCGACTGAGGGAAAAGAGGAGGGTTGTGGAACGAACAGACGAAAAAATGGAAAAAAAAGGAAAGTAACGAAAAGAAAGCGAAGTTGACACCGGGGCGTAGAGGGGTGACTTGCCGGGAAGGAAAACGCCGACAAGAATTATTCGGAGGAGCTTTCTTGGGCGGAAGCAAGGTGTTCGAACACGAGGAAGAAAATAACATAAACAGGAAAAAAAGAAAAAAGAAAACAGCAAGAGAAGAACAAAGAAATGGAAAACACCACTGCGCGCATATGCATCAAAGCGCGACCCGCTCCTCAGGGGTGCAGTTAAAATGCAAGTTTCGGCGGCGATGCAGCCGGCAAGACGCCCCGCAGAAACCCGATCCCGCAGCCGGGCGCCGAGTATAGCAAGCAGTTTGTCTCAAGGCAGCCGGGCGTCAGAAGGGTGCCCCGCACGCCTTCTATCGCGGAGACAAAAAAAGAAGGCTCCTTCCTAGAAACAGAGAGAGCAGAGTACCAGAAAGAAGAGGAGGAAGGAAGGCGCGAAATCGCCCAAGTGTCCGGTATTGCAATAGGTTACGGTCCAGCAATTCTACAACTTTTTCCCATAAAGTTTCTAGCCTGATTTATTTTCTTCTCTAGAAATGATTCCCCAAAACAAATGTTGGTGCTTGAGGGCCTTTAATTGGTGCATATGTGTATCGCCATCTTTTCGGGCTAGCCAGAGCTATTTAGATTAATTGCTGTGGCAGACGCTAGGTGGCACTACATGTAGAAATATACGTTCTCACTAGTCGTCTGCACATTCTACTGTGAGTGAATGTGGAGAGATGGACATCCACCTTAAACAGCGTGCAAACATAAAATTCTGTGGGAAGCTTCGCAAGACAGCCACAAAGACGTATGAGCGTCTTTGTGACGCTTACGGCAACGAGACATAATCGTGCGCGAGAGTTTTCGAGTGGCACAAGACGTTCGTTTCGCGGAGAACGTCGGTGGAAGACGACACAAGACAGGGGGCGCGTCAACCTCATGGAATGAAAACAACATGGCTCGGATCAGGGAAATCGTACAGCAATACCGCACCGTTACAGTCCGCATGCTCTCAGATGCTCTCGACATTAGTAAGACAACATGGCACCAAATTTAGCGTGAGAACTTGGCGAAACGAAAGCTGAGGGCCAGACTTGTGCCGCACTCCCCCACACAGGACGAGAAGGACACGCGGCAGAGAAGGATGCTGCATTCGTCGACAGCATCGTTGCTGAAGATGAAACATGGTGTTTTCAATACGATCCTCAAACAAATAGGCACAGCGCCGTTTGGCGGTCCACATGCTCTCGAGCGTCGAGAAATCTGCGGTGACAAAAGACCAAAAGAAAGACGATGCGGATAGTTTTTTTCGATGCCAGAGGTGTCATACACAACGGGTTCGTCCCAAGAGGGCAAACGGTGAATTAGAAGTTTTATATCCGCGTGATAATACACATGATTGATGTGTGCAAAACAATAGGCGAACCACATACAAGGGAGAAACGTCTAATGTTTTGCCCACATCGATCATCTGTATTGTCGCCATGCACCAACTAGGCGCAACAGAAATCTTATTATATTCGCGCGCTCCAACACATGTGTGATGCACTGCGACGCCGTTGCCTTGGCTTATGGGCATCTGGACAATGGAGTCTTCTCCACGATAACAAAAGGCCGCACAATGCTCACAGCGTGACCGAATTTCTCGCCAAGCACAGCATTACTGTACTTGCCCATCCGCGATACTCGCCTGACCTCTCCCTGTGTGATTTTTTCCTGTTTCGTTGTGCGAAGAGAGCCCTATAAGGTCGCTGGATGGAGAGCTTGAAAGCCATTCAATACGCCACGACAAAGGAGCTGACAGCCCTGCCAAAAGAAGTTTTCCAACTGTTTCCACGACCTCAAAAAGCGTTGGAAGCTGTGTATAGACTGCAAGGGAGACTATTTCGAAGGGGTGCTGTACAAATGATTTCAATGTTAAACGCATTTCTTTAATGCACTCAGTCACGGAAGTTTACGGACAAAGGCTGTATATCGAGCATCAGACTCTACTATTTGCAAAACAGGAAAAAATAATAAAAAATTTTTAACATAAAAAAGGCGGGGGAATATCCAGTATGGTTTGCTGTCACAATAGTTTCAGCTGTTATCCCTGGTAATGAGCAAGAAGGAATGGTAGGGGGAAGAGAAGGACGGCATGTGGAAGCAAGCCCGGAAATTGTATGACCTCAGGCGATGCAGTCGGGGGCTGTGAGTTTATGTAGGTCTAAGTTTCTCACCTCTCAAGTGTGGAGAGAGTACTAGGGTTCTCATTCATAGCGGCCTGCACCGTATTAAACTTATAAAAGTATGATTCTCTTTGCTCACGCTCACGGGTCTTTTGGAAGCAGCTCTGTAGCAGCGTAACATTTAGTTGTTGGAACTAGTTACCTTCCTGGCGAAGATGTGACAGGGGGAAGAGAGGAAGAGATCTGATCTGCGGGCGGTGGTTGTTGAATCTAATTCGGAAGGAATTCTTGGTTTGGCCAATGAATTGCATCTCATAGTTGCCACACTCGAGCATCTACGCTACGTTACCACTGTCACAATTCAAGTTTTCCCCGAATGGAGTGTTTATAATTAGAGTTTGTGCTTCGAGCTAATGTTGTTGTCCGCATGTGCTGGCTGACTTGGGATCGATTCTTCCTTCAAGGTAGGCAACCCACAGGCTTTACCTTATTGACAGTAGAGTGAACTGCATAATTCTGTAATTTTTTGGTCGTCTGTAGGTTGCCCGTGGAACTGTTGGGAAAATATCTGACAGTCGATCGTTTTGTTCGATTAGGTTGAAATGTTTTTTAGAATTTTGTTCATATGAGTAAGAATCTTTGTCAAGGTTAGGACGAGACTAGAGCGGTGTTCATTCGCGGTTGCTGATGGAGGATCTCCAAACATTTGTTACGATTTCGCAATGGTGGAGGCAGGAAAACAGACGCAAGACGAGAATAAGGAGGAACACACAAACTTCTAAGTGCAGCGGTGTTTTGTGCGTGCCTCCATGTTCTTGTTTTGCGTCTGTTTGGCTGGTTCTACAATTGAACATTATGAACCGACTAGCTCCGCAATTTATTCTATTCATTACGATTTATTGCTTCCACTTTCATAATGGCATCATCAATAATACAGGCCGGATAGCATTGATGCTTCAGAGCCTCCCGCATATTGTTAGAATTTTCCTTTAATTCTTCTGATCACGAGCAGATCCATTTGGATCTGCTGGCTTGGGAATATGGAGTTGAAGTTTTGCAGTAGCGTGGTGGCAGCTCTTGTAATGAGGGTACTGCTGCCTATCAGTGAGCTTTCTCTAGACACTGGTGCTTAAGATATCTTCCTGAATTCGAACTGAGATGCCCAAGAAGCTAATTTGACTGGTGGAGTGTGTGTGAAACAGATGTTTGGATGTATGTTGTTAAATGCTGAAATAAACTGGATGACTTGGTCATCGGTTTTCGTTCATACCGTGAAAATGTCGTCTAGGAAGCGCTTATAAGAAGCCGGTATTGTTGGATATGAGCGGAGGAACTCCGATTCAATGCCATGCTTATATATGTTGGCATAGTTTGGCGACATTTTTTTTCCCATAATAGTACCACTCGTTTGTAGGTAAAGGGAGTTGTTGAATTCGAAAGAGCTGAGTTTGAGGAGCAGATTAGTAAGTGCAGGAACGGTACTTTGGCTAGTAGCATTAACGCTTTTTTGTTTTCCATAGGATGTGACCAGAGCTCGAATGCCGTCATAATGCGGTATGTTGGTGTACAGAGTACTAAATCTAGGGTAACCAGAAAGGCACCTTCGGGAGCGGTAAACTGAGATAATTCTTTCAGAAAGTGATTAGTGACACGAATGTAAGATGCATGTTTGGGAGGGACATGCTTGATGAAAGAATCACTGTAGCTGGAGATTGTTTCTTTGAGTGTGTCAATGCCAGAAACTATCGGTTGACCCGTATGATTTTCTTTGAGTATTTTTTGGAGCATGTAGAAGCGGCCTGGAGAAGCATGTAACGCCGGCAGCGCTTTACTTATTCTTGATGGCAATTCGTCTTCATCTGTAGTTGTTTTAAAGTTTCTGCTATGATTTTACGGTGCTCAATGGTGGGATATGATGGAAGTAAGCTATAGAAATTGGAGTTGTTGAGCTGACGATATCCTTCCCGGATGTACTTTTCTTTGTATCGAAATACCATGCCGCCTCCTTTGTCAGAGGGTTTAATGACGATATCCGTTCGTTTGCTGAGTAATTCTACGGCAATACGTTCTTCTCTTTAAAGGTTTTTGTGTGTCTGAAAAGTATGATCGATGTCTCGCTGTATTGCTTTTATATACTTGTCCAGATGCTTATCCTTGCCGAATCTTGGGGTCCATTGTTCCTGGGAAGGGGGAATTAGTTACTGTTCTGGATCGGCTTATCGGAGAAGTATTCCTAGTGTCTCTGACTTCGAGAAAAGTTGTCGAGATCCTTATATAATTGGTATTCATTATATCGGCCTGTATTTTGACAAAAATTTCAGGCCATGTGACGAGACTGATTTTTCCTCTTTGTTCAGACGAGTGTCTGAGAGGTTAATAATATTCAACTGAAGGCTGAATCATCCAGTGTTTGCTTAAGTAGGGTTAGGTGATTCCTTGAAGACTTGTGAGTGTAGTTAGGCTGCATTATATCTCTTCGTGATTGATTTCACGGCGCATCCTCTAGTTTCATCAAGCTGTGTGTTATGTCGCGAGTATTTTTCGCATTTTTTAACCCATATTTGTGTGATTTTGCTCGACTTGAAAAACTTAAGCTCGTCAGCCTCTATTGTTGATAGGATAGGATTGGATAGGATAGGATGGGAGATGATAGGATAGGATAAACTTATTGAGCTCTAGCGCAAGTGCTTTTATGCGGTTCAGATGAGTCCATTTCCGCAATAGTTGGTTGCCCCTATTCCAGGGCTCCGCTGGATGCTTCTGCCAGCTGATCTCGCCGTTCCGGTAGGCCTAGCTTCGACTACGGAAGCACATGGGCCGCTCGGCCTAACACGGCAATGGTGGTGCGGCCTGGAATCGACCCCGCTCTGCGAACTACACATTCAATCAGACCATGGAAGGATTGCCCAATACTTCCTAGACGCTCAGGAGATTGATGAGGACGACCTCGACACCACTGACTCCGAGAGCTCGGTGAGCAGCGATGATGCGTCGTCCGCCATGCAGGATCCGCCCAACACTTGCAACAATGATGCCAGCTGGTAATTGGCCTTGTCCGAGCTGGTATTTGGCTTTGTCCGAACGCCAAAGAAACACCGAAAGAAAAGCAGACGGATAGCTGCGGGAAACAACCCTAACACCCAAAACAATACTGGCGGAGAGAACTCAACTCCACTAACCCCGACCGACAGAGGGCCAGCCGCCGCCGTAAGAAACGACAATGGACAAGGAATGTGACACCAGCCTAGGCGCAGGCTGCCTGCGCTCGCTAAAAACGACTTCAAAATTATGCTACGGCCGAAGTAGGGACTGGCTGTCAGACTGCTTCACACCCACCAGGTAGCCTGCGCTGTAGTCGCATCGGGCGACTACCAATGCAAAGATGAAGATTTCATCATCAGGCTCTGGTCGGAATCTAATATCATCATCGTAAGCATGTACCAGCCGCATGAACCCCACATTAACCAGCCACACAACTCGTGGGGCGAATTACAATCCTCAAATTCCAGGGACGCACATTTGAAATGAACACCTACGTGGCCGCGCCGGGAAATGTTCAAGGTGGCATGATACATGGAATAGATCCAGGGACGACGCCGGAAGAACTCAAGGCCCCTTTACGTGTGCGCACCCAAGGAGTCACCATACTCAGCGCCCCGATGTTAGGAAAAACCAAGGCGGCCGTCATATTTTATAACGGACACATTATCCTAAAATACGTTATCTACTACGGGAGTGAGAGGGCATGCTACCCGTACCGCCGCACGAGACAAGTGTGTTATGTGTGGTTCAAGCAAGGATACCGCTCCGGCGTGCGCCCCACACCGAATGTGCGCGTGTGCAGCCAGTGCGGAAAGCAAAACCCACCGACTGGACATTCCTACGCCCACAAGTGTGTGGTCTGTGGTGAAGCCCACGCTACCGGGTCGAAGGACTGCCGCGAACGACTAAAGAAACTCAGACGCCACCGAAGCAAGGCCGCACTCAGCAACGATAAAGGTGGACACAGTAGCAACAGCGGCGAACGCGACAGCAGACGCCGCACCCGCGGTGACCGCTGCAGACGGCCGCGGAGGTTGAGATCGGAGGGGGAGACATCACGGAGACGCTCGGGAAGCCCTCATCACGGAACCGCTGGCGGTCTCTATTGTTGAAAGTATCATGTTGTGACGAGCCCGTCTCTGCATGCCAACACCTCTTCTGAATGATCTATAGTTATTTTAAGCAGGTTTAGGGATGCGTTAAGCAGTTCCTGGCACCAAGGTAGGCTATGGGCTTTCGAGGAATTATTAATCACGAAGTTAGACCCAGAAATGCCTTTGGGTACCGTATTTGCGTCGAGGCATTTTTTGAGGGACTCTACGTGGAGCTCGTGCCTGACTCGTTTGTCCAATATATTTCTGCACCCCTGCACACCTGGGGAGCGGGTTGCGCTCTGATGCATATGCGAGCAGTGGTGTTTTGTGTTTCTTTGTTCTTTTCTTGTTTTTTCTTCTTCCTTTTTTTCCTGTTTGTGCTATTTTCTTTCCTCGTGTTCGAACATCTCGTTTCTGCCGAGGGAAGCTTCTCCCAATAACAACTCTTGTCGGTGTTTCCTTGCGGCAAACTCACCCCTGTAACCCCCCCCCCCCCCCCCCCCCTCCGGTGTCAATTAACGCCGCTTTCGCTTTGTTTCTCTCCTTTTTTCATTTTATCGTCTGTTCGTTTGACAACCTTCCTCTTTTCCCTCAGTCGACGGGAGGAGTCTGGCCGCTCGCTGTTTGTACCTTTTGTGATCTGTTTTTTGCTCAAAGGAGGGCGTTTTCTCCTCACCACGTGCATTCGATGCTCAGGAAACGCGGACATTTGTGTTCACACATCATCTTACCCGGATGAAGTTCGGTCCACCACCCGCAACCGTTGGTAAATAAAAGTTTCAAGCGTACTTCAACTCTTTACTAACATTTTGACTTCAGCACGAATCTACACACAGCTACTGACTGCACTATTCAGCAATCATAGCGAAAAAAATTTAAGCGTTTGTTATGAAAGTACTCGAACAAAAAGGACAGTTGCTCCATACAGGTTATTACCGAGTCGCGCTATGTGCATGCATCGCACTCTTTGTCTATGTTTAATGAATTACCCACTGTCTGCACTGTTTTTCAGAATGCATACCCAGGGGAGGTATTTAACTTGCATCATCTCATACGGTGCTTTTCGGCTTGGGTAATGAGCGCTTCCTACTATACATGCTATACATTCGCTTTGTACTCTTATTGTTGTAGGATTTTCTATTGTCTTCGGTCTTTCTCTATCAGCGAGATGGGAGTAAAATTGCTGGTTTTTCAAATGGAGTCAATTACTGCTCACAGACATTCTGCATTGCCGCACATTACCGCACATGGCTTTAAACGGCGTTACTGAACAACGCGATAAAAATTGCCGCACACGGTCTTAAGCTGCATTGCTTCAACAACGCGATACCAATGACAAGTGTGGAGCCTTTGAAGGGGCTTCTAAAAAACCAGACACTAATCGTCGTATTTTCATTCTCTTTATTGCAACATGACACTGCTGGACGTTACTAATTATTATATATAAAGTGGACATGGTTGCGAGACTAAAACTTTTTTGAAAGCTTCAGCATCAGATGCATAACGTCCGCGTATGCAAAGAGGAAAGCAGTGCCGCTGCGCGCTCTTTTGAGCCCGAACTCCGGATACATTTGGCAATGCCTAGCATATATAGAAGAAATATATAATCTGCAAAAGTACTGCTTGTGTTTACATTCCAATGTGTAATGCATTGATTAAAGCGAAATCACGAAGAATTTTTACGATATGCAGTTATGCGTTATTAGAGCGTAGTTGTTGTGCGGGACTCCTTGTATAAATGTCGGAGGGTTTTGGGATTTTATGCGCGTTAGCTCTTAGTACTTACGTTTGTCAAAAGATGCGGCTGTCTCCAATGAAGGTCAGATTGACAAAAGCAACTATCACGTGACGAAACTATATCACATAGCAACAGTGGGCGCATAGCGCCTCACTTGATACCTATACTTACAATATATCGCTACGTTATACATGGGCCAGTAAAGCAGCCTCCAAGTGGGACTTCCTCCTCGGGAACACCATTTTTATGGACCACCCGTTTAACGCGGAATGTTCGTAGTGGTGTCAAATGAGATGGCATGTTCCTGAGGATAAATT
This sequence comes from Amblyomma americanum, assembly GCF_052857255.1. Classification (NCBI taxonomy): domain Eukaryota; kingdom Metazoa; phylum Arthropoda; class Arachnida; order Ixodida; family Ixodidae; genus Amblyomma; species Amblyomma americanum. The sequence continues at coordinate 78,778,018 of NC_135501.1, read as the reverse complement.
TACTAATTGAGATGAATCCAAAATATATGTGGAATTCACAACGATAACATATGGGCCCCCAAACCGTGATTCTGAAGACATTTAGGCGGCCATTACGGGCGAATCGTTTGTTGAGGGTGGTATCTGAGGGTGTCAAACGAATGGTCGTGTTGTGATGCACACGTTTATAAAACTTATTCACAGATAAAACGAGGAAATATACCGCAAATAGCGAGGGTGGCTGCAAATCAGAATAGTAATGCAAAATCTGTGACATAGATGGCGCTGCTTGGGGCTTGGACGGGATGTTCCCGGGAAGGAAACATTATCGGATGTTTGGACTTGGTGGTCTCCCCGTTTATTCAGCACACCGATGTAAACGCTTGAAGCACACGCAGGTAACGGTCTTAAGTCGACCACTGAGGCAGTTTGGCGCAATATTTATTACAGCAAGCGAACCATTTCAGTCATAATGTTGGAAGATTTCTCATAATTCTATACTTAATATTTGTGAAATCATGAATTCCTTTGCATCTTCTTGTCGAGTAATGTTGTTCCCTTTAATGAAGGCCGCTAGAATGCGAAACGAAAGCTTATGTATTCAAACTGTCTCGCAGTGTTCGATCCCAACTTCCAAGATTTCAACCACAGTCTGAGTGTGCGGCCTTGAGTGTCGTTTTTTACAATGATCGGACAGAAACAAACGCACAATGCACTGTAATTCGGTAACGGTGAGCATTAGCGAAGTCAATGGTCATGTTCAAGTTCAAGCTTCACACACTCAGTGAGCTGGTTAGATCACGGCAAGTAGCCCTTTCGCACTAACATGAGATGGTTTAGACCAGAGATGCAGCACTGAAGTTGCCAGCATCTCTTTAGGATCTGTGGCTGACTGAAGGAACGAGCCGAAAAGCTGCCGTTAAATTTTACGCTCAAATTTCAAACCACGGAGTTCAAGCCCTACGTCGTGGTTTGCGCGTGTGCTCAGCAGCTTATGCCTCGCGAGTTCGCACCTCCATATAGTGTCGAAGTTTTCGGATCTTCATTTAAACGCTTTAAAGGTTGGCTCTTCAGCAGCACTTTGCATGAGCGGAAATTCGGATCGTCTTGTCGCTGTGCCTTTCACGGTGACACTAGTGACAGCACTCCTTGGCATTTTTCCGATGACCTGTCATCTTTGCCACTGTGCCAAGCGACAGAAGAATCTCACTTAAGGGCCTGAGGGCTCAAAGAGAAACATCCAGCTGCTTTCCACAACCTGAAATTGGAACACACCTTACTAACTACAAGCGCTGCAACGGTATTAAAAAGAAGTATTAGACGCTTTCAACAGATGATTCTTAAAGCTATTTATACGTCTATAGGCAACTCCTCTAGTGTTTTCACCCCAAATGTATGTGCAGAATCTATCTGCGGTAGCCATATTGCCAACTATACACTCAGTGTAAATTTCTCCTGGAATTATGCTATTTGAAAGAATAGCGACAAGTAGTGTAAATTTCTCCTGGAATTATGCTATTTGCAAGAATAGCGACAAGTAATGTGTGTTACGGATGCATCGCAGTGGAAACACTAGAGCAGCTGCTTCTTCCCTGTGCCGCGCACGCCTATGCTCGTCGCTATATGCTTGCAGCCTATAGGGCGCTGGGCTTGCTTCCAGACTTCCTAAAGAAGCTATTGTGGCCGCAGGGCAGTGCGCGCACCCGCGAGCGAACCCTGAAGAACCTCAGTGCGTTCCTCGAACAGACGGGTTGGACGCCCCGTCTGTTCTCCGCCAGGTAGTTACACGCAGTTACCGAACGCTTTCAGAGTTATACTTTGGACGATGAACAACTAAACGCCCCACTACGGTTGTTGTCAATATTTTGGTGTGTGCGTGTAATTTGAAGCGAAAAGCTTCACTACGCGAGTTAACAGCGAGCTTCGCACGAGCCGGCGTATGTCGGAGCGCGAGGGACGTCACGCACGGCGCAGGAAGCCGCCGCCGACTCCGTCGCCTTTTCTCTCTCTTGATCTCTAGTCACACCCAGCAACTGGTGTTCCGCCACCGCTCAGCGCCGCGCCTTTCCTCAAAATGCAACTTTCAGATTTCAGTTTGCCCCGCCGCGGTGGCTCAGTGGTTAGGGCGCTCGACTACTGATCCGGAGTTCCCGGCTTCGAACCCGACCGCGGCGGCTGCGTTTTTATGGAGGAAAAACGCTAAGGCGCCCGTGTGCTGTGCGATGTCAGCGCACGTTAAAGATCCCCAGGTGGTCGAAATTATTCCGGAGCCCTCCACTACGGCACCTATTCTTCCTTTCTTTCACTCCCTCCTTTATCCCTTCCCTTACGGCGCGGTTCAGGTGTCCAAAGATATATGAGACAGATACTGCGCCATTTCCTTTCCCCAAAAACCAATTATTATTATTATTATTATTATTTCAGTTTTCTCTTTCTTCTTTCCCTCCCTCCTTTATCCCTTTTTGTACGCCACGGTTCTGGTGCCCACGGAGATATGTAAGACTGTTACTGTGCCATTTCCTTTCCTCAAAAACCCAAGAAGTGAGCCGACGGTGTTCATAGAATTCATTTGCGTTGACAACTCTGCAAAGGCTGTTCATTTTCACGAAAGGGAAGGAGCCCAACCGGCTCCGTCGTTCTGTGGAGGCCTAATCTCGCTTTCATGTACATGGCGTTAGTGTCGAAAGCCAGCTTTGCGTTCCGCACAATGGATAGGCAGCGCGCCCTCCCTGCCACGCTGGGAGGTCGCATGCAGTTGATGGTTGATCGCGAGAGATTCATCACCAAATGAACGCTGCGGCCTAGGTATTGCTGCAGTGCCGCATGTAAGACACAACGCTCTCAGCACTAATTCATTCATCCACATCTCTCTCTCTCAACACGAATCAAAGCACAAATGAGGAGTCCACATATACAGGGAGCGAGATATGCGCCTTTCCTTTGCTCAAAGCGGTCGCCGTCTAGAACATTGTCAACGCCAACACCAATGAACACAGTGAACTGCAATATCGTTCGTTTTGTATATTCTTGAATAGGTGTGCTATTCCGCATTAATTTTTTTTTATTTCACCACCACGAACTTATCACGTGCTCAACCTTGAAGCATTTCTTATTGAGTAAATAGTTTGTGTATATTACCTCTCTTGATCTCTCTTCCTGTCCCCTCACCTCTTTTATTTCATTTCTCCATTCCGCCTGCTATCCATTATTTCCGCTGCCCCAACTAAGGTGCTTCAGTATCGATGGCAGATGTCGGGGCTCGCAAAATCTTTTCTCTCCTTTTTCATTATTACTTTATTGAAAACCCCTTCCTACTTCACTGTCATCGGTTTCGAACCCGACAGCGGCGGCTGCGTTTCGATGGAGATGAAAAGGCGCTCGTGCGCCGTGTTCTAGCAGTGCACTTAAAGATTGCCACATATTCAGAATTACTCCGCAGCCCTCCACTATCTTCTTTCACTCCCTCTATTACTCCTTCCCCAACGGCTGGGTTTGGGTGTCCACTGATGTGGCAAACAGGCACTGCGCTATTTGCTTTCCTCATAAACCAATTTTCATTCGCACTGAAATTTGACCTACTGCGGGTCTCCCTTCCAAACATTGTACTTGAAGATTGAAATATTTGGCTACATTAGTTATAATGGCCAATTGTGCGAGTCAATAGAAAATGAAAGATGCTGAAACTTTTTGTGCAGCATGCGCTCAAGTGGTAAGAAATTAACTACAATCACTTAAAATTTCAGTGCACCTTCGAGCGTATCTTGAAGTGGCATACACAACAGTAGGAATAGGCTGATGGTTAAATTCGCGGTACGACGTCGTCTTTCATTTGCGTCTGCGCTATTAACACGGATAAGCGTGTGCAGTTACGAATCGACAAACATAAATGTGAGCGGAGCATTTAACTACATTTTAATGCGCTTAATGACTTTCTACACGTGACCTGAAAGCTTTCGAAACCTTCTCATCAGGCTCCCTCATATTGTCCCAAACATGAATTCTGCCAAAAAGTGAAACCCGCCGCGGTGGCTCAGTGGTTAGGGCGCTCGACTACTGATAAGGAGTTCACGGGTTCGAACCCGACCGCGGCGGCTGCGTTTTTATGGAGGAGAACACTAAGGCGCCCGTGTGCTGTGCGATGTCAGTGCACGTTAAAGATCCCAAGGTGGTCGAAATTATTCCGGAGCCCTCCACTACGGCACCTCCTTCTTCCCTTCTTCTTTCACTCCCTCCCTTGTCCCTTCCCCTACGGCGCGGTTCAGGTGTCCAACGATATATGAGACAGATACTGCGCCATTTCCTTTCCCCAAAAACCAATTATTATTATTATTAAAAAGTGAACCTCCGTTAATATCTATTCAACGTTAAAAATCCTCAGGTGGTCGAAATTATTCCGGAGCCCTCCACTACGGCACCTCCTTCTTCCCTTCTTCTTTCACTCCCTCCCTTGTCCCTTTCCATACGGCGCGGTTCACGTGTCCCACGATATTTGAGACGATACTGCGCCTTTTCCTTTCCCCAAAAATCCAATTATTATTATTGAGTAGTGGGTAGTTGATGTCATTGCTGGCGTTCGGTACACTCATTAGGGGCACTAGTTATCTTCTGTATACAGCCATGTGCCGAGCTGTAAGAGAATGCAGACGTTCCGCGGGTAGGAGGGGCCACTACGGCAGAGAAGCTGCGCAAGTCAGTTAAGTCTTTCTGTTTGTTAAATGGTAGTTTCAATGAGAGAAAGAGAGAGTGGATGAAAACCCTGTTTTCTTTCAATGTACCATAATTTTCGAGAGCAAATTTTCTGCATATATTGATGCAAATGCTTTCTACATGATTACATGTATTTCACCCTACCAGAAAATTTTTCTCATGTATACATCGCAGTCAATGCTTCTCTTCTTTCCAAAGCACAACCTGTGAAAATGTATTCTAAGAGAGTAATTGCTCAGCGGCATCTACCCATGCGCAGCTAGATGGCTACAAAGAAAAGCTTGCACAGAAACATCGTAATAATAATTAATAATTGGTTTTGGTTAAAAGTAAATATTGAGGTATCTGTTTCAAGTATCGTTGAACACCTGAATTGCGCCGAAAGGGAAGGGAGAAAGGAGGGAGTGAAAAAATAAAGGAAGAGAGGTGCTGTAGTGGAGCTGCCCTACATTATGCTAGCCATGCCGGTAAGCTGAGTTGGTGGAGTGACTGTGCCAGTGAGCAGGTGGCTCAGCGTTCGAAAGCCAGACGAGAAAGAATTGTTCTTTAGAAAACCGCAACTAAAGAAAAAAATGGCCTGGCTTAGCTAAGGTTAAGCCTAGGATGCGAAGCATAATAGATTTGTGAAAGGGATTCGGTATCGCCTGCCCGTAAGTCAGGCTAGTCTCTTCGTTGTTTAGCAAGCTCCTGGAGGAGCGGGAGTTAGCCTTGGTGGTCGCGGCCGCGCGACAACCGCGCGAGTTGAGCCCCGTTCCTCCACAGCTGGCGTGACGTCAGACCACGTGCTCGGCTGCAGCGCCCCTAGCGGGAGGAGCGGGAGTTAGCCTTGGTGGTCGCGGCCGCGCCAGGCTGGGCTATGGTTGAGCTAAGTAGTGTCCCTATTATGCTTCGCATAAAATTCTTTCTCGTCCGGGCTTCGAACGGTGATCCACCGGATCACTGGCGCAGTCAGTCTACCAGCTCAGCTAAACACTACGGCTAGCATGAGGTAGGGCCAGAGCGAAATAATTAATCACTGAATGTGTAAAAAGTGATAGTAAATTTTTTTTACGAGAATCCTCAAAGATGGAACAGATTTGTAATATTGAACAGTTACTCAGAAATGGATATCTACTTCACTTTACAAATCAATTCTACTTTGGAGGATTCTTCTGAAAAACCTGAGAATACATCGAATGAATAGGTTTATGAAATGATGTTCTGATCATTGGTCAGCGTCATTGCAGAGAACAAGCTACTGCATCACGACGTGAGGTTAGCGGCGCATTGATGCTCATGCACAACACCATATCACCGGGTGCCGATGACTGAAGAGACACGACTGTGTTCAGTTTTTCAGCGATAAATGTGTTTAAAGCGAAAGCTTTGTTGCCGCAAAGTTGCGATTTCACCGTGGCGGTACTTCATTGAGACACTTGACGTCACAACGCGCGCCTCGCCGCGGAAGGTTACTGTCATGAAGTCATGAAGTCAATGCGCCGCTCGCCGCCGCCGCCGTTTGGTAGGGCATGACACCGCGTTAGTTGTCGTTGCGCTCGCCTCCGCTGGCTTCGACGGCTGCGTCGCATGTGCGATAAGATGTCACAGGATTGATAAGGAGAGCTGGCGTGCGCCTCAGCCACAGTTGAGGCGACAGAATAGATGGCGAAAATTCTGATAAGCTAGAGGAGGCCTGAAATCGACAGCGGAACGAGGTGAAGAGGAAACGAATCGCCCAGGAAACAGACGAACAGCACGCCGAACGACTGCTCGAACGCCGCCGTGAATATGCCGCCGCGGGACAGGCACGTTTAATGTCCGGTGTCTCGACCGCTAGCAGCAGCGACCGCAGCCGGAGGAGAGACCTGAGTTCTGCTTCGCTTAAGATGGCCCGTGATGAACGATGAAATGCTACCGAGAGGCTTCAGCAACGGGTTCAAGAAGCCGAAGAACAACGTCCCGTTAGCCAAGAGAATAGGCGTAAGAGTGACGCGACCCCTTCAATCCTCGGATAGCCTCGGTGTTGAAATCAAACACGGGCCTACATGTAATACTGGACGTTTATTCCTGTGCTTCATACGTTGTGGAATATGTGAACAAGGCCAACCAGAGAGTTTCACACTTGCTTACGTTACATATATCTTGGTTTAGCCGAGCTAAGCCACTGACATTTTTTGTCTAATGCTTCTACGCCGGAACGTTTTATCTCAGAATCGATATCTGCCTTTTCAGGCACAGAAGCAGAGAAAGCATAACCTTGGGCCTAACGAAATTATCTGCTTAAAGCTGGAGAGGCGCGTTAGCTACAGCTGGCCGAGTGGAACTCACTCAGTCGAATTGCAAAGCGAGTCTTTCGCCGCTCTGTTTCGCTGGGCGTTCCTTCTTCATATTCTTTCCTGGAAGCGGATTCACTCTCTCCCCCTCACTTTGCCGGCGCGCCGCACCACGTGACCAACTACGCACCACAAGACCAACCAGGTTACAGAGCTATGTGGCGGCGCCGCCATGGTGGCCACTGCGACGAAACGCTGAATGCTCGATATGCTACCGTAGTGTAGTTTTCGCTACAAAATGGTGGAAATTTCAGCGCCTACTGCTCGCATAATATCGTCTCACTGGGAGGTTAGCAAAAACGGTAGGAAGTTTTTAAAGTCGGTAAACCAAGTAGACCTGCGAAAGCGTGGATTTAATCTCGTTTGTTTGCTGGGCCGTCGGCACGTCTAGCAACCGTATTAGACACAGCGTCAGCTCTGATTGCGTTTAAGCTTATCTGATCTCTTTGCTCCACCGACGGAAGTTGTTGAAGACGACGATGTGCAGTACGCAGCGCAAGAGAGTGTTGCAGTTTAACACAAGGTGCAACGAGCCGTGAAAGGGTTAATCAGGTTTGCTTGCTGGGTCGTTGGCACGTCTAGCAACCGTTTTAGACTCATCGTTAGCTCTGACTTCATAGCACCCTCGTCCAGTTGTCTGCGCAGCTCATCTCTGTGTTTCGCAGAGGGTTCGAAAGCCAGTCTCGGCAATATTTATTTTACTTCTGCATGGCCTGCTGCTACTATGGTAAGCTCCCAAAGGTTATCTTCAAGGTTGAGCTTCACACACACACACACACACACACACACACACACACACACACACACACACACACACACACACACACACACACACACACACACACACACACACACACACACACACACACACACACACACACACACACACACACACACACACACACACACACACACACACACACACACACACACACACACACACACACACACACACACACACACACACACACACACACACACACACACACACACACACACACACACACACACACACACACACACACACACACACACACACACACACACACACACACACACACACACACACACACACACACACACACACACACACACACACACACACACACACACTTTGTGCGCCGGTAACACATCGTTAAGTAGCGCTTTCCCACTAAAAGGAGGTGGTCAAACCCACAACTACGACTCCGATGTTATCAACATCTCTTTAGGATCTGTCGCTTACTGAGCGAACAAGACGAACGGACTGCCGTTAAATTTTACGCCATAAGCTCAAACGATGGAGTCCCACCATCGTGTTTCGCGCGTGTGTTCAAATGCTTTGGATTCGCGAGCCCGCGCTCCAGACAGTGTCGACGTTTTATATTCTTCAAGTAAAAGTTTCAAAGGTTGACTCGTCCGCAGCACTTCGCGGAGGCGGAACTCAGCGTCGCCTTGCGTTTCACGGTTACACTAGTGATGACACTCCTTAGCCTGGTTCCGAGGACCTGTCATCTTTGCTAATGTGCCAAGCGACAGAAGAAGCTCGGTCAAATGTAGTGCTCCACGTGCCAGAAGTTGAGTTGAGATGTTGAATGATACAGGTGGGATTAAGCCTTGCTTATTATGCTGCACACAATCACTCCGCACAGCCCACGTCACAGTCCACTCCAGAAGTCACAATATATGCACATATTCAGTCACAGTAGAACATATTCTATTGCAGCGTCACAATTCATACACACATTCACTCACAGTGCAACACAGTCCACTCCTGAAAACACCATCTACGCACTCATTCAGTCACAGTAGACCATAGTCCGTTCCTGCTGCCACCATTTAGAAACAAGATCAGTGTCCTGCTGAAATGTTAAAAGAAGGCGTGCAGCCTGCCTTATGCATGTCGGGTGTCCACTCGGGTAGACAATGTCCTGAACTGTACTGTGGAGGGTTCCTGTCTTGTTGAAGGGAGAGAACATCACATACCTGTCCGCGTTGTAATCTGGGCAGTATACAATATAATGATCGATGTCATCGCACACACCACATAAAATATATAGCGGAGACGATGCCATGCCGGTCTTATTCATCCAGGCAGGAGTGCGAACAGAGGCAGTGCGAATTCGATGAAGTAGAGTCGCCTGGGATCTCAGTCCCTTGGTCGCACATGACTTATGGGGCGCTCTCCACAGGGTACTGAAATGATCGAGAAATGTTTTTCAGTGGAAACTCTTTACATCTTGAGGTACTCTTTTTGATGGACTCCTTGACAGAGCTTCATGGGCGAGACTGTCTGCGACCTCATTGCCGCTGACTCCTATGTGAGAGGGCACCCATTGGAAATATAAAGCCTGTGCTCTGCAGGTTCCGCACCAAGCGCAGAGAGCTTATAGACAGGGCGTCAGTAGGGAATCCGCGCTCTAACCTCTGAAGGGCGGATCTTGAGTCAGTTAGAATGACAACAGGTTGAGCCGGACAAGTGACTTCCGTAGAGCCGCCTCAATAGCAATACTTTCGGCGTTTGTGGAAGATGCGACAGCATAAAACGAACAGACCACTTATAGTCCGATTAAGAAATGTAAAAAGCCAATGCGCTAGCTTGTTTGACCTTGTCTGCAGAACCTTTCGTGAAAATTTGAAGATGGCGGGCATACTCTGTTTCCAAATTTTCAAGCACGAGCGAACGCGTTGCTTCCAAAGGAGAGCTGCGCTTTGCGCTCAAGTGGGTAATTGTCACTTCTCGAAGATAAACATTCAGCTGCTTTGTACAGCGTGAAATAGGAACACACCCAATTACCTGCACCGCTTAAAAGCTATTAAACAGAAATATTAGACGATTTCAACAGATGATTCTTAAAGCGGTTTATACGTCTATTGGCCACTGCTCTAGTGTTTTCAACCGAAATGTGTGTTCAGAATTGATCTGCGGTAGTCCTATTGCCAGCTTATGCTCTCAGGTAGTGTGAAGTGCTCCTGCATTATGCTATCTTGAAGAAGAATTCGCTATGCTTTGAGGAATATTTACTGTGCTGGGATTTATATTCATCAATTCCCCCAGAGTTTTTCCAACTTTCATTCGGTGTTCTTCCATGGAAGCCATGCAACATGATCATCTTCTCCGGCCTGCCAGCGCGGGCTAGGTTTAGTCCATCTTTATGCAAGGCATGTTGTGCTGTCCCGAGTTCAGTTTTGAATTTCCCGCCCAGGCGCCGGCTTCATCTGCGAACACTGGACTCCTCTCTTCTTCCCTCTGTTTCTTCCTTCTCAAGTGCGCCTTCATTCTCGCTTGCGTTCTTTCTCCGTCTTAAGTTCTTCCTCTCCCGGAGGTTTCATGTCAGGGGACTCGTGACTCATTCGTTGTTTCAACCGCGCTGCACGACTGTGGCAGCACCGCGTTTTTAAAAGTTTGTAAATGCAAGATAAAGTTTTAATTTTCTTTGTGTTTGCGACCTGTCAACTATGTGAGGAGTGGCCGCAGCCTCAACGCGTGCCACGGAATCAGAACAGTAAAAACGCGATGAACGTCGAGTCGGTGTCTCACGCGCTCTTCGAAAGCACCTAGGCGGGGGCGCTGCGAGCGGTCGAGCCGATCGGACAACCTCCGCATGGGCTCCGTCGAAAATCTCTACCACCCGTTTTGACTTTCGCCCACGACCCAAAATCTCGTCGGATTCGTCAATCGGAACGTACAGCGACCAAGAGGATACCATACTCTCGGAGGTGGGTTCACTTGCTCGGGTTTTATTGGACTTTGAGGCTCCGACCACGCCGGACCGCTCAGCCTAGCGTTAGGGCTAGTAGGCTCGGCGGCCTTCGGGCCCAAAATAATCGCTGTAGGGCCCCTGGTGGGCTGGTCCGAAGCAGCGGAAATGGACGCGGAAGTCGGGGGAACCTCCGCGGAAGAAGACTACGAGCCAGAAGGCTGGTATAAGGTCAAGAAAGGAGGAAAAGCTGTACCAATGCAACGCGAGGAGCGGCAACCGGAAGTCAGTGGCGCCGCCACGCAGGAGAGGCCGAACCATTTCAAACGCACCGCGGGAAAGAAGCTGGCGGAAAAATCAGTTGGAAAACAGCACGTGCGCATCCCCGATGGCGCAACGCGGATAATTCGGCGACCGCAAGGGGGCCTCGCTCCCCTTACAAGGCTCGGAGCCGCCAGGCTGCTGTACTACGTGTGCAAGGAGACTGGGATCTCCTACGGAGACGCTCGGAGGGACATCCTCTCGCCCAACGAAGCCCAGCAGACCCTTTAAATCGCTACTGAAGACAAGAAAATGGCGGAAAAATACCAGCAAATAACTTCCATCACCACGGAAGAAGGAAGCAAGACGGAAATCAAGGCACATATGACAATCACTAACGGAAGAACGGAAGTAGCCTAAAAGCAGTGAAGAGGAAACTAGGCATAGGTAAAAACCAGATGTATGCATTAAGAGACAAGCAGAGCAATGTCATTAGCAATATGGATAAGATAGTTGACGTAGCCGAAGAGTTCTACACAGACCTGTACAGTAGCCAATGTAATCAGAGCGCTAATGAGAAAGACAGCAGTGCACAGCAATGCGTCATCCCGCCAGTAACGAAAGATGAAGTAAAGAAAGCCTTAGAAGCAATGGAAAGGGGAAAAGCAGCTGGGGAGGATCAGGTAACAGCAGATCTGTTGAAGGATGGAGGGGACATCGTGCTAGAAAAACTAGCCACCCTGTATACGCAATGCCTTATGACCTCGACTGTACCAGAAGCTTGGAAGAATGCAAACTTTATCTTAATTCATAAGAAGGGAGACGCCAAGGACTTGAAAAATTACAGGCCGATCAGCTTACTATCCGTTGCTTACAAAGTATTTACTAAGGTAATCGCTAATAGAGTCAGGGCAACGTTAGACTTTAATCAACCAAATGATCAGGCATGCTTTCGTAAAGGATATTCTACAATAGATCATATTCACACTATCAATCAGGTGATAGAGAAATGCGCAGAATATAACCAACCTCTATATATAGCTTTCATTGATTACGAGAAAGCATTCGACTCAGTGGAAACCTCAGCAGTCATACAGGCATTGCGTAATCAGGGGGTAGAAGAGCCTTATGTCAAAATACTGGAAGATATATATAGCAACTGCACAGCTACTATAGTCCTCCATAAAGTCAGCAATAAAATTCCAATAAGAAAGGGCGTCAGGCAAGGAGACACGATCTCGCCAATGCTGTTCACCGCATGTTTGCAGGAGGTATTTCGAGGCCTGAATTGGGAACAGTTGGGAATAAGAATAAATGGAGAATACCTAAATAATCTGCGATGTGCTGATGACATTGCCTTGCTGAGTCACTCAGGAGGTGAACTGCAAATCATTATCAACGAGTTAGACAGGCAGAGCAGATCGATGGGTCTAAAAATGAACATGCAGAACACCAAGGTAATGTTCAACAGCCTAGCAAGGGAACAACAGTTCACAATTGGCAGCGAGAGCCTAGAAATTGTGCCGGAATACGTCTACTTAGGGCAGGTAGTGACAGCTGATCCGGATCATGAGAGGGAGATAACTAGAAGGATAAGAATGGGGTGGAGCGCATATGGCAAATTCTCGCAGATCATGAGTGGCAGTTTACCAATTTCCCTCAAGAGGAAAGTGTACAACAGCATAATCTTACCGGTACTCACCTACGGGGCAGAAACGTGGAGGCTAACGAAGAGTTCAGCTTAAGTTAAGGACAACGCAGCGAGCCATGGAAAGAAAAATGATAGGTGTAACGTTAAGAGATCGGAAGCGGGCAGAGTGGGTGAGGGAACAAACACGGGTTAATGACATCCTAGTCGAAATCAAGAGAAAGAAATGGGCTTGGGCAGGGCATGTAATGCGAAGGCAAGATAACCGCTGGTCTTTAAGGGTAACGGAGTGGGTTCCAAGAGAAAGTAAGCGTAGCAGGGGGCGGCAGAAGGTTAGGTGGGCGGATGAGATTAAGAAGTTTGCAGGCAAAGGGTGGATGCAGCTGGCAAAGGATAGGGTTAATTGGAGAGACATGGGAGAGGCCTTTGCCCTGCAGTGGGTGTAGTAAGGCTGATGATGATGATGATGACAATCCCGGAGAGCAGGGGAAAAGGAGTGATTCACAACGTCCACCTCAGCGTCTTTGACGCCGAACTGGTAGCAGAACTCGAGTTTAACGCAAGTCTGGGAATAAACCCGAAAGTCATCGCGGTCAGAAGACTTAGCCCCCAGTCGATTACGATCCTCCTGGTCTTCCAAGAGGAGCGGGTCCCAAGGACTATAAAGCTCTTCGGCTGCTACGAGAGATGCTTCCTGTACAGGAAACGCTACGAAGTCTGCTATCGATGCGGGGACCTGGGACACCGGATGGACGTGTGCCCTAACCCCACCTCGATCAAGAGATGCAGAACCTGCGGTGAAAAAGACCCTCAGAAGGATCACAGCTGCAAGGAGACTCGATGCGCCCTGTGTGGCAAGGCGCACCCCCTTGGCGACAAGACGTGCAAGGCCATGTTTCGAACACCGTACCTGGTAAAGAAGAATTTCTGGGAAAGGAAGCGGAGGAAATGCTAGCAAAAGAAGAAGATTTTAAATTAGTGCCAATTCTCAAGACACCATCCCAGGAGAGGAAGGCCAGGAGCAGGAGCAGATCCCCAAACCATTTCCCACCTCTGTCCCCCTCCCCTTCTCGTTCGACTTACAGGTCCAGATCACGGTCCGCGTCCAGTGAAAAGAAGATAGTGGGCCAGTCCAATTCCACCCAGCCAGACAAGAACAAGAGAACGCCCGGAGACCCCTGGGGCCTCAAGAACGACTCGGACGGAGAAAAAAGGTGAGCTTCGATAGGAGAGACTCCCAGCCTAACCAGTACATAAAAAAGATAGAGAAAGAAAACCACGAGCTCAGAGAAGCAGTGAAAGAACTTAATGATGTCATTATGAGACTCAAACAGGAAGTACAAACACTTAAACAGGGTGTGCACACCCCCAAAAACACCGCGGCCACACTGCTCAGAGACACCGCTGTCACAAACTGCCCAACCTACAATAACACCGCTAACAGAAGGGGCAGGGAGCCGCAACGAGGCACAGTCCCCGCCTAGCAAGCGTAAATGCGCGGAAAAAATGGATGACATCTTCGTTACGAAGGTACAATTTGAAGCCGCCATGACAGGAATCAACAACAAGCTAGAAAGTATCGTGGCTGAAATGAGACAGGCCATGGAAGCAATGTATGCACAAATGCAGTGCACGGCAAGCGAAATCAAGGGACTCCAAGAAAAGCTCGGGTGTGGAGCGGCAGTACGTCTGGAAGGCCCGTAATGGCTAGTCACGTAAACAACAATCTCCCACCACGTTTCAGGATAAGCACTCGCACCCCCACAACCATTCTACAATGGAACTGCAGGAGTTACAGACAAAAAAGAGCGCTGCTAGAAAACTACATTTCTTTACTTGGCCAGGTTCCTTTAGCCATCGCACTTCAAGAAACAAATAAAGAAAGGCCAAAACAGAGGCACTTCAAGGCCTATGGAAGCAACAGAGGGGATGACACCAGGGTAGTTACACTAATTCGAAAGGACATCACGGCCATATGGCACGACACATCCTTCCAAGACATAGAATCGGTACTGGTGGAAATCGTCACTGGTAACAAACACGCCCCCAGCATCTTTATGCTTAACGTATACAACCCACCAAGGAACTACAGGGACCGCTTCAAGCCGCTCTTTAATAGAGCGATTCAAGCCGCTGGCACGTGCCCACTAATTATTATGGGAGATTTTAACGCCAAGCATCAAGACTGGGGATAAGACAAACTAGACGCTAAGGGCAGAAGGCTGTGGGAGGATGCACACGACCTCAATCTCACTCTCCACACAGACCTCAATTCCCCAACCAGGGACGGCAACAGTGTCACTAAGGATACATCGCCGGACCTCACATTCACAAGAAACTTAAAAGAGTTTATGTGGGGGAATACCGGATGTAACCTGGGCAGCGATCATTACGTACTCATTCACACCCTCTCCCTCGCCAAAACACTCTGATCGAACAGGAAATGGTCACAGCGAATCACTGATTGGGATAAATTCAGGAACGAAGGAACCCAGTCACAACCAGAAGACGCGATCCAAGACATCGAGAAATGGACCAAAGAAATACGAACGAGAGTCAAGAATAATACGCGAACGATCGAGGACGAAGATGCCCCTGCCCCGATGGACTCGCGCCTACTACATATGTGGGAAGCCAAGAAGAGCATGGATAAGAGACTGAAAGGACAGAGATGGAACAGGAACCTTAGGAGGCGATTACACAGACACAACAAGGAAATGGAGAAGCAGGCTTTCAAAGTATGCGAACAGAATTGGCTCCAGAGATGTGACGACATGGAGAAACAGATGAGCCTCCCCCAAACGTGGAACATACTTAGGCACTTGCTGTGCCCGGAGCAGACTAAAACGCAGGCAAAAGTAACTCAGCGAAAGATCAAACACATCTTCGAAGGCTCCGAAGAAGAGTTTTTCGAGGAACTCAGAAGGACATACATTGGCGACAGTGTGGATCAGGACCTCCCACCCTACATTGGAGCTAGCAATCCGGAACTGGACAGGCCTATAACGGAAGCGGAGGTGAGAGCGGAAATTCTCAGCCTAAAACGCAACACGGCTCCAGGACCAGATGGTATAACCAATAGGATTCTCAGAAATCTGGACGATAGTTCGATCACTAAACTCACGGACTACATGCAACTAGTCTGGGAACAAGGAAAACTCCCGTTGCCATGGAGAACAGCGGATGTCATATTCATCCCCAAGCCTGGTAAACCGTACAAGCTCGAAAACCTGAGACCCATATCTCTCACCTCCTGCGTTGGAAAGCTCATGGAGAAGGTGATATATACGAGGCTTTATAACTACATGGAGTCCAAAGGGCTCTGGCCGCACGAAATGGTCGGCTTCAGGAAACACCTCAGCACGCAAGACATAATGCTGCGACTGAGGCATGACATCGTCGATCAGTGGCACTCAGGTGACACAAAGGCTATTCTGGGGCTTGACCTCCGGAAAGCCTTCGACAACGTTCACTACGCGGCCATTCTTGAAAACCTCGGAGACATGGACGTTGGAGCTAAAACCTTCCCCTACGTCAGCAGCTTCCTCTCGGAGAGAAGGGTCACCCTGACATTCTTGGAAGCAAAATCATCGAGTATAAAGATAGCTGGGAAGGGCACACCTCAAGGATCCGTCTTGTCTCCCCTGCTCTTCAATATTGCGATGATCAAACTCCCGCAAAGACTTGGCACCATCCCGAACATCAATTTCAGCCTCTACGCCGACGACATTAATATCTGGACCAACCAAGGATCAGACGGAGAAATTCAAGAGAATCTCCACCTATGCGGCGGCCGCTGTGGTCGATTACGCGGCGAAAATCGGCCTCAGTTGCTCTCCTCAAAAATATGAGCTATTGATTTACACCAAGAGCAGACAGAAACCCGACATCGAAGTTACAGTGGAAGGCCTAAGGATCCCAGCAGTCAGCCAGATCAGGGTCCTCGGACTCATCATCCAGGCCGACGGGAGGAACACGACCATGACAAACAAACTGCAAGGATCCGTAGCGCAAGTAACAGGGCTCATCAGAAGAATCTCTCTCAAAAACAGAGGTCTGAAGGAAGGGAACTTAGCCAGAATAATGCAGGCTTTCATCACCAGCAGAATCTGCTATGTCATCCCCTACCTGCACCTAAATGCGAAGGAAAAAGAAAAGATCGAAGCATCCGTAATAAGACGGAGTATCAAGAACGCACTCAGTCTCCCTCAATCAACCTCGACTACAAGATTACTGGCCATTGGAATGCACAACACAGTAGACGAGTTGGCGGAAGCCACACGAACCACACAGATAGAGCGGCTCAGTCTGTCTGACACCGGGCGACAAATACTGAGATGGGTGGGGCTTCAACACGACAGGGGCACCACCCCGAAAGTTAGTCTCAACAACGGGTACAGAGACAACCTCTACATCCCGCCGATGCCAAAAAACATGAGCCCAATTCACCACAAGGAAAGAAGAGAAAGCAGAGCCAAGGCCATAGCTAGAGAAATGGACTCGAAACCACCGGAAACAGTGGCATACACGGACGCAGCCACCGAAAATCTGGGGCCGCGGTCTCCGCGGTGGTAGATGGGGCAGGCATCCCGTTAATTACAGCATCGATCAAAACAAGAAATGCTGACATCGCAGAGGAAGTGGCTATTGCACTCGCGTGTGTCGGGACGCAAGTCAACACCATAATCAGTGACAGCAAGACGGCCATCTGGAACCTCGCGAAAGGAAGGGTGGCGGCAGAAACGAAGAAAATACTTGAATCCAGGGAGATTTCCCGTAAGGTCAGAATTATTTGGACTCCTGGCCACGAATCGGCACCGGGGAATGAAGCCACACACGCGCTCGCTCGAGACGTCTACTACCGGGCGAGCGCAGAGCGGCTCGACGACTCAGTACACGAGGAGCGGCTGACCACCTTCAGAGACATTTGCGATTACTATAAACTGGGTAGAAGATCCTACGCCACACCGCACACACAACTGGACAACGAACAAGCCAGGTGTCTGAGAAGACTCCAGGCGGGCAACTATCCGAACCCACACTGGCTATACCTCCTTAACATAGACGCAAGAGAACACGACAGATGTAAACAATGCGACCAGAGAGGGACACTAAACCACATAATCTGGCAATGCCCCTACTCACCTGGGGCTGCCGTAAACATTCCTAATGAGGAAGCTTGGGAGTCTCTCCTTCGAAGCTCAAAACTCGAAGACCAACTCGAAGCCATCCGCCTGGCGACCGAGGCCTCGAAGAACCGAGAGGTTCACCACACACGCCTCTAGTCGCGGAGCCCCCTACTCCCTCCCGGGTCTGCGTACCTGAGCTGGGAAGGTAGGCGTGTCTGACTGACTGATATGTGCTGCCCACGACAGATTGTCCGCGGCGGCCATGCCACTCACAGCGTTTTCTTCATAAACAGTCTGCGGCTGAGAGGACCCAGGAGTTCGCGGTGCAAAAGTAGAGGCCAGGCAGCGACTTCGAGAGAACCCTGGCATTTCCGCCGTTAAAGCAGACAAAGCTTCGTTAACATTTCACTTCCGCGAGTACCGTTTCCTTCCTTAGAATTTTGGTGCGTTGCGCTTATCGCCGCAATCACGCATTTTGCCGATGGCAGTCCGAAGCCAGGGCCGGGTGGTATAAAACCTCTCATGATTTTAAGAAAAGGAAAGGCGAATAGCTGCTTTGTAAGCTGTTTTCTTTAAGCGACGATTAATCGAAGTATTATTCTCCCAGTTATCATTGCTACGAATTTAAAAGAAAATAAATATTAATCTATGCGCCTTGGTTTCGGTGACTGTTGGCTTCCCACACACACACACACACACACACACACACACACACACACACACACACACACACACACACACACACACACACACACACACACACACACACACACACACACACACACACACACACACACACACACACACACACACACACACACACACACACACACACACACACACACACACACACACACACACACACACACACACACACACACACACACACACACACACACACACACACACACACACACACACACACACACACACACACACACACACACACACACACACACACACACACACACACACACACACACACACACACACACACACACACACACACACACACACACACACACACACACACACACACACACACACACGCACACACACACACACACACACACACACACACACACACACACACACACACACACACACACAAGCAGTTGCGAAAAAATGACGCACTTGACTGCTTAAAATCAACGCGTCGTTTAAGGAAACTTTTTATTTTACTCGCCATTTCGATTGGAGGACTGATTTTTTTGAAGAGTGATTTACTTTATGGGTGTCTCCCTTTTTTGTAGGGTTAGACCCTGAGCAGGCAAAAGAAAAGACAGTACAGGATAATTAAAAATTTAAACAAGCAAAAAGCAGGAAAGTGCAGCTTGAGCTGCACGAGGAAGGGCTGGGGGAGAAGGATATAAAATGAAAAGAGCGAGAG
Organism: Amblyomma americanum; assembly: GCF_052857255.1. NCBI lineage: Eukaryota > Metazoa > Arthropoda > Arachnida > Ixodida > Ixodidae > Amblyomma > Amblyomma americanum. Next base: position 78,758,912 of record NC_135501.1, on the reverse strand, counting down.
AGAGTGCGCTTATTCTGGCGGGAAGGTCAGGGAGCAAAGGAATCTTGACCCAAACACGAAGGAAGAGTCAAGCAGCTGTCAAGCAGTGTCCCTTGCTGGTATAGCAGCTTAAGCTGGACATCGCACCCGCAACCGCAAAAAAAGAAAGAAACGAAGGAGAGGAAGGGGAAGGGTTAAGTAGGGGAGGCAGCCAAAGGAATGTTGTCAGTGGGAGCGACCTCCGCTCATAGAATACCCAGAAATTTGAAAAGGTAAACAAAAAATATAATATAAAAAATAAAATAGAAGAGGATATGTAGCCTTCGCGGGAACAAAGGATGAGTTGAATGCAAGATGGAAATAACGAGCCGAAACAGACATGAAAAAGGGGTATGACCTAAGACGATACATCAGTTGTGGTGCTTTGTCTATTAGGGTTGGAATTTTCGTTTGTCTCTGCCATCGAAAGAGATGATAGGGTGCCGTGGTTTACATAGCTGCCCTTTTCCACTGCGTTAAACTTGAAAATAAAGTATGATTCTCGTTGTTCGCGCTCCCGAGTGTTTTTAAACCCACTCTGTAATAATGTTACTTTAAGTTTATCAAACTCATGGCCTTTCTCGCGGAGTTGTCTCGAAAGAGGGAGGCAAGGGAGAGATTCAACATGTCAGCGGTTTTATTAAATCTTAATCGGAAGAAATTGCCTGTTTGGCCTATGCATTGCATTTGAAATTTGCCACACTCGAGCATGTAAACAACATTACTGGAATCGCAATTTGAACCTTCTCTGATTACAAGTTTGAAATCTGAATGGGTACTTTTAGCCAGTGCTCTGCTTTGCATGTTTTTGCAATCATGGCATCGGTTCTATCAACACGGTGTGCAACCCGTGCACCGGTTGAGTGCACAAGGTGGTTTGGTAAATTTTTTGGCCTTCTGTATGTCACCTGGGGGACCATTGGAAAAATTTTGAACACAGCCGCTCACTTTGTACTATGATATTGAAGTTGTTTTAAGGATTTTGTTAATATTCTTAAAAACATTTTGTTAATATTCCAGGTGCAAGCAAGACTTCAGAGGGCCGCAACCACAACTTCCTGCTATCTCCGAGAGCAAGGTTCGAGCTTGTAAGCCGAGAAGTGCGCTATAGGGGAATTTACGCGCAAAAGCATGACTCGTTATCTGCAGTTTAGGCAACTGATCAGGAATTCCCGGGTTCGAACCCAACCGCGGCGGCTGTGTTTTTATGGTGGCAAAACGCAAGGCGCCCGTGTGCTGTGCGATGTCAGCGCGCGTTGAAGATCTCCAGGTGGTCGAAATTATTCCGGAGCCCTCCGCTACGGCACCTCTTTCTTACTTTCTTCTTTCACTCCCTCCTTTATTTCTTCCCTTACGGCGGGGCACAGGTGTCCGACGATATATGAGAGAGATACTGCGTCATTTTCTTCCCCAAAGACCAAATATTATTATTATTATCTGCTAACTATTGACGACCAGGCCATTGTCTATCGTGCTTCTCATAGTTTTTTAGCAATCATTATGGACCGGAATTTATCATGGAGCCCGCAGCAGCTTTGTAATGAAAAAGCTAATCTCTATCAAACACCTGCTAAGATTTCTTGGCGGAAAATTATGGGGCTTGTCGATTCTATCAGTGCTGCAGCTGTATAGAGCACTCTTTTTGGAATTTTTGCGGTACAGTAAACCAGAGCTTTCAAGCACATGCAGGATGAATTTGCGTGCCCTCCAGAGTATACAAGGTCAGGAACTTCGCACATGCCTGGGTCTCCCTCGCAGCGCATCAACAGTTGCTATCATTGCTATCGCCCAGGAATAGACATTCTCGACGTATATAACCCTTGACAGCCTGCGGACCCACATACGTCATCTATTAAGGGTTCCAAGCACCACATGTGTCAGCGGCGGTTCAAAATCCACACGCAGCATTTTCAAAGGTTATAGCAGCCCAGCAGTCGTCCATCCCAACACAGTTCACCCGGCAGCACGGCCTTGCTCTGCACTGTGGTGTTTGCGAGAGCCATGTGTGCGCCTTACAATTCCGGGCAGAACGAAAAAATCCAACTTATCGACACCGGCCATTAAACAGTTGAAACACTACCTACTACACTCCGCATATAGTGGCCACACTCATGTGTATATGAATAGTTCGGTCTCAGCTAGGTACAAGTTCAACATACGCCGTGGTCATTCCTGCGAGACAGACCAGTATTAACCAGCAAACTTCGCATCGGACAACCTCCACCGGGTCAGAATTGGCCACTCTTCGTGCCGCTGTGCAGTACATCGGTGCACAAACACCCCACAAAAGGGCTGTGTTATGCGACTCAAAAGCATCCCTACAATGTCTTCATTCTGTTTTACGCCATGGCGATCACAATACACTCGTAGCTGAATTAAGACATCCTCAACACCAAACGCAAGAAAATGGTCATGACATACCGTTTACAAGAGCCGGCGCAGCAAGACATCTGTGAATGCTTGGCTGAATTGAGATTTTACCGTCATGGTCTTCTTCTTGAAACTCCGCAAAACGTCTCCACTGCCTAGGCCCCTTACTTCAACTCTGTCCTCCGTCCGGCCTCTGCCGCTGCGATGCTACGCTGCTGTGTCGTCTGTGGCTGGGAGTGGCGTTTACAAATGCCTACTCCCACATAGTCGCAATGGCAGACTCTCCAGAGAGAGATCTGTGGATGCTACGAAACAATAGAACAGCTACTTTGTAACTGCCCTCGGTTTCAGCGTGAGCGTGTCCTCCTGTCTGGAAAAGGGCCGTTTAGATCCTTGGCCCCTTACTGAAGCCGAGATTCTGGGTCCTCGGAGTAAGCCTTCATCGCATAGGATAGCTTTGAAGGCACTTATAAACTTTTAAAGGAATCAGGACTGGGTGCAAGGTTGTGAACTATCAGTTTGTGCCCTGTGTGCCCTGCAAGTAATGGCCGACGGACATGTGGAAAAGTGATCTCCCTTTGCTCTTTCCCGTATGTATGTCTCCCTCAGTTCCCCTTCCCACGTGTAGGGTAGCATACCGGGCGTAGCCTAATTAACATCCCTGCCTTTCCGTTCGTCTTTTTCTCTCTCTCTCTCTCGCTCTGAATATTTGGGAGGTTGTTTGTGAACTTCAATACTAGATTAGAGCGACGCGGTGTTGGCAGGGATTCCGCAGGCATGTGATTATGATTAGTTACTTTCACCCTCTTAGTGGCATCGTTGATGATAGATGACGGGTAGCGCTGTTTGTTTAGAACTTCGCGCATGTGATTAGCATTTTTTTTGAAAATCTCCCGATCGAGAGCAAATGCGTTCAAATCTGGTAGCCTGTGAGTACAGAATTGAAGTTTTGCAGTGGTGTGGATGGCAACTGTTGAAATGAAGATACTGTTTGTCTGTCGGTTTTCTCTAAACGCTGCTGATTAATGCACCCCCTTCAACACGAACCAAAACACCAAGGAAGTTAATTCTATTCGTTGGGTAGGTGTGTGTGTGAAAGAGATTTTGGATGTATGTTGCTGATTGAGGTGATAAACTGAATTAGTTCTTCCTCTGTTTCTGTCCAAATTATGAATATGTCATCAAGAAGACGTTTGTAAAAAGCCGGTTTGGTTGGGTATATGTACAAAGAAAGTCTGATTCAATTTTGTTCGTAAATATACTGGCGAAATTTGGTGCCATTTTTGTGCCCACAGCCGTACCACTCGTTTGAAGATAATATGAGTGGTCGAATTCGCAAGTGTTAAGTTTAAGGACCAAATTTGCAAGTGTCTCGATGGCACTTAGACTGGAAGAGTCTAGGATTCTGTGTTCTTTCTATGCTCCGACCATGGCCTGAAATCCGTTGTCATGTGGGATGTTAGCGTAAAGTGACACCACGTCCGGGGTAACTAGGAAAGCGCCATGAGGGAAGGTGACATCGGATAATTCTCTCAAGAAATTGTTAGTATCGCGTATTTAGGACGGGTTTTTCGGAAGTATATGTTTCATGAGAGAATCGATGTAATATGAGATGGTTCTGTCAGTGTGCCGACACAAGAAACAATAGGTGGACTCTGCTGATTTTCTTTGTGTATTTTCGGAAGCTTGTAAAAACGCCCCTTGGGGGCATTTTTTGCCGTCAGCCCCTTAGTTATTCGTGGTGGTAATTCATCTTCATCAGTTAGTTTATTGAGTGTTTTTGCTATGATCTTATGGTGTTCAGAGGTGGGGTTTTATGATAGGTTCTTATAGAATTTTGAGTCGTTGAGTTGGTGATTGCCGTCCTGAATATAATCATCTTTGTCCAAAATAACTAAACCTTCACCCTTGTCAGTGGGCTTAATGACGATGTCGGTTCGTTTCCTAAGCGAGTCTAAGGCGTTACGTTCTTTTTTTATGAGGTTGAGTGGGCCAGTTTGTTGTGTCCCGAAGGCGTGAAGTATGTCCTTTTGTACCGTTTTAATATATGGGTCTAGATCCAGTAGATCCCTGCCAGTTCTGGTTGTTCATCGTTCCTGAAAATCGGGGCACCAAGCAATGTTTCGGTTTGTTTGTCGAAAATTATTCCCATAGTCGAAGTGTTCAGGGAAACTCATCCAGATCCTTGAGTAATTGGCATTCATGTAACTGGCCATAATTTGGGCAGAATTTTAGGCCGCGTGAAAGAAAGAACTTTCCATCAGGGGTGAGTTGTGAGTTTGATAGGTTGATTATATTCTTACGTGGAGGCCAGCCGAAGAAAGAGAAGCGACGGTGGACGGCAATGAGGTGATTTAATGGCCGCTGGCCTAGAGCCGTCACTCCTGCCCGCGCCACTGCACAGTTCGTCTTCTTCGCCACACTATCCGGGGCAACATGAGGGATCGTCTCGATCGGTGACAGAGAGACGCGCGAAGTAGTTACGGCCTTAAGAGGACGGTTGGACTGGAACGAGAAAGTGGTGAGGTGAGGTGCTGGCCGCCGCGACGAATGAGATGGCTGAATGATTCCTGGTCCAAGAAGCTTCCGGGCCCCAGGTCGCCAGGAGCCGATGGTCGAGTCCCCAGGACACGCCGAACGGCCTGTGCATGAAAATGGTGTCTTCAGATTTAAGTGGCGGCTTGGGTCGGTGGGCTTGATAGGTCAGATCCTTTCGTCGGGTTCAGTTCGTCGTGTTGAGTTGTCTGGGCGGGCGAGGAGGGGGCAACAGCGAGGTCGTTTCGAGTCTTAAAGTCTGGAGTACGGCTGGGCGACGCAGGCCAAGAAATAACGGCCAGCGACCACGGCTGAAAGATTACCCCAAAGCTCCTGGACCAGGATGCCGATGACACCCCGCACCTCCACCGAATGTTACGTGGCGGCCATCCGAAGAAAGAGAAGTGATGGTGAATGGCAATGCGGTGATTTAATGGCCACTGGCCTAGCTCGAGCGCTCCTACCCGCGCCACTGCACAGTTCGTCTTCTTCATCACAATTTTTCTGGAAGGTGTGGCTCTCCAGGTATTCGGTCTAATGTGGTTGTATGTTTGTTTACCCTTTCGTTACTATTGTAGGGAGCGGATCTGTTGGTTGCTAGTTGCAATACCAATGTGCGCTCTATACCTGCCTCAACAGCAATGGCATCACGAGAGAATTTTTTCAGTTTCTTCGTCCAAATTTGCTTAACTTTGCTCAAATGAAAGACCACAAGCTCATTTGTCTGGGACGCTTAGAGTACCATGTTTGGACGCGTTCGCCTCTCCTCAAGTGTTATTGATGCTAACGTCTGTTCAAAGTGCTCCACTGTTATTTTCAGAAGGTTAAAAGAAGCCCTAAATATTTCTTTGCTTCATGCTTCTTGATGGCATCCTGAAAGGTTACTCATGAATGGGGACAGAGAGACGAAATGTCCTCTAGGTACAGTTTCTGATTTAAGATTTATTTGAAGATATTTTATGTGGAGCTCCTGCCCGATTAGCTGGCAATAATTTTTCTTAATTTCAAAAATTCCTAGAAGGTGTGACATTAGGAGAAGGAGAGATGGTGGGCGCGTGAACCTGGTCGGCCTGTCAATTTTACTTTAACATCAGCCGTTTGGCTGAGCCATAGCGTCGTCTGAGGTTATACCCTTGTTCGGCGTGGCGACCTCGTCACCGAAGTTCTGCAGGGTGACGGAAGCTTGCTGTGAGCACAGTGGTGGTTCGGTTGGTGTTGACATGGGAATCCTCCGTGATCTGGGACTTGTCAGAGTGGCAACTGGTGGCGTATCGCCCTGCACAGTGGGTGTCGGGCGGTTTGGTGTTGAGCAAAGGTTAATGGTTCCTGCAAAACTTCCTGCAAAACTTCAATTTCATTCTCACAGGCTACCCGATTGAAACGCATTTGCTCTCGATCGTAAGAATTTCAAAAAAATGCTAATCACATGAACGAAGCTTTAAGGAATCAGCGCTACCCGTCCTTTATCATCAACGATGCCATTAAAAAGTGCAAGTTACTAATTATAATCACATCCCTTCGGAACCGCTGCCAACACCGCATCGCTCTTATCTTGTACTGACGTTCACAGACAACCTTCCAAATATTAAAAAATCCTTAAAAACACCTAAATATCATAGACCAAAGTGAATAGCTCTTCAAAATTATTGCAATCGTTCACTACGTAACATACAGAAAGCCACAAAATTTCGAAACAACCTTGTGCACTCAACGGTTAATAAACAGAGGCCAGTGGGTTGCACACCGTGCCGAAAGAACCCATGCCATGTTTGCAATAACATGCAAACTACAGCACTGACTAAAAGTACCGATTCAGATTTCTAACATGTTATCCGAGAAGATTTAAATTGCAATTCCAGTAATGTTGTTTACATGCTCAAGTGCGGCAAATTTCAAATGCAATACATAGGCCAAACAGGCAATTTCTTCCGATTAAGATTTAATAAAAACCGCTGACATGCTGAATCTCTCCCTTGCCTCCCTATTTCGAGACAACTCCGCGAGAAAGGCCATGAGTTTGATAAACTTAAAGTAACATTATTACAGAGTGGGTTTAAAAACACTCGGGAGCGCGAACAACGAGAATCATACTTTATTTTCAAGTTTAACGCAGTGAAAAAGGGCAGCTAAGTAAACCACGGCACCCTATCATCTCTTTCGATGGCAGAGACAAACGAAAATTCCAACCCTAATAGACAAAGCACCACAACTGATGTATCGTCTTAGGTCATACCCCTTTTTCATGTCTGTTTCGGCTCGTTATTTCCATCTTGCATTCAACTCATCCTTTGTTCCCGCGAAGGCTACATATCCTCTTGTTTTATTTTTTATATTATATTTTTTGTTTACCTTTTCAAATTTCTGGGTATTCTATGAGCGGAGGTCGCTCCCACTGACAACATTCTTTTGGCTGCCTCCGCTACTTCTTCCTTCCCCTTCCTCCCCTTCGTTTTATTTCTTTTCTTTTCATTTTTTTCTTCATTTGCGGTTCCGGGTGCGGTGTCAAGCTGCAGTGGCTATACCAGCAATGAAGCAGTATAGGGAAACTGCTCTGGAGTTTCCCTGCCTACCACTAGCGCCACCTTTCGGCCATTGCCGCACTTCTTGGTAGGACGAAGGCAGCTACCGCGCCTAGAGGTGCGGAAGGGCGGCCGAAAAAAACCCCAAAACCATGAGCATACAGCGGCGTTTGCAAATGCTAAACAGAGGTGGGCTGCGTTAAGATTACATCACAGAAAAAGAAAATATGCAGCGGAAAAAACGCATGGACGACAGAAGAAAGACAAACACAGAGCTGCAATAAGTGCGATAACGGTGTTTTCTACTTCTTTCGTCATGGCCGCGCGATTGAGAGCGCTGCAATGGTAAACTCGGGCGCTTGGACGAGTACCGCAAGTCCGCATGCGCCTTATTTGTTTGTTGCTTTATCGTACAAGCTTTGATTTGCTTAACACAATGCGGCTTGGCTACTCGTGGTGCTGTATATGGTAACATTTTTACTAACTGCACAGTCCAGGCGGCAAACCACGTCTGCCAGCCAGAGGTTTACGCCCATAAAGCAAGTATTTTGTCAGGGATGTCAAGCGACGTAATGCCCGCCGCCCTTCATTTGTTGACATTTTCCCGCGCAGCATATACAACCGCGAGACTTTTACTCAGAGGCTGCTTGTCACAAGCAACATGCTTGTCATTCCTCGAGCCATGCGCAGAGAAGTTTTTGACCTGCTGCACATTGTGGCGAAGATAAAATTTAGGTGAGAGCCTGACAGGTGATGTAATGGCCAAACATGAACGCGGACATTGCTGTTGTAGTGAAGTCATCGACAATTTGCGACAAGTAAAAAAAGAGAAATGCAAAACTGCTCACGCTTAGCCACGAGTTACCAAATTTGCCATGGCAAATTGTCGGCGTTGAACTTTTCCACCACGAAGGCAATGAATACCTCATTCTAGTACTTCCAATCCTTCTAATCTTTCCAATCTTTTACGAATCAGTTCGACATGAACCACATCACATCTAGCCCATAACACCCTCGGGGAATCGGGTTGGCAGAACGCGGCGTTCAAGAAGCTGAAGAACTGCTCAACAATTGCATGTTTATTACTCTTATTTTTACAGTGCATAGTTGAAATGGAGGAACACTCCGAGGGACGACCGTCTGCAATCCCCAGCTCAAAGGCTAATGGGCGTCACACCAGAACACGATTTCTGGTCCTCACCTGTCACCTGATGCCGAAGACGATCCCCACTGACGCCGTTCTACAGCGACTGCAAGAAATAAGACCCAAACAGCGTTGCTACAACAACAGAACGACACGCACTATGGCGAACTTCGGAAGTGACGCAACCTAACCCGTTCTTAGCTCTCGCAGCAGGAGCCTCTTGCTTCCCTCACGTCTGATACCGGCCCGGTGCAACTGTTACCGAAGATCAAGCAGTTTGCTCGGGAGGAAGTCGCGTGTCAGCCCTTATTGATGCCCTTCAGTCGCGACGCCGCGTCTCCTCTTGTGGCTCCATTGCAGGGGGTCATCCGCGATGAAGTTTCCGAGGCTCTTCTCACTACACATCAGGTCGCTTCGGTTGCTCCATTAACCTACGCCGAGACTCAGTATCACCAACTACCTCCGATGCCCACCCGGATGACCTATGCAGAAGTAGCGGCGTGCTCTGTGACCATGGCTATTCCGCCCCTTCAGCCCGTCCTGCGCCCGGCCCCGCCTCTACGACCAGCACCGGTTTCTCCTCCGTCCCCGCAGCGGCTTTACACCCCGTGCCTCACATCGGATACCCGGTCAATCTGTTACTCCTGTGGATTCCCGGGACATATTGCCCGCCACTGTCGCCGACGCATGGCGGCCTCGCCAACAAACTCAACTACTGTGCATCCATCTCAGATGCATCATTCGGCTCCTTCATCCTCGGCTCTGGCCGCTTACGTAAGACCGTCGTCCTTACGAGACCAGACGTTCTCTATCACCACGTCGCCGCTTACTGTCACCAATGCGCCGTCGCCCTCCCTTCGTTGAAGAGGGAAACTAAGTTCCGCGGTTCAGGAGGCATGAAATGCGCGCTTTTCGAAAAACACAAGGCCTCTGTTTTCCCCACGCAACGTTCTTCAAGTTATCGTCGACGTACTGCCGGTACATGCGCTTATCGACACGGGTGCCTCGGTATCAGTGATTCACGAAAAACTCTGCCGCCGTTTGCGCGAAACCACGGCGTCATCTCGTTCTCTCGCTCCCCACCACTAGGGGAGAGCGCATTGCCCCTCTGGCCTCATGCACTGCGCGAGTCATCATGGAGGATATATTGTATCCAGTCGAATTCCTTGTGCGGTCCTCGTGCTCACAAGATATAATTATAGGGTGGGACTTCCCGTCACGCAACAGCGCCGTCATCGATTGCGCCGGCGCCGAAGTTGAATTTTCTGCCTTTTCTGACGAGCTTACTACTAGAAACTCTGCCCCCTGGTCACTCAAGGTCGCCATCGTTGAAGATGTTGAAGTTGCACCGGAAGCATCTGCCCTTGTTTCCCTGTCGTGCCGGGCCACATCAGATGACACCGTTCCATTTACGCCGTCTGCTTCCTTTGTACGCCGCAAGAACCTGCCGCTACCTTTTGCTGTCTTCAAAGTCCGCCACGGTGTCAAGAGGATGCTGTTCTACAATCCGTCCTCGTGTCCCCTTAACCTACTCCATAGTAAGTCCCCTGGATGCATTCGACATGCCTGCCTTCTCTCTGGCATTAACGTCCACGAAGTTGCCAGCAGTCCCTGAGTAAACGCCATGCATTCCGAGCCCGCTACTGAGCCTGACGAACTTTTCCGCGCCGCCATCGACGATAATCATCCGTCCACGTACCGCGCGCAGCTTTCAGCCCTTCTCCACACGTTCCGATCCGCTTACGATGCAGCCCATGAGCCTTTAGGCCGTACATCAACCGTGGCTCATCGCATTGAGACCGGCTCCCACCCGCCTTTTCGGCAGCGGCCGTATCGCGTGTCGGCGGATGAGCATCAATTAATGAGTGAGCAAGTTGAGGACATGCTGTACCGTGGCGTCATCTCTCCCTCTCATAGCCATTGGTCTCTCCGGTGCGCTGTTAAAGAAGAAAGACGGTTCTATAAGATTTTGCGTCGATTACCGACGACTCAGCAAAATTACCGACAAAGACCGCTCCCCCTCATGGACGGCGCTCTTGATTGCGTGGAAGGGGCAGGCTACTTCTCCTCCCTTGACCTGTCTTCGGGCTACTGCCAGGCCCCGATGGCTGCCACTGACCGAGAGACGACCGCATTCGTTACCCCTGACGGCCTTTACGAGTTCATCGTTATGCTATTCGGCCTGTGCAACGCGCCAGCCACATTGGAAAGAATGATGGATAGCGTCTTACACAAGCTAACGTGGCACACGTGCGTGTGTTACTTAGACGACATCGCTGTCTTTTCGGTATATTTCTCCACCCACCTCACGCGCCTGCAGCAGGTAAATTCTGACTTGCCTCACCGACGCCGGCCTGCAGCTCAATCTGAGGAAGTGCTACTTCGGCGCCCGGCAGCTAACCATCTTGGGTCACATCATATCTAAGGGAAGCGTTCTCACTGACACGGTCAAACTCCGCGCTGTTGCGGAGTTTCCTGAGCCGACATCAACCAAGCTGCTTCGGAGCTTTATCGGTCTGTGCTTCTAGTTTCGGCGCTTCGTCCACAATTTTGCGTTGATCATTGCACCACTCACGAAACTGCCTGGAAAACACAACCACCTGTCCGCTTGGTCACCCGAATCCGAAGACGCGTTCACCACGCTGTGCCGTCTTCTCACCTCGCCGCCCATACTTCGCCACTACGACCCCACAGCCCCTACCGAGGTACATACGGATGAAAGCGGTGTCGGTTTTGGAGCTGTCTTGACTCAGCGGAAGGATGGCTTTGAGGAATGCATCGTTGCATATGCGAGTCGGGTGCCCAGCAATGCTCAATGCTACTATTCCGTTACGGAGAAGGAATGTTTAGCGATCGTGTGGGTGCTCACGAAATTTCTACCCTATCTGTACGGCCGCCCCTTTGATGTCGCCACGGACCTTCCCGCGCTTTGCTATTTGGCGTCTCTTAAAGACCCGTCCGGCCGCCTCGCCAGACGGGCTCTCCGCCTTCAGGAGTTCGACATCCGCGTTGTATATCGCTCTGGCCGCAGGCACATGGACTCTGACGCTCTATCTCGATCTCCTCTTCCCAGCGCCACTGCATGCTCATCGGTGGCAGATCCCGTCCTCTCGCCCCTTACCACCTTTGATATGCTTGCGGAACAGCGAAAAGACACGCGGCTTGTGTCGATCATCGACATCGTGACCAACGCTCTCACCGCTGTGCCTTAGCGCACTCTCCGACGCCAAACACCGCGTTTGGTCCTCAGCGATGGCTTGCCCTACCGCCGTAACTACGCGCCAGATGGTCGACTGTGGCTCCTCGTGATCCTTCGCCATTTACGTTCTGAGGTCTGTCTCGCGTTTCACGCTGACCCTCAATGCGCCCACCTGGTGTGTTGAAGATGTTCCAAAGATTCTCTCAACGTTATTATCGGCGGGGAATGTACGGGGGTACATATGCCAATACGTCCGCTCCAGCATCGCCTGTCAACAACGCAAGTCTCCCGCGGCCCGTTCCAGCGGCCCTTTGCAGCCATTACCGTGCCAGGCCCGCCAATTCGATCGTGTTGGTGTCGACCTCTACGGCCCACTCCACTGCACGTTCTCTGGGAACCGCTGGATAATTCTTGGCGTCGACCACCTAACCCGATATGAAGAGACCTCCGCCCTATCCGCTGCCACTGCTCGCGACGTTGCCCTTTTCCTGCAGCACAATTTTGTTCTTCGCCACGGTGCGCCGCGCGAGTTGCTAAGTGAACGAGGTCGTGTCTTTCTTTCGCACATGGTTGAAGCCCTCCTCAAGCAGTAATGTTTCATTCATCGGACCGCCACTGCCTACTGTTGTGCTCGCGCTTCCTTCCTGCGCTTCCTTCCTTCCTTCATTGGACATGGGGAGGATACCCTGAGCACCACCGCGAGGGTGGGTGAACCCTCTGGGGGAGACGTGGCTGGAATGCCGGAAGCAGCGACGATAGTAACGTCCCCACATGTTCGTTCCGGTCCTCAGACGACGAAGTACAAGATCAGTGTTGCCCTCTTCAGTCACGCTGGGGTTGAACAATTGCCCCAGTGGCACACCTTCGACAGAGTTTCCGCGTTCCGGTCATCAGTACAAGATCTTTCAACCCCTGCTGAGAGACCCTGCATTCCTGTGTCACGCAGGTGCCTTCCGGGTCCACATGGGCGCGGTCCGGCCACACGTGCGCGCCCACCTGGAGGCCTCGTGGACGACGAAGTGACCGGGTCCTGTTCCCTTTCAATCGACCGAACTGCGAGAGAACATCAGGACCGCCCTGCCGTGGGTGGTACCATCAGTGTCATCGTGTGATTGGACATCATTCTTCGAACTATATTCCCCAGCTAGGGATCCGGGGAATACGAAGAGTATTTAAGCAGCTGCTGGTTTGGTACCAGAAGAAAGCCCCCCTTCTTGAAAGATACCCTTTGCTGGGAGAGACTCGCGACAGCTACTCTTTACTGAGAAGCTCTCTTTACTGAGAAGCACTCTCAGTTGCCCGTACTTGTACATTATGTAAATAGTCTTTGTATAAAGTTTTCCAAGTTTTCTTCCTCCGATCGTCGTCGTCTCTAGTCCGGCCCAGTCACGCTACTTGAATCGCAACAACTGGTGGAAGCGGTGGGATGCTGCTACCTGAATTCCAACATTACCACCCTCAACCTAACGGGCTGACTGAGCTCTTTAATCGCACTATCGGCGACATGCTCACCATGTCCGTCTCGTCAGATCAGTCTAACTGAGACGCTGTCCTGCCTTTTGCGACCTACGCGTACAATACCGCCACCCAGTCAACCACTGGATTTTCCCATCTCTACCTGTTGTGTGGGTGTGAGCCGTCCTCCACAATGGACATGATTTTGCCGTACACTCCGGACGCCTCCGAATGCACGCCTCCTTTCCAAACTCGCCAAGCACGCCCAGGTATGTCGCCAACTGGCCCGTTCTTTCACCTCGGAATCCCAAGGTCGTCGAAAGCATGGACACGATGCACATCAAACCCTGCACGTTTTCTCTCCGGGGTCATTAGTTTGGCTTTGGGTCCCTTCCACTTCACCTGGACAGTCTTCCATATTTCGCAGAGAATATCACTGCCCTTACTGCGTCGTCGAATCAACGTCCCCCTCAAATATATCGTGGAACCGCTCGCACCCTCTTCGGACTTGCGTCGTCGCGGCCGTGAACTTCTCCATGTCTGTCGCCTCAAGACTTATTACGACCCGCTCATCTTGCCGTCCCCTTAAGTCGCCAGGATGGCTCCTCTTCCATCCCGGGGCCATGGTAGTGAACTATGATGAACGCGCCTGATATTGTTACGTGACGGCAAGCAGGTGAAAGCAGGACTACATGACAAATGGTGATGGAATGATTTAATAGCGGTGGGCCTAGCGCGAGCGCTTTGTGCCGCACCACTGCCTACGTTGTCGTTTTCTAGTCCGTGACACTGCCCGGTGCTGCCGAGCGATCGTCCCGATCGCGCGAACTAGAAGAATGGCCGTGCAGATGAAACGTAGGACGTGACGATGGGCGTGACAGGAGGGATGAACACAGAAGAGAATAACATGCAAGGCTTGCCGTCACTATGAAAGAGATGAGCAGATCATGATCAGATGAGCGCTTGTCCAGGAAGCTTTTGGGCCGTGCGTAGGTCACCTTGAGCAGACGGCCGAGGCCCAAGAACACACCGAACGGCATAGGTAGGTGATGTGTTCGAATATTTTGGCGGCTTCTAGGGTCGGTGGAGTCATATATAGTTTCCAGTTGCAGCGGCGTCCTCATGTCGTCGCGTCTTCTGGTCGGGGCTGGAGTGAACGGCGTGGCCGGTTCTGGTCTGGTGGGCTGGGCACTGCCCAGCGGTGCGGACAGGAACACACGCCCGATGACTTCGGCACACACAGGACGCCGAAGCTCCAGGACCAGGATCGGGATGAACTCCGCACCTCCACCAAATGTTACGTGACGGCAAGCAGGTGAAAGCAGGACTACATGAGAAATGGCGATGGAATAATTTAATAGCGGTGGGCCTAGCGCGAGCGCTCTGTGCCGCGCCACTGCCTACTTTGTCGTTTTCTTGTCCGTGACAATATTGCCTCCATGGCAGAATAAAAAGTTAAAGACGAAGTGCCGGCGCGCGGCTCCAGCTCTCTGGCTGTCTAGAGGCCATTATCATCATCATCATCGTCTAGACTAACTGCGCTTCTGCTGCCAGCCGCTCAACTGTTTGTGAACGGTATCGCCGAGTTCACTGGTGCACAAACCCCAGTCTACGAAAACACATAAACGTACTTGGCTGCTAGAGTTCAAATGCGTATTTGGGAAACGCTTCATTTAGGTAGACAGTTATTGCGAATCGACGTTTCGGAAAGAACCTGTCCGACAGGCTGTGTCCGGCTGTCTGACAGGCTCTGTCCGATACGTCGACTCGCAATAAATGGCTACCTAAATGAAGCGTTTCCCAATTTCGCATATGTGCGTGTGCGTGTGTGTGTGTGTGTGCGCGTGCGTGCGTGCGTGCGTGTGTGAAGGAAGCGAACAGTAAAGGAAACAAAGGTGCATAGGCGAATTTTTTTTATTAAAAAGATTCCCCTATGCACCTTGGTTTCCGTGACTGTTGGCATTCATCTTTAGTTTGTCAAACGGGTCCGTCATTTACCTTCCCTTCCCTTGAGTAATTTTAACTTTTTAACTTCAGCAGGAGTAAGCATGTACACTCCCATACAGACCACACTATTCAGCAAGCAGAGCGAACAAATTGGAAGCTCTTGTTACGAAAGTACTCAAACAAAAAGGACACTACCTGCATAGAGGTTATTGTCGCTTCGCACAATGCGCATGCAAACGGTGCGGAGGCAGTTGATTGTACGCTTCAGGGGCTTCCACTTCACCTTATAAAAATTCAATTTTCGATGAACATCGCGCTTTTTCTCTACGATTACAGACTTTCCCAGTGATTTTACTGCTTTCACAGTGAATAGCCTGGGGAGGTATTTGTACTAACTCATACGTTGCTTTTAGGCTTGGGTAATGAGCGCTACGTGCTGAACATTCACTTTATGTTTTTGCTTTGCTTGCTGAAGGATCTGTCTTTCTCTATCGGCGAGATAGGAGTAAAATTGCTGGTTTTTCAAATTAGTCCATTCCTGCTAGCAGACACTCTGCATTGCAGCAGATTCGCTGTTTTAGCTGATATAAAACAGAAACGGAAATAAAACGGATATAAAACGGAAAATATTTCTAAAAGCAGACGGCAATCGCCGCATTTTAATTTATTTATTTCGATGGAGGCGCACTTCTAGAAGCCCCTCGCACTAAGCGTTTCCTGCACCTTAAAGAACCCCAGGTGGTCGAAATTTCCGGAGCCCTTCACTACGGCGTCCCTCATAGCTTGAGTCGCTTTGGGACGTTAAACCCCCGTTAACCATAAACCGCATTGCAACACGACACTGCTGGGCGTTACTAATTATTGTATCTTACATGAACATGTTTGCGAGAAAAACTCCTTTAAAAGCTTTGGCATCAGATGCATAACGTCTGCATTAGCAAAGAAGAAATCAGCGCAGCTGTGTGCTCCTTAAAGCCCGAGAACCGGGTACATTTGACAGTGCCTAGCATATTTAGGAGAAATATATATTCCGAAAACTTATTGCATGTGTGTACACTCCTATGTGTAATGCTCTAAATAAAGCGAAATCACGAAGGATGCTTACGATATGCGGTTATGCGTTATTACAGCGTAGCTGTTGTGCGGGATTCCTTGTATAAATGTTGGAGGGCTTTGGAATTTTAAGTGCGTTAGCTCTTACTACTTACGTTTGTAAAGGAAGCGGTTGTCTGCAATGAACGTCAGGTTGACCAAAACAGATGCCACGTGGCGACACTATATCACATAGCAACAGTGGGCGCCTGGCGCCTCAATTGATACCTGTCCTTTCGATCCTTTATATATGTGCCAGTATAGTGGCCATGGAAGGGGTTGGCCTCCGGGAACATCATTTCCATAAAAGTCGGGGGCCACCCGTTTTATGCACAATGTTCAAAGTGGTGCCAAATTACTTGGCATGATCCTGAGGATAAAATTACAAATTGAGATGAACACCAAAATATGTGTGGGATTCGCATCGACGACCTTTCCTCCCCTTAAACCGCGCATTAAGAGGGCCTTCAGACGTCCATTACGCCCTAACCGTTTGTCGCAGGGGATTCCGGATGTCAAACGATTCGTCGTGTTGTGATGCACCCGTTTACAGAAATTATTAACTGATACAACGAGGAAATGCACCAGATATAGAGAAGGTGGCTGTAAAGAGCAATAGTAGTGCAAACTCCAAGAGGTCATCTAGATGGCGCTGCTTGTGCCTTAGAAGGGAAGGAAACATCCGTGGATGTTTAAATTTGGTCTGCTGAACGCTTTCTGAGCACACGAAGGTAAACACTTGAAGTACCCATAGCTAACGCTCTTAAATGAGACACTGAGATAGTGTTGTCGCAGAATTTTTTAATAGCAAGGGAAGGTATTTGGTTGGAACATTGGTCATTATTCTGTTCTTAATATTTTAAATTTATGAATTTCTTCTTATCATCTTTTCGTGTAATATTTTATACTTTGATGAAGGCCGCTAGTCTGCGAAACGAAAGCTTATGTATTTAAACTTTCGCGTAGTGTTCGATCCCCACTCCCGATTTCAGCCAGAGTCTCAATGTGGGACCTTGAGTGTCGTTTCTTACAAGGGTCGGTCAAAAACTAACGCACAGCGCACTGTCATTCGGTGACGGTAAGCACTAGGGAAGTGAAAAATTTAGGTTGAAGCATTGGAACTTTAGTCTTGAAAATGCCAGAGAATATTTGATCCTTTCGAGTCACTACACTGCAGCCATATTTATTTCCATGGCACGATTCCACAATCGTAAAGCCCTTGAGGTGTTTCAAATCATGCGTTTTGTAGCGAGTGCTGCACTGGGCTACCAGTCGAGCATTCGCATTACATGGGCGAGGCCAGTTGTGCGCATGCGCCGTACCATGGCAACCGAAGAGGAGCAAAGTGCGGCGTTCGCTTCGCTGTCGCCGCTGCCCCGCGCCCACTCCACCGTGAAAGCCGAGCGTGACGTCACGCGTATCAGCAGATGTGCGCATGCGCCGATACCATGGTAACCAGAGAGACCCCACAGTTGCGTCGCGTTCTTCGTCGCCGCACGCCGCTCTATCACCGAACTCCGCGTCGCAGTCGCAGGATTACGAATAAAAGGTGGATATGTAGTGGGCGTCTGCATCACAACGTTTGACATGTATGCAGCGAAGGAGAGTCCAGCTGCTACTAAATGGCGGTATAGACAATAGAAGATTAACTCTTCCGATGCTGAGGTTGTTGCCTGGCAGTTGGCTTTAATCAAATAAGAACGCTGGAGTCTGTTTGTACGTGAAACAACATATCATCGCTTTCAGACATCTCCCTTCGATCGCGGGGAATAATGGTGAAGCCTGCAGTGTTCAGCTTCTGTAAAGCGGCATTATCATCCACGGACTCTACGTGGCAAAGGGAACATCTGTCAAGCAGATGATTGATGTGGTTGCCACGTGTATACCAGCCTACGGCACGGTTTCAGAGTTGAGTGTGACTCTGGGTGATTTCAACAGGAAACAGGACTCTCTTAGTCAGTGTTTGAAAGAAAAGTCTCACTTTAATTTAGCTTCGGACTCTCACTTCCAGACTACACAATGGGGAAATACTCTAGAACTTGTATACTAAAGAGGCTCTACCAAATCGAAATACTGCCGACAATATTGAGACCGCTGCATGCTACTTCACAGACCATCGGGCAGTCTTCGGCTCTGTCAAGCAAAATGAATAAAAGACGTGTATGCCCGTCTCTCATTGCTAAACATATACAGTCACCACAACAAGCTCAGCCAGGGAAACGTGCCTCTCGCTACGTATATTCTGGCATAGGCGAGCTAAGCCACTGCCAGATTTTCACACATGCATTGATCAAGCTCGTGGTTACGTCGAACCTGTTTGCCGCGGAGGTGTCTGTAATCGTCCACACACTCAAATAGGATGGTGCTTCATGACTGAACTACTTCATGAAAGCATTGTGCGCGCTTTTGATGAAAATTTCGTGGTCACCACATGCATCTTTCCTTTCATCATTTCCCTTGTCAAGAGCGGTGGAAACCAGCAAGCACAAATTATTTTATACCCCAGTCGCTCGATTAAAATTAAGACGGGCCCTATGCCACACCTGAGTGTTCTATGATCTGGCTCTTAGTGATGTTTCTCTCATTTTGGATGAGTTCATGAATGACTAACACATTTTCATCGGCTATGTCGCTTGACGCTCTACCTGAACATCATGTATAATCACATGAATATCATGTATAAGCATCTGGAACTATCAAAACACGCTACTTTGATTCTTTGAGTTGTTCCGATTGGCGGGCGCCAGTTTGCTGCGAATTGATGTTGCTGACTTGTCCGCGGATTTCTAGAGGAATTCAATCACTGCACGTTTCCATTGCAACGTTGCGTTGGTCATCACTAGTGATTTGCGTGAAACTGGAAAGAAAGAGTAGGCAAGTGTTAGAGTATCAAGGAACAATGACTATACCTGCAAGAATTAATTTGCCTAGTGCTTAGCATTGCCTAGCTACAACGGATTGTTCGTTACTCGCACAATCCGTCATAGTTGCAAGCGTAACTGAGCGCGAGGAGAGGGAGGAGTACGAGGGGAGCGTGCCATTACCCCCAGAACAGCTTTCAGTTCTGCGCGTCACGTGACGCGCCGTCAACGACGTCACTGCGCGCCGGCTGAGGGCCGCGAGCGATTGCCGCGCGCCCGCCTCGCCGGAACTGGTGCCATAGACAGGCTCGCCGACCTCCAGGTCAGCGCGATTTTTCACGGCAAAGACAAATAATTAAGAATATGGACAAAATTACACATTTATTTATCCCAGCAGAATTTGTCTGTATGCATATTTACAGATATTTACAACTACACATCGTTCGCGGCCAAAATACATGACAGACAGAAATCGATATGGCGCTGTAATGTAGACGTATGTCGCCTTTTATACTGCGAGCTATAAAATCGTAAACAACTGACATCCAAAACAAGCTGTTGCACCGATAAGAGATACACACAGTTACAATACCAATCTGTATATTAAAGTAGGCCCTGTGGCACGGCACGACTTTCAGATGAATGAGAGGAAGCAGAACATAGCACATTGCAATGCCAAGAGGTAGAAAACGAAAACCATACTCGCATCTTAACTGTAGGTTAGAAGAAAGTATTATTTCATCCATTTTTCAGAGTAGGTGGCCGCCCTTCAATGGCATAAAACACAACATACTACTTTGTAGAGTCGAAGACATGCAAAGAAACCACAGTATATTAAACACACTTGTGACTAAACTGTGGACTAAGTTATAATAAATAAGTGACACAAAGAACTACTTATTTCACTGCTGCAGGTACGGGAATGCAAAAGGAATCCACTGCACAAACTGCATTGCACAATAACATAGACACTAATACAATAATACATAATATAGACACTACAACAATAGTACAACAATAGACACTGCACAAGAAGAGCACATACACACAAAAGGTGTGACAAATAAGTCATTCACCTACCACAGCAGGCACTGTCTGAGGTTAAGCTCAGTAAAAAACTACAACATTGCACTTAAATGCCAAAACACTTTAAAATTTCAGATTAAAAACAAAGAACTGTCATTTAAAATCTTGGCTAGAAAGCCTGCATGATGGAAACAAAAGAATGCTCATTGCACTGCAACAGGCAGACGTTCGCCAAAGAAATCACATGAGGAAACTGCAATAAAATACCTGCAGTGCAATTTAAAGTAATTAAGTGTGCAGTACGTGCAAGTTATGGAAAATTACTTTTGAAGAAAGACTTGGACTTTCCGGTTTTTTGCCTTCTGTTCTTTTATAATATGAAGTTGATCATTCCTTTGCTTGCATAAGTTGTTAAGCATTATGTTTGCTGCACAGTTTGCAACAAGTGTGACATGGAGCTCGTAGGCGTGCCCATTTTCACATGCATCTATGTCCTCAAGCCTCGGTAGAGAGTTGAGCGTCAGTTGCCGAACGACATTACTTTGGTTGGGCCCATGGAGAAATTGTGTGCAGGCACTTTGTGTCACAAGCTTTGTAACTATAACCTCCGTGTACATGACTATTGTAATCACAAGGGCAGGGGGAAACTTGAGTCCACGTCGGTCCAGTTGTGCGATTAAGGAATTGGTGTCTTCTTCCATTACCGTCTCACTTCTAGTAACAACCAAGTGTCCTCGGCAACTTTCACACTTTAAAACTTTCATTGTAGTATGCGCACAACACCCGCCAACATAACCAATAACAGGCATTCGTTCTCTGAGTGCATCAAGGTCAGCGTCAACAACTTGAATACTAAAGGAGGTTCCTACATCTCTGACACTGTGTCTTCGATGTTTCTGAAGTCATCAGTGCTCATCTCTGGCAGGGCATTTTGAAGGCGAATCCTGCCCTCTGTCTCACAAAGCTGTCGAACAGATATGTGGTACTGCCCACCAGTCATTTGCCAGTATACTGTCCAAAACGACTCTCGAGAGGATCCGTTTGAACTTTCCCTAGTAGGACGTACTTAAAATGAAGTTCACTTATACAGTACTTTGCCAATGCCAGTAAGAATTGAGCAGATAGCCTTAGGGCACTCAATGTGTCCTGGGTAAGGACCCCAGTGTCATGCCTATAAAATCCATAGACATCAAGCCAGGTAATGAGATCATTCAGAAAAGCTGCTTTTGGGTCATCTGTACTGCAAGACATGGGTTCTTCGTAAACAGTACGATGATGAAAGCCTTTATTTCGCGTTTTTACGTTGACAATACTCCACCAGCGACGAATGATTTTGATGAAATTTTCTGTTGCTGCCGCATGTTGAAAATCAGCTTCACCACTGCGAGCTGCCAGGGCTGTGGCTACGTGCGGATTAAAAAACTGCAGTACCAGCTTCACATTTTGCCGTTCCAAGTTGCTCGAATTAAGTGCCTTGGATGTCAAGCCATACCCAGACTTTATCAGTAGAGATCACTCCTCTTTATGTAAATCTCTAAAATTCTTAAATGAGGCAGTTATTTTGCGTTCAGGACGAACATCATTGTTTTAAAGCTCAAAGCATGGGTAGAGAAAGCAAGGCCCCGCATTTTTCTGATTCAGCCAATTGTTTCTGATACACTTGAAAGGATGTACAGCATGTACCGCATGAAATAATGGCCGATTTGGATCTGCCGGATGTGGATAAACATGACGAAGCATTCGGTTTGGCAGAAACATCTTCATTGCATTTGTGTTTAGAGAGTTATTGTCACAAACAACGGCTATGACCCTGTACCCAATCTCTTCTAAGCGTATGATCACCTTCTTCAGTATGGCATGAAGTTGGTCTCCCTGTATAGTTTTTACCGGAAGAATGTGTGCTACCTCCTTGAATGAGCTCAGCACACTTTGTATCATAAACTGTACAGATGTGGCTGTCTCGCTGGAATTCACTGCAGCATCACATATGCTGCTGCCCCCTTTGTAATCAAAACAAGGCTTGATATGAATTTCGTCAAGCATCAATGTCACTGTCTTTTCATGTGGCGGCAGATGTGTAAATATCTGGGAAACATACAAAGTTGCGTCACAAGAGTCAATTTCTGGGCACATTTGTACAGATGAGCACACCTTCCTAATAGTGCTCGGATGGGGCAAGGCTAGTGTACTTGTTTTTCTCAAATATTATTAGGCATGCGGTGATATTGTGTGGAGAATGCATGCAAACACCATTATCTATGTGCTGTACTGAATACGCCCTGCGGAGAGCAGTGTTAGCCGTTCCTTTAAAAATTTCACAGCCCCTTTCTTGTTTTCATTAATGCTTGCATCCAATTTGTCTAGAAGGGAATTTACTGGAATCGACACGTGGCGAGAACTACAACGCTCGCCAGACTCGTCAGACAGCATGCACAGGTTGTTCAAAATTTCCAACAAGGAGCTTACTTTGCAAACTGAGTCTGGTACAAAAGCGCTACCATGATTTTTGATCGCAGATCCTTGGTAGCAGGCGGAGAGTTGGAAGTTTTGGAACACTGTCAATGACGCCTTCAACCAAGGTTCGCGATCGTTGCTGATGTTCAAAAACATCGTACACTTTTCTTTATGAATCACAATGCTGTGACGTTCCTTGTGGAGTGTGACTTTCCTTGTGTGTGCTACGAGGTTCCGCGTTCGACGGCGCGGCGTAGACGGAGACCCAGATGACAGCGGCATCATCAATTACCCAGCCATGCTCTTTGAGAGTGACGACCAGAACGAAGGGGTTTAAGCCCAACCGGACCCAACCGGACCCGCCGCCGCCGCCGCGGGGAAACGGGCTTTATCCTCCCCAATTGCCGTGGCGGTTCCAGGAGAGGCCTTACCTTGAGGAGCGAGTGTCAGTTGATGGATGGAGAGCGGAGGCCGGTGACCCGCGGGAACTGTCAGTGGGCCAGAGCGCGCCTTACCACAGCCGACGCTATGCACTACCTCGAAAACAACCTTCTTTCCCTCTGACTCAACACGTGAGGGGGGCGAGACCATAAGTGCGGTGGTATGTTTGTGCGCCCAAGTGAAAGCCCTAGCCCCCCTCCTTCCCCTCCGGCGTGGGCGTCCTCACCCTAGGGAGTGTGGAGAAGAGGATATAAAAATCGACAAGCAGTACGGAAGAAGGACGCTCAGGACGACATCGTTCGCCAAGAGGGCCTTCAGCGCCGAAGCCCGACGGCGTGCAGCTTCTGCCAGCAACCGCTCGAGCCCAACTCCGGAGCCACTCCATCGCCACCATGAAGTCGTCGGCACGTAAGCTCGGACGCCCCAGCCTCTGAATCTTAATCATGTATAATTATTGAATATATCTGTTTGTTTAAACTGAGCCATACGGTGTCTCTTTGCCTCTCCGTCCCGTGTGGACCTGCGCATTATGGGGGTCATCACACTGGTGTCAGAAGTGGGGTCTCAAAAGCAAATGTCCTCTGAATGCTGTGACATTCATGACTTCAAAATTGTAATCAAAAGGGAATCACGGGACTGATTGTGGGACTTTTACCCCCATTTGAGAGGCTTGAGGCACTGGAGGGCTTGAGGAAAAAAAAAAATGTCTGTATCTGAGGGAGCTCCCACTCCACAGCCGTCGCTCGGAGCAAGCATGCTGGCATTAGGAAGCGTCATTCCGACGTTTACGGGAGATAATACAGGGGTTCCAATCTGCGATTTCTTTTCCATGCTAGAAGAGATTGGGAAAATGGGGGGATGGTCCGATGCTCAAATGCTGGGAATGGCGAGGTGTAAGATGGCAGGAGCTGCTCATGATTTTGCATGGCGAGACGAAAAAGTAAAATCCACAAAATCATTTGCGGAATTTAAGAAGCTCGCGTTTGAGCATTTCGACACTGAACCACGTCACGTGCGGGTACAGAGGTTCCGTGACGCCGGACAGATGGTAGGGGAGGACGTGCGAACGTTTGCGTCGCGGCTTCAGCACTTAGCGCGCGATACGTTCAGCAGGGAGGAGGAAGGAGACCAGCTAAAGAAGAAATACGCGGAGGATATACTTAAAGAGGAAATGACCGCTTTGTTCGTGGCTGGTCTGCAAGACCCCGTGCGCCGGTTCGTGCTCTCGCGCAAGCCGAGCAATTTCGACCAAGCCGTGGAGGCCGCATTGGATGAGGAACGAAATGAGGCGTTAACGACAGCCGCAGCGAGAGTACGCGTCATAGAGAGAGCGGTGCTCAACCCTGAGGTTGCTCTCTTGACAGAGCGGTTAGATCGCTTAGAACAGCTGCTATCTCAGCAGGTAGAATGCCAGGTTGAAGCGCGCGCTCAACAGCGCCCATTCGCTGGAAACCGGAGACCGCCACAAAGCTACAGCCGCGGTATGCGAGATTTTGAAGAAATCGTATGCTTCGCTTGCCAGGGTCGCGGACACATCGCCAGGTTCTGCCAAAACGTGCGCCGTGGGGAGCCACAAAGAGAAGCAGGCGAGACACGCCCTAAGCAAGCCTACAGCGGGGCTCCAGATACCGAGACAAAAAACTAGATCGTCCTCCCCAGCCTGAGGAGCGTGGGGAGGGAGCAGTGGATGATGAGGTGGTGGTAGTTTGTGTGGCCGACGAGGCATGCCCTGTTGTGCGTTGCAAGTTAAATGGTTGTTGCATGGAATTGTTGATAGATACGGGGTCAAAGGTGACATTGCTTAAGGAGAGCAGTTTTAACACGCTTCGAAGGAAGGGGGACCGCGAGGTGTTGGAAGCGTCTGGTGGTATGGCAACCAAATTTGTAGGCATAACGGGGGATCCTCTTGGCATAAGTGGACTCTACCGGTTACACTTCTCTCTCGGCGGAATTGCATTGGAGCACCCCTGCTACGTATGCCCGGACACGGTGTCTCTGCCAAACGGAGTGTCAGGTATATTAGGGCAGGATTTTTTGAGAAAAGGGAAGGTAGTAGTCTCATTCTCTGAGGAAGAGGTTAATGCGGGCGGATCAAAAGTTCCGTTTTTGATCAGGAGAGGGGCTGAGATTCGCATTACCGATATTGACACCTGTCAAACAGTGGGCTCATTGGAGAAGGTATATTCGCGGGTTGCCGTCAGGCTGGTCGATGAGGCGGTCGTCCTTCCTTGGTCGGAGCACATTTTGTACGCGTTTGTGCCTTCAGATGTAGAGAGCGGCGCCGTGGGAGTGCTTGAGCCGGTCGACTCTCTCAGCAATGGCCTGAAGGCAGCCGCGTGCCTCGTGACAGTTAATGACGCCCACAGAGTGCCCCTACGGGTGGTTAACTGTAGCCAGCAGCCACTGAGCCTTCCCAAGAACAAAACATTGGCTTTCTTCACCTCTGCGATAGAGAAACGTGAGCCCACCGATACGGTAATCGCAACTGTAGAGCATGCTAGTCCTTCGGCTGCTCCAAAGGTGTCGTTCGATCTTTCTCACGTAAAATCCAGGGAGAGGGAGGCTCTGGCTGGTTTGCTGAACGACTACTCGGAGGTATTCGCCGCGTCCAACCTGGATTTGGGCTGCTGTGGCGTTATAAAGCACAGGATAGAAACCGGCACTTCATCGCCCGTTTACCAGCGTGCGTACAGGATTCCTTACTCCCAACGTGAGGAGATGGAGCGGCAGGTGCAGGACCTGATTGATCGCGGCATTGTCGAACACTCAAAGTCACCCTGGGGAGCACCAGCACTATTGGTGGAAAAGCCAGATGGCTCGTATCGATTGGTAGTGGACTACCGCAAATTAAATGCCGTAACTCGCATCGATCCATACCCCATCCCCAATATACAGGAAACGCTTTCTCAGCTGGGCTCTGCCAGGTACTTCACGGTAGTGGTCATGGCGGCGGGATTCTGGCAGATAGCAATGGATCCGGCAGATGCCGAGAAAACGGCATTCAACACGCCCTCAGGGCACTATGAATGGAAAAGAATGCCGATGGGTCTGGCCAACAGCCCTGCTATCTGGCAGAGAACCGCTGATGTTATCCTGGCAGGTCTTCTGGGGAGGCTGTGCTTCGTGTATATGGATGACATTATCATATACAGTGACAGTTTTGAGAACCATTTGCGCGATATATAGCAGGTTTTGGTGCGACTAAGAGGAGCGGGTCTCAAGCTGAAGCCCTCTAAGTGCCAATTCCTCAAAAACGAGGTGAAATACCTCGGGCACGTTGTTTCAGCTGACGGCGTGCGACCGGACCCTGAGAAACTAAGGTGTGTCTCGGATTTTCCATCTCCGACTAGCGTCCGCCAGGTCCGGCAGTTTCTCGGCCTGATCGGTTACTACCGAAGGCACATAGAGGAGTTCGCCAAGCTCGCTAAGCCGCTCACCGCCTTAACAGCCAAAAATGTCGCCTTTCGCTGGGACGAAAACGCGGAGAATGCTTTTGGGGCCCTGAAAAGGAAGCTAATGAGTGCACCGCTGTTGCGCCACCCGGATTTTAATTTGCCCTTCGTTATGGCCACAGACGCGTCAAAGTTCGCAGTTGGTGCCGTGCTATCTCAGGTTATCGAGGGCAAAGAACATCCCGTTGCTTTTGCTAGCCGACAGCTGAGCCCCACAGAGCAAAAGTACGGAGCTACGGAAAGGGAGTGCCTCGCCGTTGTCTGGGCAGTAAAGCACTTCAGATGCTACCTTTACGGCCGCAAATTCAAGCTAGTCACAGACTGCCATCCTCTGAAATGGGTGATGAGTGTCAGGGACCCTAGCTCGCGACTCGCTAGATGGAATCTACACCTGCAGGAATACTGCTTTGAAGTTGAGCACAAGTCAGGAAAGACGCATCTGAATGCTGATGCACTCAGCCGCACAGCTGCCGTGGCAGCTATAGATGAGTTTGTTCCCGTAGTCGACCCCGCCGAATTACGCACAGAGCAGTGCAAAGATCCTGACCTGAAGCGAATAATCGAAAGCTTAGAGGGCGCACCGCCTCACCCCGAACAGCTAGGTTATTTCATTGGCAAAGACGGCACCCTGTGTCGGCGCACGAGGCCAGCCAGGAAAGGGAGACCAGAGAAAACCGCTTGGGAGAGAGTCGTCATACCTCGGTCGTGGACAGAAAGGGTTCTTCGCGCGTTTCACGATGCGCCATGCGCCGGTCATTTTGGCGTAGCGAAGACACGCAGGCGTGTGGAGCGTTTGTACTTTTGGAGTGGCATGCGACAGGATGTTAGAGACTACTGTGCGAAGTGTCATTCCTGTCTCGAAAGAAAAACACCCAAGGGACGAAGACCAGCTCCAATTCAGCCGTTCCCTGAGGTTTCGGCTCCCTTCGAGCGGACAGGTATGGACATAATGGGCCCATTGCCCACGTCCACTTCCGGAAACAAGTACATTTTAGTATTTGTCGATCACCTTTCAAAATATGCGGAAGCGGTAGCACTCCCAGATCAGAAGGCAGACACGGTTGCAAGAGCATTTGTCGAACAGATCGTGCTCCGACATGGACCCCCGAGGCAACTCTTGACAGATCGGGGAACGAACTTCGTGTCGCAGCTAATGAGGAGAGTTTGCGAGCTGCTTAAGATCGCTAAGAAGCAGACAACACCGTACCATCCGGCTTGCAACGGCGCGGTGGAGCGACTGAACCAAACCGTGGCTGGGTTCCTGTCGCATTTTGTTTCGCGCGACCAGCGGGACTGGGACTTGTGGCTCCCGTATGCAATGTTTGCCTACAATTCCGCAGCACACGAGAGCACGGGCGAATCGCCATTCTTTCTTCTCTACGGCCGAGACCCGGACCAGCCTAGTGAAGTGCCAGAGGGCCCCCGTCGTGTCCCATACGCTTCACTGGACGACTATAAGGTGGAGCTAGAATCGCGCTTGCAAGTGGCGAGGGACATCGCAAAGGAGGCCTTAAAGAAAGCGGCGAAGCGCAGGAAGGAGGTGCACGATCGCAGTGCTAGAGACGCGCCGTTTAATGTGGGGGAGAGCGTGTACATTGAAAACTGCCAAAGGCAGATTGGGCTAGCTCGTAAGTTCCAGACGAAGTGGAGAGGACCGTGCGAGGTTGTCGAGAAGCTTTCTCCGGTAAACTTCAGAGTCCGAGACGTGAACCGGCGCTTGATAAGGATACACGCAAATCGCCTCAAGTCGGCACCGGTTCAGTATTCACGAAATGAGGAAAGGGAAAGCGCGGATTTTGATGGGGACAGAAGTGAAGCGGAGCGCGCAGATAGTTCGCAAGAAACGCCCTCTCCTGCATTTGTTCGGCAGGCGCCAGAGGTGACGGCCGGAATGCCACCGGATTTACTTCATGCATTGCTAGAAGAAGAAGCGCGCGAGGTTGCCGCGCAGATAACGCCAGGAGAGGCTCCTGCCACGAGCCCTCGCGAGTCCCAAAGCAGACAAAGGGTCACAGACTTACTTAGTATGACTCATGAAGGCCGATATCCGCTGCGAAATTGGAAAGCTAAGTCGGACTAATGGCGTAAACAGAGCGGAGTTGTGAACTGGTTAGAATTGTGTAATGCCACAGCTCATAACATTGCTATGTGCTTATGTGTTAAGTTATCGGAGTTGGTAGTTAAACCTTTCTGTCATTAAGTAACACCTTCACAGGAGAGCATGCGGAGCGCATGCAGAACCTGCCCTACTTCCTTTCGTTATCTATATTTTTGTCTGTGCCGTGATCGTGCTAGAAGTGGGAGCTTCTTTGTAACTGTGGTAAATTTATTTCGTCCAGTTTGGACTAGAAAGGAGAGGCTTGGGTGCTGAGTTTCATGTTTATCTGTAAAAGAAGATCAGTGCTGCCCCTGGAGACGCCAGTTATGTCAGCTGAGGCATATGGTGTTGTGCAGTGGTGTTGAGTGCAGCGAAAAGTGTATTGTCGGACGCACTGTGCGAGGCGATTCAGAAAGACAAGGGGAGCTGCATCGACTCAAATGTTCGGAGAACATTCTTCTGGAGGGTGAGCGAGTGTGACGTTCCTTGTGGAGTGTGACTTTCCTTGTGTGTGCTACGAGGTTCCGCGTTCGACGGCGCGGCGTGGACGGAGACCCAGATGACAGCGGCATCATCAATTACCCAGCCATGCTATTTGAGAGTGACGACCAGAACTAAGGGGTTTAAGCCCAACCGGACCCAACCGGACCCGCCGCCGCCGCCGCGGGGAAACGGGCTTTATCCTCCCCAATTGCCGTGGCGGTTCCAGGAGAGGCCTTACCTTGAGGAGCGAGTGTCAGTTGATGGATGGAGAGCGGAGGCCGGTGACCCGCGGGAACTGTCAGTGGGCCAGAGCGCGCCTTACCACAGCCGACGCTATGCGCTACCTCGAAGACAACCTTCTTTCCCTCGGACTCAACACGTGAGGGGGGCGAGACCATAAGTGCGGTGGTATGTTTGTGCGCCCAAGTGAAAGCCCTAGCCCCCCTCCTTCCCCTCCGGCGTGGGCGTCCTCACCCTAGGGAGTGTGGAGAAGAGGATATAAAAATCGACAAGCAGTACGGAAGAAGGACGCTCAGGACGACATCGTTCGCCAAGAGGGCCTTCAGCGCCGAAGCCCGACGGCGTGCAGCTTCTGCCAGCAACCGCTCGAGCCCAACTCCGGAGCCACTCCATCGCCACCATGAAGTCGTCGGCACGTAAGCTCGGACGCCCCAGCCTCTGAATCTTAATCATGTATAATTATTGAATATATGTTTGTTTAAACTGAGCCATACGGTGTCTCTTTGCCTCTCCGTCCCGTGTGGACCTGCGCATTATGGGGGTCATCACAATGCACTTAACTTACACTCGGCCACTTGCAGGCGCGCCTTTAGTTCTTCGAGTGACGAAAATTGGTCTCTCTCCTGCTTCGGTTCATATGACGTCAGTGATCCTTTGACCGCACTGGCGAGTTGGGAAGCTTCTAGTCGGCTACTCTTAGCATCGGGTGCTTCTCTCTTGCGGTTGTCTAGTGCTGAAAGGTACGAAGGTCAGTTTGGAAATACGGTAGGCACCGATCCACGGCGCAACCACGGTACTGGCAATCGAACTGTAAGAACATTTCCTGTTCTTGGATCCGTGTACGATGTCGTCGTCTCGATGCATGAAGTGTCGAAATGATCGGCGCGAACCTGCAGAAACGTACAAACGTTTCGAAAGCATATCAGAATCCACCTATTACAATAGCCTAATGCCAGCCCCTTTGTCTATAGGCGTGTTTGCAGCAAATAAATGTGGCCACAATCAATCTGGGCTTCGGAAGTATCACAATAAACGTGTTGATTAAGTGAAAGCAACCAGGATCACATAACAGTACAATAACAATTTCTTACCTTAGTGTGCGAAGTGGGCACGAAGTCCTTCCTTAGAATGGCGTGTAACCACTTCTTGGAAGTGTCGTCGTATTTTGGGAAAGAAAACACTTGTATCTTCCTGCCCGCATCGTAATTACCGGTGCACTCCGGCACACGACACTTGTTCGGCATTTTAGTATCCACTGCACATCGCACACGGAAACAAAATTGCCGCAAAACAACGACGAGAGACGACAAACGCGACCACGCCGCTGCAACCAAGCGGCCCGCGCGGCGCAGGGAGCGTGAAAGAAAGAACAGCAGGGACTAAAATCATGTCGCTGTCGATGCAGCTTCTGTAAGTGTCAGCCTGCCAGACGTGACGTCAAAATTTTGGGTGCAGGTCTGAAAGCTCTTCAGGGGGTAATGAGCGTGCTCATGACCGGCTGTGCCAGTCATGAGATGGAGTCATAGATGGAGCCATAGTTGTGCGCGCCATCGTTCATCTCCTTTCCATGAGCGCAGGTGACGTGGCTAGGGGTGGGGAGGTCTGTCCCCAGCAGCATGCGGCCATGCGCTGGCTCCACGCTCCGCTCCGTTGTCGGGCGATGCTGTGTAATGTGCTGCACGCGATGGATTGTCCGCGTCGGCCAAGCCGATCATAGTGTTGTCTTGATAAACCGTCTGCGGTTGAGAGGTCCCAGGAGTTCGCGGTGCTGAAGCAGAGAACAGGCGGCGCCTTCGAGAGGACACTCCTGCTTTTGCCACTAAACCAAACAGAGCTTCGCTCAAATTTCACAATGTAGAGTATTGCATTCCTCCTCAGACTTTCCAGTGCGTAGCACTTCTAGCGGTAATCCCGCATTTTGCCGATGCCTTGGCCGAAGCCTTGGCCGGAATCTAAAACCTCTCTCGGATTTGAGAAAAGAAAAGGCGCATAGCTAGAAAAGGAAAGGCACATAGCTAGTTCACTTTGTCGGTGGACACCTCCAGCGCACCACGAAAACGAATAAAAGCTTTGTAACTCAGTGTTTTAGTGGGCGTTCGTGGCGTGCTTGAGGCGACCACCGACATAGTGAACTAGCTATGTGCCTTTTCTCACCGGCCTCGTTGCCGCCGGGTACCCACCGGTGATACAATGTGTGCAACCATTCCCCTGGTCTGGTGATCGGCTTATTTAGGGTGAAATGCTTGAGAAATGGGTCCTTTACCCCACCATCCGAAGTCGAAAATACCTGGTGCCACGGCACTCTTTGGCGATAGATGCCCTTGCGCCATAAAAATCCGTAATCATGAGAATCATCATCAAAACCAAGTTTTTTTTTATTCGGCGAATATCAGCAGACTGGGAACGGCCTTATTTGCTTCGTGCAATCCGCCCCCGATCTCTCTCTGTCTCCCTTTCTCTCCATGAGCTTGAAAAGCGAAGACGGTGGCGACGCCGTATCACGCGTCTTGGCGGATTAGCCGGCGAAGCAGCCTGAAAGAACGCCGGCACACTTTGCGTCGTTCTAGGGCAGCTACTTCGCATTTGATTAAATATTACGCAAATCGGCTGTAATTTTTTGGCCGACCATTTTTAATGTCAGATATCGCATATTGCAATACACTAAGCCTTGAGTAACATCCCTGTGTAGGTTAAGCATGTATGCTGGACCCATGGAGAGCATTATCGTTCCTCGCCCTACTGCTGAAACGCTGTTCGAACCCGGCCGCGGCGGCAGCGTTTCGATGGAGGCGAAACGCAAAGGCGCCCGTTTACTGTGCGATGTCAGTGCACGCTAAAGATCCCCAGGTGGTCGAAATTTTTCCGGAGCCCTCCACTACGGCACCTCTTTCCTCCTTTCTTCTCTTGGTCCCTCCTTTATTATTTTCCTTACGGCGCGGTTCAGGTGTCCGCTGATATACGAGACAAATACTGTGCAATTCACTTTCCCAAAAAAGCAATTTTCATTTTTTCATTTTATGTCAGCCGCACTGACAAAACGGCCATCGGCGTGTGAATTGCGCTTGGCACAGTCATGTGATTTGCCGCATCACCACCATCAACATCGCCGCTTCATCGGGGAACGAGTGGTCATGGGGGAATGAGGATGCCTTGATCTGCGCTTTCAGCTGTAAATGCGGCTGAGGATGAAGCTACGGCCTGGGTACGCTGTTATAACAGCTTAGTCCGTAAAAAGTTTCCCACGCAATTGTGGCGCATTCATGCTTTGCTTGAAGCCTTCTGTTGGTTGCCTCTGTCATGGGTATTACCTCCGCGCTGACGGGAGGAAATAAAACGCTTTGCTTAATGGGTATTGCTTGTTGACGCCTGACTACCTGGTGAACAAACCACAAACATTTTTAAACGCGGAGACTGTTAGCTCGACGTAAACAACCCATGCTACCCAAAAATGAGCGCCGCTTACTGCGCTTTGGTACGCGCTATATTGTACGGGTTTCGGTCACTAATAAGAAATATTGGGAACAACTAGGCCACCGCACCGGTGGTCTAGAGAAAAAATGCATGTGGCCTAGTGCATGTTTTCTCGCATGCTAGAACTTTTGGTGGCCACTGTTTATTTAGTGAAACGGGGTGCACTGTTAAAGTACCCTGTTGTGCAACTCGCGCCGCCCAATAGAGCCATGTTTACTGCTTTGATTTGAAGAGTCGGTTTTCCATTCCTCGCCGCCTTCACAGGCGCTTCCCCCTTTGCCTTCGTCGTGTTTGCTGTTATGCTGCTTACAATAGAGTATTTTGATTAAAATCGACCATTATAATGTTCCAATGTCCTCTCAAAGCCTTTAAGTAATAATAATAATAATAATTGGTTTTTGGGGAAAGGAAATGGCGCAGTATCTGTCTCATATATCTTTGGAAACCTGAACCGCGCCGTAAGGGAAGGGACAAGGGAGGCAGTGAAAGAAGAAAGGAAGAAGGAGGTGCCGTAGTTGAGGGCTCCGGAATAATTTCGACCACCTGGGGATCTTTAACGTGCACTGACATCGCACAGCACACGGGCGCCTTAGCGTTTTTCCTCCATAAAAATGCAGCCGCCGAGGTCGGGTTCGAACCCGGGAACTCCGGATCAGTGTATCACAGATATGTCATTTCTGCACGAAGCTAATTTAAAATTGCCTTTTCAGGAAAAGAAATAACGCAGTAACTGTCTCACAAATCGACAGACACCCGAACCGCGCCGTAAAGGAATGGATAAAGGAATCAGTGGAAGAAGAAAGGAAGAAAGAGGTGCAATGGTGGAGGTCTCCGGAGTAATATCGACCACCTGGAGATCTTTAACGTGCACTGACTTCACACAACACACGCGGGCATTTTGCATTTCTCCTCCATCGAAATGCGGCCGCCGCAGTCGGGTTCAAACCCGGGTTATCCGGCTCAGTAGACGAGCGCCTTAACCACTGAGCCACCGCCGTGGGGTAAAACTAATTTCGTCGCCACCATGATCTTTTAGGATGGCGCTCGCAGACCACAGACTGATGGCTAATTTTGAACAGTGCCCCTCAGCCTCTTGGCACCAACGCTGTTGATTCAAACATCGAGGCTTGCTCGAAGCACAGACATGTATATGCTATACTCTATAATCAGTATTTGGTGCCGCTTCCGCTGAGTCAAGCGCGTTTCAGATCCGGCTCGAGAAGCAGCACAATACCATCGCCCTTAACACGGTTTCTTGGTTATCAGTGCTTGCACAAAGGAATAGAAATTGGCACGGTCTGTGCCGAGCGGCACTGACAATTGCGCCGACTGCCAGCCGCATCATGTCTGAAAATATTAATCGTGAAGTTGGACGACCTTAAGAATTTCATCACTAAGTAGAAATCGGTAAGGCTGCCGTTCTACAGAAAATGCCGCGGCATCGTGGGCGCTGTGCATAGCGAAAGATCCCAGGAGAAGCAGTCTCGGTAGGGCACCTATGTCAAGTAACCACGTGGCGTCATCACAACCTGTCACACGGACTGTGAGCGAACTGCGCACCGCGGCAGGCTGCCGTTAAATTAATGCTTGGTCGCGAGAGGATGTTCGGGAAGAGCAACCTGTGTCGCACATGCCCCACCGGTGGCCGCACCTGCCATCGCAGGGCAGTTTTGCATTGTTTAACCACTGCATTAATGCGACAGGAATGGTATGGGGACTCCTCCCTGGGATCTACATGAATGCGCATATACATATATATCGGTATGACCCCTTAACGCGATGTCATCACAATCTTAAGGCAGAAGTTATGTGTCCCTTGCCGTATTTCATTTCGAAACTACTCGGCGACTAATTTCCTGGATTCTAAGCCATTCGTAGCCGATTTCTTTATCGTTGTTCGTGGTTTCACACCAGCCTTTCGCTCAATGGGTCCTACTTTAAAATCAAGTCCGAAACAAAATGACCAAGGATTGAGGTAGACTCTGAGCCCGCTAGACAACGTTTCGACAACAGCACATGTTTACATCTAGCAAGCGGTTGCTGCCGCCGATAGCTAGCTATCGCTATCAAATCTTGCTATCGGCTGTATCGGCTGCTGCGGCCATAGAATATGACGGCAGGGATACAGGGGAATGAACGTCATGTTTTATTGCGTGCTATTTATAGCCACTACGGGCTAGGAGCGCGACCTCCTCTCCCAAACGAGCTGACTCTGTGCGCATCCTCCATGGCTTCCGGTACGATGATTCAGCTACCCATACAGCTAGACATTATTTGAGCGTAAATCTCGAAGCACTGAACCTCTCACTTAGCACTATGGATCAGAAAGATAGCAACCGGGGCTTCGGGAACCTTTTCGTTTCACCTTATCTCATCTTGCCGCGATTTGTCTCTCTTCTCAAACATGAATAAGGATACTATTGACCAGCACTTAGAGAGAACTATTACACATAAACTTGTTTTCACGCCACTTGCAGCACTAAAATGAAGATAATATGAAACAACAGGTACGGCTTTCGAACGATTCCTAATTGAAAATGAGTGACTCTTACCAGGGCTCCAGACAAATGTAGCAGATTTTAACTGCGAGGAGCGAAGCTTTACAAAGCAACAGCATTACCGAAGTCGTTGAATGCAAAACATTTGTGTGATGGTACAATGACACCCCTTCGCGACAACTACTGTTAATGCTGCTAATCTTCCTTGCTTGCGAAGTTGGTCAATTAATCTCGACTAATTATAGAATTAAGCGCAATACAAAAATAGTGTGACTTGCAATATAAATAGCCAGAAGTATGCATTTGGTCGCGTTGTCTTAAAGTGCTTCGGCGTATTTATAACCCTTGGCTAAAGTTAGCTGGGACACCATGGATATGCTTTGAGTGTCTACCATTCAGTTCAGAAGGAACACGACTGCTGCTTGAGTTCTATCAAACACGGCAATTACCGTCATTGAAGTTCCATTTGCACAAAAGCCCCCCTTTCTTTTTGGCACTAACTCCCTTCACCCAGCCACTCGCGGTGTTGAATGTCACTTCGTATGTTAATGCTTTGAGTGGACACCACTATATAACATTGAAATGCATGATGGCATATTGGTAGCTGGCTTTGTTTTCATAACCATTGCATCTCAAATTCAAACACTCATATTTGTTTCAGTTTGGGTTCGCTGTCCAGAGTGGCAGTTGCTGTTCATTTTGAACATAGCTAGCAAAGCAGCGAACTTTTTTTTCACAGTTCTGCACACCCGACAATGTACCTGCTGCTGGAATTCCGTCCGCACGTACCCCTGCACAGTACCACAAAATGTAGCAATATTTGCTGTTGCGTGGCTTTACTTTGCCAGTTAGATTAGGTCCGCTGTCGTTTGGGGACCTATAAGTGACTGCCCTGTGTAGACACAATCAAACCATTGGTGAAATAGACAAGGCCGACCACAGGCCAGGGGGAAAGCATCTCTGTAGAACTGTACCCAGTGTTTCACTGGTGGGTACCCGCCGGCACTGCCTAACGAACTGCGCGTCTACGGCATAGGGGTCGATTTTTTTAACCCCTAGGGGGCCGCTGCGGTCATAACACGGAAGAAAACTGTTTCGCTGAATGTATTTTCAATACTCTCCACGGACGTTTTACACTTGCAGAGGAAACAAAGATACTTACCGCTGTGTGCCTATATCACACAGCTGTTCTTACCGCAAGCAGTAAAACTCGTATTCGTTCACACACTGCTGGCATTATTCCAAATCATGATGCGTGGAGACGAGCGCAATACCGAGGAGCTGAACGGAAACCCTGGATTGAAGTGATGCTATGCCGATCGTGCTGCAGTATACGATAAAAACCGTGCTTGCGTGTTTGCATAAAAACGGTTGTGTCCTAGGTTTTGGTTTGTGTTTTGTTCTACTAGGATTGGATTTGGCCTTTTCTATCTGCACATTGGATTATCATGTGATCGTTCCATATAAAACTCATCCTGCCGATAGTAAAACGTCATTCGTCATGTTGCTGAGTCACGACTCACTTCTTGCGGCCGTCCAGGCCGACAACACAAAAACCAATTGTGCACACTACAATTCAGTCTATGAACGGATTTACTTCTGCCGCTTTCAAAAGCTACACGCTTCAAGTGGCAGTAAAGAGTTTTGGCCCGTTTCAGCCTAAGCAGTCTAGCAACGACACGGAAGCGCGGCCGCGCGCGAGCACCGGGCTACCAGAGCGCACCGGCAACTGGCCAAGGAGATAGGTGCAGCTTTCGACGTCCGTCGCGGTGCGGCGCTAGGCACGTAAGCGCATAACGTCTACGCCTCGCAAGTGTCCATCGAAGTGGGGCATAAAACGCACTATCCGTTGCAGGTAAGCGATGGTAAGCACTCGGTAAGTTAATTTTTGCAGGTAGAACCAGTGAAACTTGATATCCTAAAATTTGCCTTCTTTTTTCTCCTGTTTCACGCAAACCACCAAGGAAGATCAACGCAACGTTACAACGGCAACGTGTGTTGATTGAAACCCTCAACAAATCTGCCGTCACGTCAGCAACATCGATTCGCATTAAACTGATGCCCGCCTATTGGAACAAAACAAAGAGTCAAAGTAATGTATTTTGATAGCTTCAGATGTTTAGACATGATAATTGCAGTAGCCATGTCTTACAATGTTCAGGTGGACTGTCAAGCGACAAAACGGATGTAAATGTATTAGTCATTCATGAACTCATCTAAAATGGGGGATGCATCCCTACGAGCCAGATTATGCAGCACACGGGTATGTCTAAAGGGCCCGTCTTAATTTTAATCAAACGATTGGGGTAAAGAAAAAAATTGTGCTTGCTGGTTTCCACAGCTTTTCACAAGGGAAGTGATTAAAATCAGGAACTTTGCATGTGGCGACCTTCAACAAATTTTGATGGAAGCGTGCACAATGCTTTCATGAAGTAACTCCCTCATGAACCACCATCCCATTTATTTGTGGACGCTTACAGACTCACGTGCGCGGCAAACTGGTTCGACATAACCACGAGATCAATGATTTTGTGAAAAAGTGGTGAAATGAAAAACCTCAAGGGCTTTACGGTCGTGCAGTCGTGTCATGGAAATAAAGATGGCTGCAGTGCAGTGATTCAAATGGATCAAATGCACACTGGCATTTTCAAAGGAGGAAATCTCCAATGCTTCAACCTAAAATACTAAATTCCCTAGTGGTTGCCGTTCCCTAATTAGAGTGCATTGTGCGTTAGTTTATGACCAACCTTTGTAAGAAGTGACACTGAAGGTCGCACACTTTGACTCTGGCTGAAATCGGGTGAGTTGGGATCGAACACTGCGCGACAGTTTGAATACATAAGCTTTCGTTTCGCTGACTAGTGGCTTTCGCGGCCTTCATCTAACTGTAGAACAGTACTCGAAAATCAATTGCACAGGAATTCATAACTTCAAAATTATTAAGTACAGAATAATGAGAAACCTTCCAACAAAATGACTTAAATAGCTCTCTTGCTATAAATAATTCTGCGCCAAAACTGCCTGGGTGTTGTACTTAAGAGCGTTAGCTACGTGTGCTTCAAGTGTTTACGTCGGTGTGCAAAATAAACGTGGAGACGACCAAATCCAAACATCCGAGAATGTTTTCTTTCCCGTTAAGATCCCTTGGATGGATGGATGGACGGATGGATGGACGGACGGACGGATGGATGGACGGACGGACGGACGGACGGATGGACGGACGGACGGACGGACGGACGGCCGGACGGACGGATGGATGGATGGATGGATGGATGGGATACGCCTGAACCCTTTAAATCGGGCGGTGGCTCAAGTCACCTAGCCATTGCTTATGAAATTTTACCCTTCCCTTGATTTTAGCCACCATTCAGGTAATCTTCGCTTGGTTACGTCTACTCGCTTAAAATCTACTTTCCCTTCACTGTCCTTAAACTCCAATGCTTTGGATAAATCAGCCCCGCTGCTTTCCACAGTAGGGTGAAGCCCTTTAAAGAAAAGTATCATGTGCTCAGCGTTTTCCTCCTCCTCTCCGCACGCAACGCACAACGTGTCTATTTCGTGGTACCTGACTCAATATGTCTTAGTCCGCAAAACTCCCGCCCTGGCCTCATACAGCAAAGAGGTGATGGAGATTGCTGGTCACTGGCCAAAGCCAAAGATGAAAAGACGTTTCGGGAGCACTATGGCGCCTTTGTTCACTCTCTTTTTTTAACAAGTCCGTCTCCAGGCGTTTCTTTGTTAGCTTGCATTCTTCTATCCGTGCTTGAAACAGTTAACGTTCGGCCTTTGCGACGACCTGGAGACCGAAGCGGGTTTTGACGGTTTTCTTCAGACGCAATGATTTCGGTATAACTTGAGAAGACTTGCAATTGAGGTTGAAGTGCAAATGCGTGCGAAATGCAGCGAGGCTGCCGGAAATGCTTACAAAATGACGAATTCCGGTGATGGCCGGTTGTCCAAACTGATAGCGCAGATTGATGTAGTCGAGGGTTTGACGGCATACCGTCTGGTCAGTGATCATGGTGATGCAGATCGCTGGCCACTGGCCAAAGTCAAAAGATGAAAAGACGTTTCGGGAGCACTACGGCTCCCTTGTTCACTATATAGTGAGCATAATGAACTATATAGTGAACAAGGGAGCCGTAGTCCTCCCGAACCGTCTTTTCATCTTTTGACTTTGGCCAGTGAACATATATCTGCATCACCATGATTCCTGACCAGACGGTATGCCGTCAAACCTTCGAATAAAACAACAAAGAGCTTCCCCTAAAATTGTCATAGATATTTCCTTTGGGAGTTTCCTGCTTAAAAATCCTGTATGTTCCCATGGCTGATTTGGTCAGCATCCCAGTTTTCCACAGAGCTCTCTCTGTTTCTTTAACCTTTTTTTTTTACTGACAATTGCTGATTTTTCCCCTTACTGCTGTCCAGATATTTGCTTGTCATTTTTCTAGTTCGCTTTCTCCATTTCGTATCAACATTCCCTATTTACAGGTATCTGAAAACTTTCCTAGCCCACTGCTTTTCCCCTATTTTTATCAATCGCTCCTCAAATGCTATCTTAGTGCAAGCTTCTCTGGTCTCGAACGACGCCCATCCCATATCACCCTGTACCCCCTGATTTGGTATATTGCCATGTGCTCTGAAAGCTAGCCTCCCTACGCCACGTTGTTTAATTTCTAACCTTGCTTGAACATCTGGTTTCATGCAGAGGACCGCATTACCGAAAGTCAAGCTAGGAACCATCAACCCTTTCCGGATCCCTCTTACCACTTCATACCTATTGTAATTCCAGAGTGCCATATTTTTCATGACAGTTGCATTCCTAATAGCTTTATTCATTACATATTTTTCATGCTGCGTCAGATACTCAGAGCCGTTATTTATCCACACCCCAAGACACTGGTACTCACCCACTATTTCTAGCGTGAACTCCTGTATTCTATACTCGCCGACATCATTAAATATCATGACTGCAGACTTTTCCTTACTAAACTTGAAACCTAATCTACCTCCCTCTGTACCACATATGTCTATCAACTTCTAAGACACATGCAGCGCCATCTACCTCATAGGTTTGGCACTACTGGTGGGATTTACAGCCACCTTTGCTATTTCCGGTCTATTTTCTCGTTATATCAGTTTATAAATTTTATGAACATGTACATCACAAAAATACAATTCGTTTAACATACTCCGCAACGCCGTCCGACAAACGATTCGGCCGTAATGGCCGTGTGAAGTTATTCGGAATGCACGGTTTGGGGTCGGAAACGTCGTTATGAAAACCGCAGATATTTTAGGATTCATCTCAATGAGTAATTTTATCCTCAGGATCATGCCAAGTCATTTGACACCACTTAGAACATTTTGCGTCAAACTGGTGACCTCCAAATTATATGCAATTGGTGGTCCCGGGGGTGGGAAGTCCGCTTTGAGGCCGCTTTACTGGCACATATATAATGGATCGAAATATCAAATATATAAGTATCAATTGAGGGGCTATGCGGGCACGGTTGCTTTGTGATATAGTGCCGCTACGTGGTAATTGTTCTGGTGAATCTGATTTTCATTGCAGACAGACGCGTATTTGAGAAACGGAAGTACTAAGAGCTAAGGCGGTTAAAATTGCAAAGCCCTCCGGCATTTATACAAGGAATCCCGCACAAGTACGCTCTGATAACGCATAATTGCATATCGTAACAATCTTTAGTCCTTTCGCTTTATTTAATGCATTACGCATCGGAGTGTTAACACATGCAATACTTTTGCACGTTATATATTTCATCTATATATGCATTGCCAAATGTAACTGGTGCTCGGGCTCAAATGAGCGCCAAGCTGCGCTGCTTTCCTCTTAGCATATGCGGACGTTATGCATCTGATGCCGAAGCTTTTAAAAGAGTTTTATTCTCGCAACCATGTCCACGTAATATATCATAATTTGTAACACCTAGCAGTGTCATGTTGCAATATATAAAATGAAGAAACGACGATTGGTGTCTTGTTCTTCAGAAGCCCCTTCAAGGGCTCCACACTCGTCATTCCTATCGCGTGCTTGAAGCAATGTAGTTTAAGGCAGTGTGAGGGAATGTTACCGCGTTGTATCCCACCGGTAATACAATGGGTACAAGCTTTCCCCTGGTAAGGTGCTCGGCTAATTTAGGGTGAAATGTTTGGGAAATGGGTCTTTGACCCCACCTTGTGAAGCAAAAAATTCCTTGTGCCATGACGATCTATGGCCATAGATGGTCTTGCGCCATAGAAATCCGTAATCATCATCAGCTTTGTCAAGCAACGCAGTTTAAGACCATGTGCGGTAATTTCCGTTGCACTTTAGTATATCAGCTATAAGAGTCAAACAGGTGCAATGGAGTGTGTACGAACAGTAATGAACTCCACTTGAAACACCAGCAATTTTACTCCTATCACGCCGAGAGAGAGAGACCGAAAACAATAGAAAGTCCTTCCACATGCAGAACATAAAGCGAATGTAGCAAGTAGCGCTCATTACCCAAGCCTAAAAGGACCGTATGAGTTGATGCAAGTTAAATACCTCTCCAGGATATTCACTCTGAAAAACAGTGCAGTCAGTGGGGAATTCCGTAAGCGTAGACAAGGAGTGCAATGATCATCGAAAATTGCAGTTCGACATGCTGATGTTAACGCTCCTGCACCGTACATTCAACTGCCACCACGCAGCTTGTATGCATATAATGCGACGCGCCAATAACCTGAATGCGGCTAGTGTCCTTTTTGTTCGAGTACTTTCGTAATAAAAGCTTGAAATTTTTTCGCGCTGCTTGCTGAATAGCTTGTCTGCAGCAGAGTGCAAATTCGCGCTTGCTGTTTTCTTTTTTTGCTGTTCATGCTATTTTCTTTCCATGTGTTTGAGCATTTCGCTTCCGCCGAAGGCAGCTTCCCCCAATAATAATTCTTGTCGGTGATTTCTTTGCGGCCGACTAACCCCTCTACGCCCCTGGCGTCTTTCACTTCCGCTCTGTTTTTTTCTCTCCTTTTCCATTTTTTCGTCTCTTCGTTAGAAAACCATCCTCCCTTATAGCACAGTCGACGGGAGGAGTCGGTCGCTCGCTGCGTGTCTCTTTCGTGATCTGTTTGTTTGGCGAAAGGAGACCGTTTTCTCCTCCCAACGTGCATTCGGTGCTCCGAAAATGCTGGCCCTTGTGTTCGCACATCATCTTACTCTAATAAAGGACGGTCCACCGTCCGATACCGTTCCTAAATAAATGTTTCTTCAAGTGTTCTTCAAATTTTTGCCTATATACGTATATACAAAGTTAAGGAACGCTTTATGTAGAAGATATTTTAAGTAACGTTTCTGACAGAGCTTGTCCTTTCTCAAGATCTCAAGACTGTCTTGAGAAGGGACAGGCTCTTTCTGAAACGTCGACTTGTTCATATATATATATATATATCAGTAGACATTTTAAGGAAAATGAGGGGCTGTTTGACAAACATATGAAGGAAGCCAACATTCACCGGAACCAAGTTGCAAAGGGTAATGTTTTTTTTTAATTTGTAGTGCTGAACGAACGGAGAATAATAATTCGATTAATCTGTCACTTAAAAGGAAATCAATTATAAACCAGCAGAAAAAACAACCATGCCGCCGGTGGGATCCGAACCCACGACCTCCGAATATCGCGTCCGGTGCTCTTACCAACTGAGCTACGGCGACGGCTGTCCAATCTGCTGCTTTCGTGGGTATTTATGTCTTGCGTGTAAGCGAACCTTGAGACTGTTCACCAGCGCCACCCTCGTCCATAGCGGTGGACGTAGCACGTCCTGTAATACCGCAAGTGTGACGTAGAACGTCATCTAACGGCGAGGGCGGAAACTGTGCGAGAGCCCTCTTATGCTACCTATGGCATCAACACTGCCAGAACCGAGACCCTCGTTAAGCTATTAGCAGACAAGGCAAATGAAGTGAGGGGCTCGTTTGACAAACACATTAAGGAAGCCAACAGTCACCGAAATCAAGGTGCATAGGAGAATGTTTCTTTTTTTAATATCTAGTGCCAATCAATTAGTTTTTTTAAAGAAAATTACTTATAAAGCAGCAGAAAAAACAACCATGCCGCCTGTGGGATCCGCACCCACGACCTCCGAATATCGCGTCCGGTGCTCTTACCAACTGAGCTACGGCGACGGCTGTCCAATATATATATATATATATATATATATATAT
Source organism: Amblyomma americanum (assembly GCF_052857255.1). NCBI lineage: Eukaryota > Metazoa > Arthropoda > Arachnida > Ixodida > Ixodidae > Amblyomma > Amblyomma americanum. The sequence goes on along the minus strand of NC_135501.1, from coordinate 78,715,400 downwards.
ATATATATATATATATATATATATATATAGACAGAGAGAGAGAGAGCAGTATACGCGTTGTTTAAGGACACATTATATATATATATATATATATATATATATATATATATATATATATATATATATATATATATATATATACTTATGAAGGGAGCCAACAGTCACTGTAACCAGGGTGCATAGGGGAATGTTTAATTTTTTTTATGTGTTGTGCTTCACCGTAGGTTAATAATACTCATATTACTCTGTCGCTTAAAGAAAATCACTTTAAAGCAGCTGAAAAAACAACCATGCGGCCGGTGAAACCCGAACACACGACCTCCGAATATCGCGTCCGGTGCTCTACCAACTGAGCTACGGCGACGGCTGTCCAATCTGCTGCTATCGTGGGTATTTATGTTTGTTAGGAGTAAGCGAACCTTGAGAGTGTTAACCAGCGCAAGCCTCGTCCTTAGCGGCGGACGTAGCACGTCCTGTATTACCGTGAGTGTGACGTGGGACGTCATCTAACGGCGAGGGCGGAAACTGTGCAAGAGCCCTCTTATGCTACCTATGGCATCAAGACTGCCAGAACCGAGACCCTCGTTAAGCTATTAGCAGACAATTCAAGAAAATGAGGGGCTCGTTTGACAAACTCATGAAGGGAGCCAACAGTCACCGAAACCAGGGTGCATAGGGGAATGTTTAATCTTTTATGTATTGTGCTTAACAGTGTGATAATAATACTTCGATTAATCTATCGCTTAAAGAAAATTACTTTAAAGCAGCAGAAAAAACAACCATGCCTCCGGTAGGATCTGAACCCACGACCTCCGAATATCGCTGCCGGTGCTCTACCAACTGTGCTACGGCGACTGCTGTCCAATCTGCTGCTCTCGTGGGTATTTATGTTTGTTGGGTGTAAGAGAACCTTGAGAGTGTTCGCCAGGCCACCCTCGGCCATAGCGCCTGACGTAGCACGCCCTGTATTACCGCGAGCGTGACGTGGAACGTTATCTAAAGGCGAGGGCAGAAACTGTGCGAGAGCCCTCTTACGCTACCTATGACATCAAGACTGCCAGAACGTAGACCCTCGTTAAGCTATTAGCAGAAAATTAAAGAAAATGAGGGGCTCGTAGCTCCGCCCTCGCCGTTAGATTACGTTCCACGTCACACTCGCGGTAATACAGGACGTGCTAGGTCCGCAGCTATGGACGAGGGCGGCGCTGGTGAACACTCTCAAGGTTCGCTTACACGCAAAACATAAATACCCACGAGAGCAGCAGATTGGACAGCCGTCGCCGTAGCTCAGTTGGTGGAGCACAGGACGCGATATTCGGAGGTCGTGTGTTCGGATCCCACCGGCAGCATGGTAGTTTTTTTCTGCTGCATGAGGTACTTGACTGCTTAAAATATATACATCGAAGTATACGCTTCGTTTAAGGAAACATTTTTATTTTACTCGACGTTTCTGTCGGAGGACCGATCTTTTTCATGAATGACCATACAGTGCAGTGGTCAGTCTTGAAAAGATCGGTCCTCCGATCGAAATGTCGAGGAAAATAAAAATGTTTCCTTCGGTCGGATATTAAGGCTGGGCGATCTTCGTTAGTATAAATTTTGTGATAAATTACACAATCGTCGGCAAAAAGTCTGATTCGGGAAGAAATAGAGTTAGGTAAATCGTTAATAAATATAAAAAAAGCAAGGGGCCAAGCACGCTTCCTTGTGGGACGACAAAATATACTTGGCTGACAGACGAGTTATGGTTATTGGCACTAGTAAACTGAAACCTGGAACAGAGAAAATCTTTAACCCATGCAATAACAAGAGGGTGAATATTAAGAAGTATTAACTTCGTTATTAACCGGTCATGAGGGACCCTGTCGAAAGCTTTGGAAAAATCAAGAAATATGGAGTCGACATGAATTCCAGCATCAACAGATGAGTAAAGTTCGTGGATGAAACCAGCAAGTTGCGTTTCGCACGAGTACCCTTTACGGAAGGCATGTTGGTATTTAAAGATGATGTTGTGTTGTTCTAAAGAGTTAAAGCCTGCGAATGAATCACGTGTTCAATGAGTTTACATATCGTGCTACTTAATGAAATTGGTCGATAAATGAGTGGTAAAGAACTATCACCGGACTTGAAAATAGGCATAACCTTAGCTAGTCGCCAGTCACGTGGAATCAAACCAGATGAAACGGATTGCGAAAAAACAGCGGACAAGATGCGATGGATACCTTCAGATGAGTTCTTGAGTATTTTGTTATTAAAAACAAGGTGATGAGACCCTGATGTCGTTTTAAGTTTCCTTAATAAAGATAAGATACCAGTCTCGCTAATAACTATTTCGAACATTGAGGTATTAAAATGATTCGTAGTAGCAGGGACTGAATAAACCTCTTGTCGGGTAAAGCCTGATGTAAATGCGTCGTTAAGAATTTGTGCGCATTGAGCCACAGGAACGCTGCCTCCTTCGGCATTAGTAAGAGTAATATCAGGATGATTCGAAGGGTTGATCATCTGCGAAAACTTACGAGGGTTATTCTTTAACATTGAGGGTAAATCGCGGGTGACGAAATGGAGACGAGCAGATTTAAGCGCCGTCTGCAGAATAATCTTTATCGCAGTATGTGTATCGTTGCCAGGAACCAGAGTACCTATTCTTGTCGGTCTGTCTGTAAAGACGCTTTTTCTTATTGTTCAGGCGATGCAGGTGTCTATTAAACCATGGCGCGGTGTTAGTGCGAGGTATACTGATAACAGGTATATATCTGTCGATAAGTGCATCAAGTTTGTTGCAGAAAAGGTACCAGTTGTCCTCCACTGAACGTGTTAAGAAATCAAGAAGAAAGTCCTCAGCAAAAACTCTCATCTCAGCGTAAATTTCATCGAAGTTTGCTTGGTTCTAGCACCTGATTTGTTTCTTGCGGGTTACTTTTTTATTGGGCGTGAAATTGATATTTCCGGTGATTATGGAATGATCCGAAAGTCCTTCTAAGGGCGTGATATTAAAACAAAAATAAGGAGTATTGGTTAAGACAGGATCCAGAACATTTGCAGAAGTGGCGGAACAACACGTGGGTTCAGAAATTAGTTGCGGCAATGAGAAGTCCAGGCAAGAGTGGAGGAAAGCCTGTGCTTTCGGATCATTAGTTGGAGCAAATACTGAGGACCAGTTAGTTGTCGGAAAGTTAGTCACCTATCAACAGGAAGCTTGACTTCGGAAACCGAACAGCAAGCTCGCTTAATAGTCGATAAAATTTTCTTAAGAATGAAGTGCTCATGTCAGGAGGCCAGTAAACTACACCAATGATGATAACAGAAGGGCCACATTGCAAGCGAACCCATAATGACTCCAGGCACGACGCAACGTCAATAGGCAAAGCGGTGATTTCTTTCTTAACTGCTAGAAGTACACCACCACCAATACGGCCCACACGGTCACAACGAAATATGTTAAATTCAGATTCACAGGTGAAAAGGACATTGTCAGGAATCGTGTCATTTAACCAAGTCTCATTAAGCGCGATGATCGACGAACAGCACGAATCGATTAGTGAAGAAAGAGCATTTTTAGAAAGAACACTTCTTATGTTGGTGTACAGGAAGTTTGAATCCAAAACAGCGCAGCGCTGTACAAGTGACCGCAAGGGTGGTTTGTCTGCCAATTTCTGAGGAATGGAAGGTCTGCGTCACTCTTGAGATACCCGCACTGCACAATTGGCTTCGTTATCCCAGAAATAAGACACACTATTGATACACAGTTTATCAAAAACCAAGCGCACTTTGTCACCTTCCGATTTTACTGAATTTGCATACGTGAGTAGTTGGCGGCGTTTATTGCGAACAATTTGAGAGCAATCGCGTGAAATACTGAAGTCCGTATTCTTGAGCTTGTAGCCTGTACTCATGACAGATTCAACTTCTTTTTCTTTGAACTTGGCAATAATAGGCCGGATTTTGTCGTCTGAAAAACGGCCTATGCGGTGAGCTCGGGATAATGAAGATACAGTAAGACCAAGCTTATCAGAACAAAATTCGTTAAAAAGACGTTCAGAGTCTTCCCAAGTTTCAGCCTTATCCTTGTCAGGAACGCCATAGAAAAGAATGCTGGACCGGCGCGATCGGTTTTCTAGATCATCAATTTTTACATGAATGTTAGACACATTGTGAGTGCAGCTCGTGGAAGCCTCCGATGAACGTGTTGACTGATTCTTAAGTTCATGTTTTTCCACACGTTTTGGTAAAGACTTAAATTCATTTAGCAGGTCTGAACTTGTCAGGTTTTTGAGCTCAAGTTCCTGTACATGTTTAGCCACAGACTGCATATCCTTTTGCAAGTCGATATGAATGCTAAGGATCTTATTAACACTTTCAAGGATGTTCGCGTGGCCAGCCTCGGGCCTTTGAACAGCGTCATAAACAAGCTCAAGCTTTTCCTCCTGAGCCTTTGTCATAGGACCCGGGTTCATTTCAATGTCCCCTCCCAGAACCAAAAAGTGCCATATATACGTTGCCACAGTGCGAAAACGCTTCAGGACTTGGGGGGGGGGGGGGGGGGGGGGGCACGACATCGCTAAAAGGCAGACACCGTCATCTCGGTAACAGGAATATTCGTAATGACTAACCTGAAACAGCATGAACGGTGAGCGGCGTGGCATTTCGTCAGCACTGCCGTGACCCAAGTGATCGGTGAAAACCGCACGCCTTATGTAGGTCTCCTGATCAGCTGGTATTGTTGCGTGTTGCCAGGTCAGAAGGTTGGACGCCTCTAAAAACGGCTGCGGTGCGCACAGGTAATCTGTACAATGGTTGCAGTGGTCAAGAATCCAGTCAGCGGCGGCAGCTTGCGGATCCGGTAGGCATCTCGGTGAAACGGGTGGCTGATAGAATCCGGTCAGCAGCAGTGCTTGAAACAGCATGAACGGTGAGTGGCGTGGCATTTCTTCAGCAGTGCCGTCGCCCCTTATGTTAATGGTATGCGAGGTCACTACTACATAGAATTAAAATATGTATGATGGCGTATTGGTAGCTGGCATTGTTTTCATAACCATTGCGTCTCAAATCCAAACACTTGTATTTGTTTCAGTTTGGGTTCGCTGTCACAGAGTGACAGTTTCTGTTCATTTTGGATACAGCTACATCAGCAGCGAACTTTTTTTTTCACAGTTCTGCACACCCGACGATTTACCTGCTGCAAGAATTCCGTCCGCACGTACCACTGCACAGCATCACAAGATATAGCAATATTTGCGGTTGCGTGGTTTTACTTTTCAGTTATATTTTGTCCGCTGTCGTTAGGGGACCTATAAGTGACTGCACTGTGTAGACGCAATCAAACCATTGATGAAATAGCCTCATAGGACAAAGCATTCGTCTATGCGCAAGGCGCTGTCAAAGGCACATTTTCCAAGCACATTAATGCAGAGAAGCCGACCACAGGCCAGAGGGAAAGCATCTCTTTACCACTATACCCAGTGTATCACTAGTGGGCACCCGGCGGCACTGCCTAACGAACTGCGCGCTCTCTGTTCTCTCTTGTCTCTCTTCTCACATATGAATAAGGATACTATTGACCAGCAATAAAGAGAAGTATTACACATAAACTTGCTTTCACGGCACTTGGAGCAATAAAATGAAGATAATATGAAACAACAAGTATGACTTTCGATCGCTTCCTAATTGGAAATGAGTGACTCTTACCAGGGCTCCAGACCAATGTAGCAGATTTTAACTGCGAGGAGTGAAGCTTCACAAAGCAACAGCATTACCGAAGTCGTTGATTGCAAAACATTTGTGTGATGGTACAATGACCCCTTCGCGACAAATACTTTTAATGCTGCTAATCTTCTTTGCTTGCGAAGTTGGTCAATTAATCTCGACTAATTATAGAATTAGGCGCAATACAAAAATAGTGTGACTTGCAATATAAATAGCCGGAAGTATGCATTTGGTCGCGTTGTCTTAAAGCGCTTCGGCGTATATATAAACCCTGGCTAAAAATAGCTGGGACACCATGGATATGCTTTGAGTGTCTACCATTCAGTTCATGAGGAACACGACTGCTGCTTCAGTTCTATCGAACACGACAATTACCGGCACTGCAGTTCCATTTGCACAAAAGCCCCCATTCCTTGTGGGCATTAACTCCCCCCTCCCACTCACTCCTGGCGTTGAATGTCACTTCATATGTTAATGCTTTGTGTGGACACCACTACATAACAATAAAACATACATGATGGTGTATTGGTAGCTGGCTTTGTTTTCATAACCATTGCATCTCAAATCCAAACACTCCTATTTGTTTGTCTTTGGGTTCGATGTCCAGAGTGGCGGTTGCTGTTCATTTTGGACACAGCTACCTCAGCAGTGAACTTTTTTTTTCACAGTTCTGCACACCCGACAATGTACCTGCTGCTGGAATTCCGTCCGCACGTACCACTGCACAGTACCACAAAATGTAGCAATATTTGCTGTTGCGTGGCTTTACTTTGCCAGTTAGATTAGGTCAGCTGTCGTTAGGGGACCTATAAGTGACAGCACTGTGTAGACGCAATCAAACCATTGATGAAAAAGACCCATGAGACAAAGCATTCTTCTATGCACAAGGCCGACCACAGGCCAGGGGGAAAGCATCTCTGTAGAACTGTACCCAGTGTATCACTAGTGGGTACCCGGTGTCATTGGCGACAGAACTGCGCGCCTGCGGCATAGGGGACGAATGTTTCAACTTCTAGGGTGCCGCTGAGTCATAAAACGGAAGAGAACTGTTCCGCTGAATGTCTTTTCAATACTCTACATAGACGTTTTACACTTGCAGAGGAAACGAAGATACTTGCCGCTGTTTAATAGAGGCCTTCTTGCTTGCGCGCCGCGAACACTAGCCGAACCAACCAGCGGTGCCGTCTCCGCTGGCGACGGTCCTGCCTCCTCCGCACAATGAGCGGAAGCGCTGTTCTTATCGCAATTAGTAAAACTCGTCTTCGTTCACGCACCGCTGGCACAATTCCAAATCATGATGAGTGGAGACGAGCGCCATACCGACGAGCTGAACGGAAACCCGGGATCGAAGCGATGTTATGGCGATCGTGGTGCAGATTGCGATGAAGACCGAAGAAAATTGCCTGAGATGCGTGCGTGTATGAATAAACACTGTTGTGTCCTAGGTTTCGGTTTCTGATTGGCTCTACTTGGATTGGATTTGGCCTTGTCTATGTGCATCTGCGCTTTGGATTGTCATGTGATCTTTCCATATAAAAACTCATCCCGCCATTAATAAAACGTCATTCGTCATGTTGTTGAGTCACGACCCACTTCTTGCGGCCGTCCAGGCCGACAACACAAAAACCAATTGTGCAAACTACAATTCTGTCTATGAATGGATTTACTTCTGCCGCTTTCAAAAGCTACACGCTTCAAGTGGCAGTCAAGAAGTTTTACCCGTGTCCGCCTCTACAGTCTAGCAACGACACCGAAGCGCGGCCACGCGCGAGCACCGGGCTACCAGAGCGCACCAGCAACTGGCCAAGGAGATAGGTGCAGCTTTCGACGTCCGTCGCGGTGCTGCGCTAGGCACGTAAGCGCATAACGTCTACGCCTCGCAAGTGTCCATCGAAGTGGGGCATAAAACGCACTCTCCGTTGCAGGTAAGTGACGGTAAGCACTCGGTAAGTTAATTTTTGCAGGTAGAACCAGTGAAACTTGATATCCTAAAATTTGCCTTCTTTTTTCTCCTGTTTCACGCAAACCACCAAGGAAGATCAACGCAACGTTACAACGGCAACGTGTGTTGATTGAAACCCTCAACAAATCTGCCGTCACGTCAGCAACATCGATTCGCATTAAACTGATGCCCGCCTATTGGAACAAAACAAAGAATCAAAGTAATGTATTTTGATAGCTTCAGTTGTTTAGACATGGTAATTGCAGTAGCCATGTCTTACAATGTTCAGGTGGACCGTCAAGCGACAAAACGGATGTAAATGTATTAGTCATTCATGAACTCATCTAAAATGGGAGAAGCATCACTACGAGCCAGATCATGCAGCACACGGGTATGTCTAAAGGGCCCGTCTTAATTTTAATCAAACGATTGGGGTAAAGAAAGAATTGTGCTTGCTGGTTTCCACAGCTTTTCACAAGGGAAGTGATTAAAATCAGGAACTTTGCATGTGGCGACCTTCAATAAATTTTGATTGAAGCGTGCACAATGCTTTCATGAAGTAACTCCCTCATGAACCACCATCCCATTTATTTGTGGACGCTTACAGACTCACGTGCGCGGCAAACTGGTTCGACATAACCACGAGCTCAATGATTTTGTGAAAAAGTAGTGAAATGAAAAACCTCAAGGGCTTTACGGTCGTGCAGTCGTGTCATGGAAATAAAGATGGCTGCAGTGCAGTGATTCAAATGGATCAAATGCACACTGGAATTTTCAAAGGACGAAATCTCTAATGCTTCAACCTAAAATACTAAATTCCCTAGTGGTTGCCGTTCCATAATTAGAGTGCATTGTGCGTTAGTTTATGACCAACCTTTGTAAGAAGTGACACTGAAGGTCGCACACTTTGACTCTGGCTGAAATCGGGTGAGTGGGATCGAACACTGCGCGACAGTTTGAATACATAAGCTTTCGTTTCGCTGACTAGTGGCTTTCGCGGCCTTCATCTAACTGGAGAACAGTACTCGAAAATCATTTGCGCAGGAATTCATAACTTCAAAATTATTAAGTACAGAATAATGAGAAACCTTCCAACAAAATGACTTAAATAGCTCTCTTGCTATAAATAATTCTGCGCCAAAACTGCCTGGGTGTTGTACTTAAGAGCGTTAGCTACGTGTGCTTCAAGTGTTTACGTCGGTGTGCAAAATAAACGTGGAGACGACCAAATCCAAACATCCGAGAATGTTTTCTTTCCCGTTAAGATCCCTTGGATGGATGGATGGACGGATGGATGGACAGATGGACGGACGGATGGACGGATGGTTGGATGGACGGACGGACGGACGGACGGACGGATGGATGGATGGATGGATGGATGGATGGGATACGCCTGAACCCTTTAAATCGGGCGGTGGCTCAAGCCACCTAGCCATTGCTTATGAAATTTTACCCTCCCCTTGATTTTAGCCACCAATCAGGTACTCTTCGCTTGGTTACTTCTACTCGCTTAAAATCTACTTTCCCTTCACTGTCCTTAAACTCCAATGCTTTGGATAAATCAGCCCCGCTGCTTCCCCCTGTAGGGTGAAGCCCTTTACAGAAAAGTATCAAGCGTTCAGCCGTTTCCTCCTCCGCACGCAACGCACAACGTGTCTATCTCATGGTACCTGGCTCTATAAGTATTAGTCCGAAAAACTCCCGTCCTGGCCTCAAACAGCAAAGAGGTGATGGAGATTGCTAGTCACTGGCCAAAGTCAAATGATGAAAAGACGTTTCGGGAGCACTATGGCTCCTTTGTTCACTATCTTTTTTTTAACAAGTCCGTCTCCAGGCGTTTCTTTGTTAGCTTGCATTCTTCTATCCGTGCTTGAAACAGTTAACGTTCGGCCTTTGCGACGACCTGGAGACCGAAGCGGGTTTTGACGGTTTTCTTCAGACGCAATGATTTCGATATAACTTGAGAAGACTTGCAATTGAGGTTGAAGTGCAAATGCGTGCGAAATGCAGCGAGGCTGCCGGAGATGCTTACAAAATGACGAATTCCGGTGATGGCCGGTTGTCCAAACTGATAGCGCAGATTGATGTAGTCGAGGGTTTGACGGCATACCGTCTGGTCAGTGATCATGGTGATGCAGATCGCTGGTCACTGGCCAAAGTCAAAAGATGAAAAGACGTTTCGGGAGCACTACGGCTTCCTTGTTCACTTTATAGGGAGCATAATGAACTATATAGTGAACAAGGGAGCCGTAGTCCTCCCGAACCGTCTTTTCATCTTTTTGACTTTGGCCAGTGAACATCATTCTGCATCACCATGATTCCTGACCAGACGGTATGCCGTCAAACCTTCGAATAAAACAACAAAGAGCTTCCCCTAAAATTGTCATAGATATTGACACAGGTGATAGAAGAGGAGGACAAAGGGAACTCAGGCGATAGAAGCAGAGGACGAAGAAAATCTTCTTCCTGCTCGTGCTCGCTCTACCGGCTGTGTAGCTCCTCGGTCCCCGAGTGTTTTTGGTGTACTATTCGTTACAAATCTGGTGGAGGTGCGGGGTACGCTTCCAGACCCGCGCAGCCCACCTGTGATCACGGATCTCACCCCGGTCCACCAGCGCCGCGGCCGCCGCCTGCGAGGAGAGTCCCCAGAGTTCGGACCCCTTCCGGCAGCCACCAGGACGACACAGCCTCGGACGTCGGAAGAGCCAGCTGCCATGTCAACTGAGAGTAGGCCCCCAGCTCACATCCTGTGCCAGCAGCCATGAACACCCCCGTCTTTTCATGGCGACGTGTTCGAGGACGCCGAGGACTGGCTCGAGACAGTCGAGCGTGTCGCCCGTTACAACGGGTGGAGCGATGAGCGGAAGCTCCACAACGTGTATTTCGCTCTCGAAGAGTCGGCGCGGACATGGTTCGAAAACAATGAGGCTTCGTTTCCATCCTGGGAGGCGTTCTGCCGCAGCCTGCTCGCCACTTTTCCAAACGCCGACCGCCGGGAGCGAGCTGAAGCTGCGCTACACTCGCGCAACCAGCGCCCGAACGAGGGTGTCCGCATGTTCTTTGAGGACATGACCCGCCTTTTCAAGCGCGCGGACCCCTCTATGTCGGAAGACAAGAAGCTTCGCCATTTAATGCGTGGTGTCAAGCAGGAGCTATTCGCGGGACTCGTGCGCAGCACACCGCGCACTGTGGCCGGCGGCCTCCGGAGGCAAGGCCGCTGCTGTAGGGAAATGTGAAGATCCTCCGCCACCATCACGCCGATACGCCATTTCGCTGGGGGCAGGCAGCGACAGCGTCCGACACGCTACCTCCGATTTGTACGTAACAATTGATGGAGTCGACGTCTCCGCCTTACTCGACACCGGTGCCGATTACTCCGTAATGAGCCGTGCCCTCGCCCAAGAATTAAAGAAAGTTTTGACGCGATGGTCTGGGCCGAGCATTCGTACTGCTGGGAGTCACCTGATTACTCCTGCTGGCAAGTGTACTGCAAGGGTCGGCATCCGTAGTTTTCTGTACGTCAGTGAATTCGTGGTACTGTCTGAGTGTTCGAGGGACTTGATCCTGGGCCTCGACTTTCTGCAGACGAACGGCGCTGTCATTGATCTGAACGAAGCCCGGATCACGTTCTCGACGAAACAGGCCGTGGCGCTTACCGAAATAGATCCGGGAATCAACGCTCTGCGTATAGTCGACGATGACGTGATGGTGCCACCACGGTCTAGCGTCCTGGTTCTCGTGAGACATGACTTGTTCCACGATTACGAGGGTATCGCGGATAGCCACCTCCCGCTGCTTCTCGCGAAGGGAATAGCCGTCGCTCGAGGCCTCGTCCAGTTGCATAACGGTTGTACTAGTGTCCTACTCACGAACTTCGCCAACGAGGTTCAGCACCTCGCCAGGGACACGGCTGTTGCCTTACTTCACGAAGTTACTGTGTTGCCTGATTTATGCGCCGTCGGGGCCAGCCCTCAAGACGAGGCCGCACCATGCCACGCCCTGCAGACCGGGAAAATCAACCCGGAGTTGGCACTTGAGCAGAAGAATCTTCTGTCTGCTCTTCTAGCAGATTTTGCAGATTGCTTCGCCACCAGCTCCAGGGTCGGTCGTACACCTGTCGCCAAGCATCGCATCATCACAGACGAGGCCACGCCGCCTGTATGCCAGCGCCCATACCGTGTTTCTCCTAAGAAACGCGAAGCCATTAAAACGCAAGTCGATGAAATGCTTGCAGACGATGTTATTCAGCCGTCAACAAGCCCATGGGCGTCGCCCGTGGTCCTCGTCAAAAAGAAAGACGGCACCTTGAGATTCTGTGTTGATTACCGGAAACTAAACAACGTGACCAAAAGGACGTTTATCCGCTTCCCAGGATGGACGATGCCCTCGACCGATTACATGACGCCAGGTTCTTCTCCTCATTAGATCTCAAAAGCGGATACTGGCAGATAGAGGTGGACCAGAGAGACCGAGAGAAGACGGCTTTCGTGACTCCAGACGGTTTATACGAGTTCAAGGTGCTCCCGTTTGGTCTTTGCTCGGCGCCGGCCACGTTCCAGCGTATGATGGACACCGTTTTATCCGGTCTGATGTGGCCGTCTTGCTTGGTGTACTTGGACGACGTCGTCATTTTCTCGCCTACCTTCGATCAACACTTGGACCGGCTGCGCATCGTGCTTCGAGCCCTGAAATGCGCGCAACTAACGATCAAGCCCGAGAGATGTCATTTTGGTTTCAAGGAACTTCGCTTCCTTGGCCATGTTGTCAGCGCACAAGGCGTTCTCCCGGACCCTAAGACTGCTGCCGTCTCCAGTTTTCCGCGCCCAACCAACAAGAAGGCACTTCGACGTTTTCTGGGCCTCTGTTCTTACTACCGACGCTTTGTGCCCGATTTCTCCAGAATAGCTGACCCGTTGACAGCACTGACTAGAGACGAAATACCCTTTCTGTGGGGAAGCGACCAAGAAGAAGCTTTTCAGGAGCTCCGCAACCGCCTACACAGCCCCCCGATACTCGCCCATTTCGATGAAGACGCCGCCACCGACATACACACCGATGCCAGCAATGTTGGCCTTGGGGCGGTACTTATCCAGTGGCAGGACGGCGTGGAACGCGTTATCGCTTACGCGAGCCGAACACTTTCGCGATCGGAGGCGAACTATTCGACGACAGAGAAAGAACGCCTTGCGTTGATCTGGGCCATCAGCAAGTTTCGTCCATACCTGTACGGACGACCCTTCCGTGTTGTCAGCGACCATCACTCGTTATGCTGGCTGGCAAGCCTTAAAGATCCGTCCGGCCGGTTGGCTAGGTGGAGCCTCCGTTTAAAAGAGTACGACGTGACTGTCGTTTACAAGTCGGGCCGGCAGCACCAAGATGCGGATTGCTTATCACGCGCGCCCGTGGACCATGCTCCGCAAGAAATCACCGAAGATCTTCCTTTCATTTGTGCTCTTAGCCCATCCCTTGTGGCTCAGCTTCAACGAACGGACCCGGAGCTAGCGCCGCTCATCGAGCACCTGGAAGGTCACAGTGGTCCGGTTCCGCGTGTTTTTCGTCGTGGCCTGCAATCCTTCACCATGCGAAATGGCGTTCTCTACAAGCGCAACTTTGGAAAGTCCACCGAAACATTTTTACTCGTGGTGCCCACCCAGTTAGGACCTGACATCTTGAGCGCTTGTCACGACGAGCCCGTCCGCCGGCAACTTGGGAGTCAGTCGCACGCTGTCAAGGATTCGGGAGAAGTACTATTGGCCCAAATTACTTCCATCAGTGCAGACCTACGTGCGAACCTGCCGCGACCGCCAACGCCGGAAGTCTCCACCCATGAAACAAGCCGGATTTCTTCAGCCAATAGCGCCACCGAAGATCCCTTTTCAACAAGTTGGAATGGATCTCCTTGGCCCCTTCCCGAAGTCATCCACTGGAAAACGGTGGATCGCTGTTGCGACGGACTACTTGACACGTTATGCTGAGACCACGTCGCTTGCGAGCGGAACTGCTGCCGAAGTAGCCGAGGTTTTTGTCCACAGCATCGTCCTGCGTCATGGCGCCCCTGCGGTCATTATTACTGACCGTGGGGCAGCTTTCACAGCCCGCCTAACCCAGGCTGTGCTGAAACTGACGCACACCAGCCATAGACGTGCGACGGCGTACCACCCGCAGACCAATGGCTTGGTGGAACGGCTCAACAGAACTCTGGCCGACATGCTTTCCATGTACGTGGATATAGAGCATAAAACTTCGGACCAAATTCTGCCATACGCTACATTCGCTTACAATACGGCACTGCAGGAGACAACGCGGCTCACTCCCTTCCAGCTTGTCTTCGGCCGTCGAGTTACTACTACGCTGGATGCTATGCTGCCTGTTGACCCCCACTGCGAGAGTGACCCTGACCTCGACATCGCCACTTTTGTGCAGCGTGCGGAAGAAGCGCGGCAACTGGCAAGGCAGCGCATACACCGTAAACAGCAACTAGACGCTGGCCGCTACAACCAGGGACGGCGCTTCGTTGCCTACGAGCCAGGCGACTATGTGTGTATTTGGACGCCCGTTCGTCACCGCGGGCTGTCTGAAAAATTACTCCGTCGATACTTCGGCCCATACCGTGTCCTCCGCCGCATTAGCGACGTCACCTACGAAGTTCAACCCGCCACCCAAGCCAGCTCATCCCACAGACGCAAGCTTACCGACGTTGTGCACGTCGTTCGTATGAAGCCGTACCACGACCGACCACCCGATTGAACTTGAGGCTGACCGCTGTGCCCTGTTCTGTGTTGTGATCCTCGTGCCTCACCCTAGCACGCTCGCTTTCTGCTCGTCACTCTAGCGCACGATGGCCGCATCGGGGCGATGCTGCAGGGGAGGGAGCAATGACACAGGTGATAGAAGAGGAGGACGAAGGGAACTCAGGCGATAGAAGCAGAGGACGAAGAAAATCTTCCTGCTCGTGCTCGCTCTACCGCCTGTGTAGCTCCTTGGTCCCCGAGTGTTTTTGGTGTACTATTCGTTACAATATTTCCTTTGGGAGTTTCCTGCTTCAAAATCCTGTATGTTCCCATGGCTGATTTGGTCAGCATCCCCGTTTTCCACAGAGCTCTCTCTGTTTCTTTAATCTTTTTTTTAACTGACAATTGCTGATTTTTCCCCTTACTGCTGTCCAGATATTTGCTTGTCATTTTTCTAGTTCGCTTTCTCCATTTCGTATCAACATTCCCTATTTACAGGTATCTGAAAACTTTCCTAGCCCACTGCTTTTCCCCCATTTTTATCAATCGCTCCTCAAATGCTATCTTAGTGCAAGCTTCTCTGGTCTCGAACGACGCCCATCCCATATCACCCTGTACCCCCTGATTTGGTATATTGCCATGTGCTCTGAAAGCTAGCCTCCCTACGCCACGTTGTTTAATTTCTAACCTTGCTTGAACATCTGGTTTCATGCAGAGGACCGCATTACCGAAAGTCAAGCTAGGAACCATCAACCCTTTCCAGATCCCTCTTACCACTTCATACCTATTGTAATTACAGAGTGCCATATTTTTCATGACAGTTGCATTCCTAATAGCTTTATTCATTACATATTTTTCATGCTGCGTCAGATACTCAGAGCCGTTATTTATCCACACCCCAAGATACTAGTACTCACCCACTATTTCTAGCGTGAACTCCTGTATTCTATGCTCGCCGACATCATTAAATATCATGACTGCAGACTTTTCCTTACTAAACTTGAAACCTAATCTACCTCCCTTTGTATCACATATGTCTATCAACTTCTAAGACACATGCAGCGCCATCTACCTCATAGGTTTGGCACTACTGGTGGGATTTACAGCCACCTTTGCTCTTTCCGGTCTATTTTCTCGTTATATCAGTTTATAAATTTTATGAACATGTACATCACAAAAATACAATTCGTTTAACATACTCCGCAACGCCGTCCGACAAACGATTCGGCCGTAATGGCCGTGTGAAGTTATTCGGAATGCACGGTTTGGGGTCGGAAACGTCGTTATGAAAAACACAGATATTTTAGGATTCATCTCAATGAGTAATTTTATCCTAAGGATCATGCCAAGTCATTTGACACCACTTAGAACATTTTGCGTCAAACTGGTGACCTCCAAATTATATGCAGTTGGTGGTCCCGGGGGTGGGAAGTCCGCTTTGAGGCCGCTTTACTGGCACATATATAATGGATCGAAATATCGAAAATATAAGTATCAATTGAGGGGCTATGCGGGCACGGTTGCTTTGTAATATAGTGCCGCTACGTGGTAATTGTTCTGGTGAATCTGATTTTCATTGCAGACAGACGCGTATTTTAGAAACTGAAGTACTAAGAGCTAAGGCGGTTAAAATTGCAAAGCCCTCCGGCATTTATACAAGGAATCCCGCACAAGTACGCTCTGATAACGCATAATTGCATATCGTAACAATCTTTAGTCCTTTCGCTTTATTTAACGGATTACGCATCGGAGTGTTAACACATGCAATACTTTTGCACGTTATATATTTCATCTATATATGCATTGCCAAATGTAACTGGTGCTCGGGCTCAAATGAGCGCCAAGCTGCGCTGCTTTCCTCTTAACATATGCGGACGTTATGCATTTGATGCCGAAGCTTTTAAATGAGTTTTATTCTCGAAACCATGTCCACGTAATATATCATAATTTGTAACACGTAGCAGTGTCATGTTGCAATATATAAAATGAAGAAACGACGATTGGTGTCTTGTTCTTCAGAAGCCCCTTCAAGGGCTCCACACTCGTCATTCCTATCGCGTGGTTCAAGCAATGTAGTTTAAGGCAGTGTGAGGGAATGTTATCGCGTTGTATCCCACCGGTAATACAATGGGGACAAGTTTTCCCCTGGTAAGGTGCTCGGCTAATTTAGGGTGAAATGTTTGGGAAAAGGGTCTTTGACCCCACCTTGTGAAGCAAAAAATTCCTTGTGCCATGACGATCTATGGCCATAGATGGTCTTGCGCCATAGAAATCCGTAATCATCACCAGCGTTGTCAAGCAACGCAGTTTAAGACCATGTGCGGTAATTTCCGTTGCACTTTAGTATATCAGCTATAAGAGTCAAACAGGTGCAATGCAGAGTGTCTACGAACAGTAATGAACTCCACTTGAAACACCAGCAATTTTACTCCTATCACGCCCAGACAGAGAGACCGAAAACAATAGAAAGTCCTTCCACATGCAGAACATAAAGCGAATGTAGCAAGTAGCGCTCATCACCCAAGCCTAAAGGCATCGTATGAGTTGATGCAAGTTAAGTACCTCCCCAGGATATTCACTCTGAAAAGCAGTGCAAAGTACCTCCCCAGGATATTCACACTGAAAAGCAGTGCAGACAGAGGGGAATTCATTAAGCGTAGACAAGGAGTGCGATGATCATCGAAAATTGCGGTTCGACATGCTCATGCTAAAGCCCGTGAAGCGTACGTTCACCTGGTACCGCACCGCTTGAATGCATATAATGCGACGCGCCAATAACCTGAATGCAGCTAGAGTCCTTTTTGTTCGAGTACTTTCGTAATAAAAGATTCAAATTTTTTCGCGATGCTTGCTGAATAGTTGGTCTGCAGCAGTGTGTTCATTCGCGCTTGCGGTTTTCTTTTTTTTCCTGTTCATGCTATTTTCTTCCCACGTGTTCGAGCATCTCGCTTCCGCTTAAGGTGGCTTCCACCAATAATAAATCTTGTCGGTATTTTCCTTGTGCGCAACTGACCTCTCTACGCCCCTGGCGTCTATTACCTACGCTCTTTTTTCTCCCTCTTTTTCCAATTTTTTCCTCTGTTCGTTTGACAGGCCTCCTCTTTTCCTTCCGTCGACAGGAGGAGTCTGGGCGCTAGCTGCGTCTCTCTTTCGTGATCTGTTTGTTTTCCAAAGAAGACCGTTTTCTCCTCACCACGTGCATTCGGTTCTCTGAAAACTCGTTCCCTTGTGTTCACACATCATCTTACCCTGGTGAAGGACGGTCCACCGTCCGAAACCGTTGCTAAATAAAAGTTTCTTCAAGAACTTTTTACTTATATACGTATATGCAAAGTTAAGGAGTGCTTTATGTAGACAAAGATATCTTAAGTAACGTTTCGGACAGAGAGCCTGTCATATCTCAAGACTGTCTTGAGAAGGGACAGGGTCTGTCTGAAACGTTGACTTGTTCACACACACACACACACACACACACACACACACACACACACACACACACACACACACACACACACACACACACACACACACACACACACACACACACACACACACACACACACACACACACACACACACACACACACACACACACTCACACACACACACACACACACACACACACACACACACACACACACACACACACACACACACACACACACACACACACACACACACACACACACACACACACACACACACACACACACACACACACACACACACACACACACACACACACACACACACACACACACACACATATATATATATATATATATGTATATATATATATATAAGTTTTAAATGAAGTTAAAGGCGATTAATAACAATTTATTAATCTAAGTACTATATTATCCCACTGATAAGCACAACGCAAAAAAAATTCCCCTGTGCACATTGGTTTCGCTGACTGTTGGCTCCCTTCATATATATATATATATATATATATATATATATATATATATATATATATATATATATATATATATATATACCAAAACTGATTTCTGGTAGCTGATTTGGTCAGTATAATATAAGATCACCAAAAGTTGAAGAAACATAACAGGATTTAATTCACGACGTTTCGGCTGGAGGACCAGCCTTTTCCGAGTGTCAAAAATAGTCTGGTCCTCGAGAGTCGAAAAAGGCTGCTCCTCCAGCTGAAACGCCGTGAATTAAGTCCTGTTATGTTTCTTCAATTTTTGGTGATCTTATATATATATATATATATATATATATATATATATATATATATATATATATATATATATATACATATATATTTATATATATGTATAAATATATATATATATATATATATATATATATATATATATATATATATATATATATATATATATATATATATATATATGCACATGGCATTACGACAAACGCGACAATTCGTCGTAAAAGTTTATGCTGGCAACAGTTTCGGGAATGGTATTGGCTTAGTCAAGGCACGCTGGGTAAGCCTATATATATTTATAGGCTTGCCTTAACAGTTTCATCACTAACAAGGAGGCGTTAAGGCTGCCGTTCTGCAGAAAATGCGGCGTCGTCGTCGGCGCTGTGCATAGCGAAAGATCCCCGGAGAAGCAGTCTCGGTGGGGCGCCTATGTCACGTAACCACGTGACGTCATCATAACCTGTCCTCCGTAGTACGAGTGAACTGCGCACCGCGGCAAGATGCAGTTAAATTAAGGACTGGTCGCGAGAGGATGTTCGGGAAGAGCAACCTGTGTCGCAGAAGCACCGCCGGCGGCAGCACCTGCCTTCGCAGGGCAGTGGTGCATCGCTTAACCGCTGCAGTAATGCGACAGGAATGGTATGAGGACTCCCCCAGCTATCTATATGAATGTGCATATACGTATATATGGGCATTAAATCATTAACGCTATGGCATCATAATCTTAAGGCAGGACATAAGTGACACGTGCAATATTTCGTTTCGAATCTGCCAGGTGAATAATTTCCTGGATTCTGAGCCATCCGTAGCCGATTTTTTTATCGTTGTTCGTGGTTTCACACCAGCATTTCACTCAATGCGTCCTACTTTATAAGCAAGTCAGAAACAAAATGACCAAGGTAGACCCTTACCCCGGTTGACAACGTTTCGACAAGAGCACATGTTTACATCTAGCTAGTGGTTGCGGCCGTTGATAGCTATCTTTCGCTATCGGATCTAGCTATCGGCTGTAGCGGCTGCTGCGGCTATATAACATGGCGGCACGGGTACAGGGGTATGAACGTCACGTTTTATTGCGTGCTAGATTTATAGCCACTACGGGCAAGGAGGGTGACCTCCTCTCCCAAACGAGCTGATTGGATGTGTATGCCTCGTGGCTTCCGGGACGATGATTGAGCTACCCATACAGCTAGACGTTATTTGAGCGTAAATCTCGAAGTACTCAACTTCTAGCTTAGCACAATGGAGCAGAAAGATGGCAACCGGGGCTTCGGTAACCTTTTCGTTTCACCTTATCTCATCTTGCCGCGATTTGTCTCTCTTCTCAAACATGAATAAGGATACTAATGACCTGCAATTAGAGATAAATATTACAAATAAACTTGTTTTCATGGCACTTGGAACTCTGATACGAAAGTAATATGAAACAGCAGGTACGCGTTGAATCGCTTCCGAATGGGAAACGAGTGACTGCTACCAGGGCTCCAGACAAATATAGCAAACTTTAGCTGCGAGGTCCGATGCTTTACAAAGTAACAGCATTACCGAAGCCGTTCAATGCTAAAAAATTTTGTGACGGTAAAATGACACCCCTTCGCGACAAATGGAGTTATGCTGCAATTAGAGGATGCTGTTGATAAACGACAAGTGCACATTTTTTTCAACTTTGTGACGTTTAACTCCCAGTTCCAGACGATAGAAGAATCCTAGACATTGTTAACATTGTATTTATAAAACGACCTCATGAGTATTATTATTTTTGTGTTAGTTAGAACAGCTATCTGCGAAGGAACAAGTAGAAGGCGATCTGCTACGATTGAGTATTTTGCGTGATATTTTTAAGTTGAACGAAACTACGCACAAGTACTTGGCCGAAAACAGATGAGAAATATGCATATAGCTTTTGTAGCATGTTGTTCATAAGAGAGAAGGCATCTATATAAACAAAACCTCTGCAGTCCGACTCCATTTAAAAAAACTCTAAACCTTGAACTTCTATTGTCGACGGTGCATTTCCCTACTGCCAAATTTTCTGAATTTACAATGGAATAGTCCTATAGCAGCTCACGCAGCGATCTCCGCCGGTGCTCAAAATCAGTGCTTAATCGGCCAGGTTCTGGGGTATATATATGACATTACGTGTCATGAATCTGATTTCGGCTTATTCACAAAATATCAATAACGCACCATCATCTACTGAGGGTGTGCTGAAAAAAATCTTGGCAACTTTTCTAAGCTCCATCAGACTGAGTGGTGTTCAGGAGGGGGATCGGGGTTGCTTCTCGACACAACCTCCTTCAAGATGACTCCCGCTGCGTCCCGGACAGGAGTGCCGCTGATTGAAGGGGTTCGTTAGTGGAGAAAGAAGACTTGGTTTATTTTTCATATTTACAAGCTTTTAAGTTCAGAAGTGAGCTGCTTCAGCTGCATCTGCCGTCCAGTTTTATACACTGCGCGTTCATTAATTTCCTCAGGTAGTGGACGCCCTTGCCATGGTGGGTGGGGCCAAAACTCACTCTCACGCACACATGGACACGACCCTGGCATAAGTAGAGCCTGAAGGAGAGGGTTATGTGGTCAGGACCCCGCCGCGCTGGCAGGGGACGTCAGCTTGTCGGTCTTCTCTCCCGGTCGGCGAACCCTATCCTTCCTTCGAAGAAGCCGATGCGCACAGCCAGAGCGCCCCGTCGGGAGATAATCCCAAGTGGTTCTGCCATCAGCGTCGACCGGCAAAGCCTTTGGACGAGCCGCTGTGGCGATCCGTTCCCACGCCGCAACACTGTACTGGAACGGATCCCGGGAAGCCAGGAGCAGTCGGGTCGGTAGAGACGCCGGGGAAGATCGAAAGACAGCCGGAACCACTTCGCTGGCGGCGACAGCGATTCCTTAAAGGGATTTTCGCAGAACCCTGCTCCCAGCTTGTCCCACGCAGCAACGATTGAGGGAGCGCGGTAAATCCACCCCGAAGACACCGGGCGAGAGATGCTGTCTTGGTGGCAATCCTCGAGACCTGCTGGCGCCAATCCTAATACCAGCTGGAGACAATTCCTAATAACTCCTCCGCGGCCCGGAAAACCTCGGTCGGCCAGTGGTAGCAATCCCTTGCCGAGGAGAGATGGGCTGGTCTTGGGAATGGGAGGACCAGTTATCTCCTGCGAGCACCAAATCAACCCCCAAAACTCTCAGAATGGGTAACAGCGGCCGGTTCGGCCCCATCAACAAGGCTCCACACGATGCGCAAGCATTAAGTCTCTGCCTCTGATCCACCAGGCTTATCGCAACCAACATGCCAATAACATAACAAATTTTGACTCCGAGTGGATCCGCCATCCGAGTCAACGTACCATGGACCTTTGGGCAACACCCAAGGCCGAACCATGCATGAAGTGGATCGGAGTAGATAACTACATTAAAAACATACATAGGTCCGCAAGTAGTACACACACACACACACTCATAAAAGCTGGAGGACCTTTTTCACTTTAGCACTTCAGAAGAGCCTGCTTAATCCATCGGCATTGCCATTCATTTCCCCCTTCTTATACCTTATGGAGAAGTTGTATTCCTGAAAGATGAGGCTACACCGGAGAAGTTGTATTCCTGAAAGATGAAACTCCACCGCCGCAAGTGTCCGTTCTTCTGAGAGATTTGCCGCAGGCACATGAGTGAGCAGTGATCCGTCTCAAATATGCATTTCGATCGGTATAGTTAGCATGAAAGTTTTTGTGCTGCTCAGACTAAGCATGCGCATTCTTTTTCTGAGGTCCTGTAAGCTTCCTCCCTTAGCGTCAGTTTCCGGCTTGCGTTCAGGACGGGATGCTCTTCATTGTCTTTTCCGAGCTGACTTAATACAACACCCATCCCCCTATTACTAGCATCACACTGAACTACAAACTTATTCGTGTAGTCAGGCGTCCGCAGTACGGGCCGTGAAATGAGTACTTTCTTTAGATCTTGAAAGCCGCTCTCTTTAGCATCGTCCAGAAAAACCTTTTTGGGCTCTCCCTTTCAGAGCGCATCTCTCAATGGGCTTGCTCGTTGAGAATAGCGAAGAATGTACCTTTGATAGTACCCAACAAGCCCAAGAAAAGAGCGGATGTCTTTCTTTGTTCGAGGGGTTGGAATGTCAGCTATGGGCTTCATTTTTAGTTCCGAAGGCTGCCTTGTTCACGACTTACAGTGCGTCCCAGGTAGGTCACTTGTGAACAATAAAATTTACACTTTTCAGACTTCAGTGTAAGCCCAGCGTCCCGCAACTTTGCCTACACGTTCCTCTGGTGCACGATATGTTCCTCCCAGCTGTTCGAAAAAATTGCTATATCGTCTAAGTAGGGGACTGCATAACTTTGCATGTCTTTAAGTACAATGCCCATTAATATAGTGAAGCTATGCGGTGCGTTATTGAAGCTGAAGCTTAAAACTAGAGGTCTGAAAGTGCCAATGGGTGAAATGAAGGCGGCATAGCGGCTCGAGGCGTCTGAGAGAGGGACCTGCCAATATCCCCTCACCAGATCTCTCGTAGAGATAAACTGTGCTCCACTTACCCCCTCCACTCTCTCTTCAATATTTGGAATCGGATAGAGCTGGTCTCTGGTGATTGCACTGAGTTTTCGATAGTCCACGCATGGACAAGGCTCTTTACCTGGCACTTCGACGAGGATCATAGGGGAAGTGTAATAACTTTCATTTGGTTCGATTACCCCGATTCCGAGCATTCGCTTAAAATCTGCCTCCATGAACTGCCATTGACATGGTGACACTCGATAAGCTTTTGGCCTGATTGGTTCTGAAGAGGTCAGCTCGATTTCGTGAGTGATCAAGTCAGTTTTTCCTGGCCGACTGCTAAACATCGCTTTGAATTCCCTCAAAAGTCCCTTAAGTTCAACTACTTGTTCCTCTTTCAGAATAACAGTCATCGCAGAGCGCGCAAGAATGTCCTGGATACTGCACTCCGCATCCCTATCCATCCCTAGCTCAGGTAGATCAGCCTGTACTTCCTCATGTACGTTTAACACCATGTTCACAACCTCCTCCCTGCCTACATAAGGTTTCAGCAAATTTCAGTGGTAGATAATAACCTCATTTCTCTTGCCGGGTTTTTTCAGGACGTAGTTTGTTTCTGACAGCCTGTACTGAACTTCCCCCTTCCACTGCACTTCCATTTTGTTTTTCCTGGATGGTCGAAAAATCATTACCTTATCGCCCGTCTGAAATGTTCGTTGCCGTGCGTTTCGGTCATAATAGAATTTTGCCCCTCTCTGTGCCCTTTCAAGTTTTCCCCTACTACAGCACGCGTAGATCTTAGTCGGTCAAGCAATTCCAACAGTTTGGCTTTCTCCTGTTCCCTCCCAGACCTATCGCAAAATCCGGAGAGGAGAACGTAGGGCTCTCCCATACACTAGTTCAGCCAGGGTGAATCCGATCGCTTCAGGAGAAACTGTTCTGAGCGCGAACAGCGTTGCCGGCAAACGGCTCTCCCAGTCATTTTTTCGTTCATAGCACAACGCGCGCAGAACCCTTTTGAGCACGGAGTGCATTTTCTCGACACTGTTCGACTGGGGATGATATACCGAACTGTGTATTAGCTTGATCCCGCACCTCTTCAAAAAGGTGGCTGTTAAGGCGCTGGAGAACACGGTTTCCTGATCTGCCTGAACCTTCGCGGGAAAACCGATACCTGCAAAGGTGCTGAGCAAAACGTCCACTATTTCTGAAGAGCTAAGTTCTTTGAGGGGGACTGCTTAGGAGCATTTTGTTGCTGGACACAGCATGGTAAGGAGATACTTTTATTCTGATTTCGACTGCGGTAGGGACCCTACCGTGTCTATCACTAACCGCCGAAAAGGCTCGGTGATCAGTGAAACCAATTTCAGGGGAGCTTTCCATTTGTCTCCCGGTTTCCCGACTCGTTGACTTGCGTCACACGACCTCACGTACCGCTCAACGTCTTAGAAGCACCCTGGCCAGTAGTACTCCATTAAAAGTCGCTCTTTCGCTTTCTTGATCCCCAAGTGTCCCGACCAGCTGTTCCCATGACACAAACTCAGAAGGTCCGCCCGGTATTTTCCGGAATTACTAGCTGATCAATCGTCATGCCTTTGCGATCTCTGTAGTGCCTATACAGCAGGTTGCCTTCTTCGAGTATCGTGATGTTACGCCTCGCTATGCCCTCTTCCGCGGTAGCATGCAGGCGCGTCAAACTAGGTTAGTTCTTTTGCTCTGCCTTCAGCATCTCTCCGTCTACCTACAAAAGTCGCTCAAAACTGCGCGAAGTGGGGCCCAATACTGACGCTCCGGCGGGCTCTATTTCATGCGATTCTGTTGGCGTCGCAGCTGCGTTTATGTCGCCTGATATAGGGACAACCTCGACCCTTTGTTCATCCACTAAGTTTGGCTCCATGATTTCAAGTTCTGCTGCGATTTCCGCCTCTCTCTCTGTCCCAGGCCTTTTGTTAACTGAGCGGCGAGCTGGCGGATGTTATAGCGCGTTAGTGCCTGTACTTTTCCTTCTCCAAAGATCTGTCCTCGCTCACGCAACGGCCGGTCAGAACGGGTTGAGAATAGATAAGGATATTCCAGTGGAATAGTTTTCGAGACGGCTGCCTCCGTCACCAGTTTTCCTAACAGAACTAAAATCTGTACCCTTGCCTTAGGTGCGCAAACACTGTTCTCCTCAAACACCGGTTTAATCCACGTTACTTCTCCCGTGAAATCCTCAGAAGTAACATAGGATGGGTGCACTACATCCATCGTAGCAGCACAGTCCCTGAGCACCTTACCAGGCTTGCCATTTACCTCTAACTCATGAAGGTAGGGGCGAAGCAGTTCTAAGTTTTCATCACTACAGTTTATGTGCAAGAACACCATTCGCTGGTTTCTACATCTTGCAGCGATGTGCCTTGTTTCTTGACAGTTATAACACCGCTACGTTTGCCTGGCCTCGAACTCCTTTTTCCGCTCTTTTTCTACCCCTTCGTCCTTCGCTTGACTGCCGCTCTTTTCTGAAGCCTTTTCGGTGACTTTTTTTGTGTTGCACCCTGCCACAGGTTTCCATTTAGAGCCGGCCGTCAAGAAGCAAAACACTTTCTTGAGGTAGTTCTTCTTTCTGACTGGCCTTCCTCAGCATTCGCCTTTCTCCGCGTCGAGAATTCGTCTGCGAGTTGAGCTGCTCGCTCGACTGTCTCTACCTTTTCTTTGTCCTGCACCCAGAGTTTTAGAGACAGTGAAATGCTGCGGAAAAACTGCTCCAGACAGACGCACACAACTACCTTGTCCTTGCTTTCGTACACGCCTGCCCCCTTAAGCCACTCTACAAGGTTGCTTTTCAATGTGTACGCAAACTCCGCATAATCCTCATTGCTTCTTTTTGTTGCCTCCCTAAAACGCTGCCGAAATGCCTCATCTGAAAGGCGGTATTTCTTCAGTAGAGCCGATTTCACCTTTTCATAATTTTCCGCATCCTGTTCGCTAAGCCTGGCGATCACATTAGCCGCCTCGCAGGGTAAAAGACCTAGCAATCTTTATGACCACAAATTTTCTGCGATTTTGCTCTTTTGGCACGCCCTTTCATAGTTGATTAGATACAGACCGATGTCTTCGCCCATCTTGTAGGGATACATCCAATTGTCTGTATGGTGAGACTCTACCCTGTTTCATTTATCGTTAATGCTTGCTGCCCAGTTTTGGGCTGCCAGGCTCTGGCTTTCGAGTTGGAGCTCCATCATTTTCAGTTGTATCTGTTCTGCGGCTTGCTTTCCTTTTTTTTCATCCTCTGCTTTCTGTTTGTGCCGTTCTAGCCCTTTTTTGCCATATCCCACGCAGTTTGCATCCCTTCTTTGTCCGCATCGCTATTATTGATTGCTTTTATGATTTCCCCTTTCCTCATTCCTTCCTCCACTTCCACACGCAACTCTAGACACCTGTAGACACCTGTAGGCGTTTAAGAATCGGCAAATGAGTTAGGCGTTAGCTATTAGGCGCCCTTCCCTGGCCTGCGCGTCGTCGTCGCCAGCGTCGTAACCGGTGGAGGCATTAATTACATCCACTTACCTGATGTAATTAACGCACTTGTATTATATCACAGTCAACCTGGGTCGCATAAGCCGACAGGTGGCTCTGTTTGGAACAGCCGCCTGTTAGTGCAGGAGTGCATCACTTGACCACTACACCAGCTATCGATGAATCTCTGATTACAATGCCGTAACCGTCCTGTGAGTTTTTGTTTTGTTTTATACAGATGACATGAGCTTGTTCCGCGGCTGCTTGATATTTAACTGTGCTTCTCCAATCAAGCAGCCCGTCGTAAGCTCGGCGTTTCTGCGCGTTCTTCCTTTCCCTGGTCCTTCGTTTTAGTAGCGCTGTTTTGTTCTTTGAAAATAATTTCATTATTCTTTATAATAATTTTAAACCCACTCTTATGCTTTGTCAGTCTAGGACCTCGATCATGCTTCGTTATTCGGCCCCCGAGGTACGGAGCAATATTATCAGTAAATCGTAAATTTCTACGGTATGTCCCGTTACCTTGTATCCCTAACTCTCGCCCGTCAAGCTCTCTGAACAACTCCTGTAAAGGCGCGGTGAATGGGACTGGAGACATTGTCGGTTTTTGCCTGACGCTCTTCCTTATCAGTGTATTACTTGCACTGCGAAAAAATTTGGTCGCAGTTCAACCGCTATAAATACCAGGTGTTTCACCTAAACTGCGCTTGAACTTAAAAAAAATGCTTTCGGAGTTAGAAGCATGTTTTTCGGGATAGCATTGTCAGCAATCTGGGACATGAGAATAAATATGTGACTTGCTAAGTAGTAGGCTAATTAACTAATATGTAATAATTAGCATTTTAACTATTACTGGTAGTGTATTTATTTAGAAGGAGGCGTGTAGCCCGCCGTAATAAATATCCATATCAGTTTTTAGGACTTCGAAAATTCAATCACCTTCACCGCTGTGGCTTAACAATTTTTGACTATTTCGAGGGGTTGAATGCACTGATGGGTTGCTTTACCTGCAAGCTTCTCGAAAGCTCATGTATTTTGGCGTGACGTAGGGGTTATACCTCGCCAAGCGTCCGAGATGTTGCGCTCGACCATACCCAATTTGTTCAATAACGTCCATGGAAACTTATCCTAAAGTGCGTCATCTAAGCCTGATTTTTTTTTTTTTTTTGAGAAGTAATTTAATTCGTGAGGTGAGGGCAGTTCGAACATTTAGAAATGGCGGAAAACCAGGCAGGGCTCAGTAATGCATAAAAAAGTCAAAAATCTAGAAAACACTCCACAATTTTTTCATTGATATTTGCACAGAATCTGCCTTTCGATCTGCGGTGCTCTGCGGTGAAGAGTCATTAAGAGGCGACGCAACTTGCAGCGCGACAGCCCAACTTCATAACTTATTTTTTCGCTTAAAACAACATTTATCTCGATAAAAATTTCAGAAATTAAAAGCATTAAACTGTTATACGTAAACGGCTATTTTTGTGTTTTCGCTTGCACCACCTCAGGGTGAAAGTAACGAGCGTCTGTGACTCAAACCTCACTTTTTACAACTTCAGTATTTTTTTTACTTTGATCTACGCAGTTTCATCAGTTGTAACATTTGGTATAGGAACTAGATCTAGAGAAACAAAAGGGGCTGTTGCCGGATTTCCGAGAGCACGTTGATATTTAAAGTAAAATCTACATTTATGGCACATTTTTATACTTTTTTGGAATTTTAAAAATACGCGCTATAAATTTGCATGCTCCGAATTATATGGGAAGTTAGAATCTGTGCAAATGTCCGTGAACAAATTTGTGATGTGTTTTCTAAAAATTTAAATTTTTATTAATTAATGAGCAGTGCCTGGTTTCTCGCCTTGTCTACATATTCAAACTGCCCTCACCTGACGAATAAATTTCTTTCGGTAAAATTATTTCGGGCTTTGATTACGCACATTAGGATAAGTTTTCATGTATTTTTGTGAACAAATTGGAGATGGTCGAGCGCAACGTATGGGTCGTTTGGCGCGCAATGACCCGTAGACAATCTGCTTGGGCTATCGCGCCAAGGGTAAGTCCACTTTTGAAAGTAAAAAAAAAATAGTGGTATGGATATTCTTTACGGTGGGCTGCACGCTTCTCAATAAATGAGGGATTAACAGTAATAGCTAAAAAAGTTAAGTATTGAATAAGCATTAACCAGCCTACTAATCACACGTCTTAGTTGTATTATGATGCCTACATCGCTGATAATGCTATACCGAAAAAGGCGCGATTAGAATTCAGATAGCCTATTTTTTAAAATTCCAGAACATCTAAGGTGAAATATCCGGTATATTCCAGCACCTTGACTTGTGCCTCTTCTACACCCTGGTCCCTGAATGCCTGCGCGGCTGCCGAGGTTTTGACTGATTGAAATGTTTTCTTCTCGTAATGTGGGGCCGAATTACGGAGTGATCACAATCTAAAAACAGTCATAAAACGGTCACAAAGACAAGGCCCTGTTGGTCAGTGCGGACTGGCGTACATAGCGGCAATTATAACCGGGGCTAATGAACCCGTTTGTGACAGGTTTGTTATTTCATGGCTCCATAATTCAGCCACTGCGAAGGCTATATATGAGTTGGTTTTATTGCACTGTGCCGAATGAAAAGTAGCTTTGAAAAATTTCACACCTTACTCTCAAACTAAGCGTTTTTTGGCAGTTTTGGCCATCCTGTTTATTTTCATTTAGCCACCTCTGTCGCTTTCAGGACCATGCTGTCGAGGTGTAGAAATATATTCCCCCTTATTTAATTCTTCACCAGAAGAGTAGAGGGCGTTGAAGAACTGTTTCCATAAGTGGTAACGGACGTTAACCTTACTCTTTTGCCAGTTTACGGACGTTCCTAGACAAGGAACCTAATTATAGTGCTTTTTGCAGGACGACGATCTCTAATTTCAGCAAGTTAAGCTTTTTGTTCAGGATCATTAGAGAGTGATAGGTTATTACTTTTAGATGCTTGGGATAACAATGATGCCACAAATTTTACAGAAAAGTGAGTGTTACTCAGAAAAAAGATACAGTCACAGCAACGGGCTCTTTGTATAAATAGGCGTATCCAGCACAGTGCTATTGTATTGGCGCCGCAGGAAATCGTTAAATGCGCCTACTTCACCCGCAGCTGATATTAGGAATACTTTACGGTTTTTGATACGGAAGAAACTTGCAAGCATTGGTGCTGGATTTGTGAATATTGCGGTAAGGGGCTCTTAATCATGCACGCTTGCACATAATGTGCAAATAGTATATTGCATGATCCGATTTCCAGGCCAAAGTGGAAACCTCGGTTAATAGTGTAACAGTTCTAGAATTAACACGAGTTGTGGGTTCATCGTTAAGATAAATGCAACGATCTGATCATGATAACGGTTTTTAGGTTTTCGTTTTAGGCAACAGCCTTCTTTTAAAGTATTATGGGCTGAGCATCCGGCTATGCTTTTAGTGCACTTCAGGATACGAAGCCAATGTGTAGAGGGCCCAAACGTTCCATGAGAAAATGTCACCACTTGTTTAAGGGAGTTTCAAATTTCTTCACTCTTTCCAGGTGCTTCTTGACTCCACGTTCATCAAATATTTTCCATACTTACTCTCTAGTTAAAATGAGAACATCTTTGTTCGCTGTCTTAATAATTAGCGCCGTGCTTATTCCCAGTACCTTGCCGATGCGTATGAAATTCTTCTGCTCCTGCTGACGTGGTCTACTGACCCAATCTCCTTCTGACGTGATCACTGTAACAGCCGGAAGGACAAAACAATGCACAAAGAAAAACATGACGCGCGCTGTTATCGCGCCCTTCCGGATGTTCCAGATATAGTCATTGAGCCAACTATCTATCTCAGTTTCAGCCACTGTTTAATGGCTTAGTGACGCTGGCGCCTTTATCTTTTTCTAGATAGAAGGGCATCTTCCCATTTTGCTCGTATTGACTTTATTCAAATTGTTCTTCTTGCTCCATGAGATGCCAAATTATGTCCGTATTATATATTTCCGTCTCACTAATTTCATGCTGTTGACAAGTTTTAATATATACTCAATCAAACCTCACCAGGATCATTTAGGATATATAATTATCTTGTTTCTTGTTGTTTATATTGTGCTATTACCCATATGCTAGTTTTAAGCGATGTAATTTTCTGCGTTTCATTTCATGAATTATTGCCCTTCCTGCTAGGACATATTTGAAGGGAGTGCAGTTTCTGTCCATAAACAGATAGAAATAAATCCTGTTAAACATCCCCCTCCTCGTGCCGATTTAATCAATGGCAATACCTGATGAAGCGACCGTTATGCCATGCTTTCATTTGGACATCATATTAATTTCTTCAAAAATCCAATAAAAGAGCAAGAAAAACTAATAAATTTCCTGTGAACGCGTTGCTTCTCGTTTATTTTAGGAATCGGAAATGCGTCTATACAGTAGCACCAGTCGGCGTTGGACGGCGTATGCTTTGGCAATTGTCTGTACCTCGGGTGAGTGAGTGAATAAGCGTTGATTACAAGTAAAGGGAAACCCAGATGGAGACTGTGTTACAGGCCTACTACCGATTTCACGTGTATGTGCGCCGTGATTTGCGACGTGTTTCTAACACGCTAATCGTGTTCTGCGTGTCGCTTCAAATTTTTGTCGCAACACATTCGAAAGTAAAAAAATGAAAACAAATATTTATTCACAGCCGTAACTTTAAGTACTTGTTAGAGCGCGGCCACATGCCCCACATTGAGATTTTGACACTCTGTTCTCCATGCGGGAGGTGGGGGGTTTGAACCACAGTGACGCCGTGTAGCCACCGGTGATGACTGCTAGCTGTCTCCAGGCCGGTTTTCGAATTATAGGAAGTGATATGCTTGGAAAATGAGTCTTTGACCCCACTTTGTGTGAAGAAAAATACCTTGTGCCATGGTGCTCGTTTGCTAAAGCTGCCCTTGCGCTATAAAAGTTCATCATCACACATTCTCTTCGCAGAGAATGGATATATCACTAAGTTTTGTTTCAATGGCTTGTATAATAAATTTTTTCATGAGTTTTGTTTTCACGGCTCTTTTAGCAGTAGCTCTACAAGTTTTAGAAAATGTTTGCCTTGTGGCATCTGGCAGTCCAGGCTGAAACGAACTCCACTCTGTAGGAAGCGTCATTTATTTCAAAAGCTCCTAGCCTGCCCATTACTCAAGCTAGCCCAGTGGTCGACCACTGAAAGCACCTATCGATGTCGAGAGGTCTTAATGAGTAGGTACAAAGCTCTTCCCTCGTGAGCCAAGTCCTCAAAAAATTTAGACGCTTTCCAAGCCGAGTAGCCACACCAAATAAATTTTTCAGGGTTTACGTGACTCTTCCAATGCTTTCGCCTAAATATTCTCTAGTGGTCATAGTGAAGTGCTGTTGTGGAGGATATTCAGGATATTTTCGATGCAGGTGAAAATCATTCGTTGCGCCAAATGAAAAAGCGCTTTGGAGGCTTGTAGCATGAAAAAATACTGTCTAAGCTATGCCACTATTCATTGGGAAACTAACAAAACACGGTTATAAAAGTAAGCAACAGCGTTGAATATGACCACTGAAACAATTCAGCACCAGGCACTATAATGAGCCGCAGTGCCGCTTCCATACAAAAAGTTACGGTGGACACTTAAGGGCCTTACGTGCTGTAAATGCGAAAGCATCCTTGGACCTAAAGGCCTTTACACAAACGGCCTTAAACATAAAGGCCCCTCACTTAAAGGAATTTGGCCTAACGGCTTTTGCCACAAAGGCCTATTCCAGGAAGGCACTTGCCCGGAGGCCTTCACTTTAAAAATTTTTACCGTAAGTCCGTTACCCAAAGGCCTTTAGCATAAAGACCTTTACCCTGAACGCGTTGCCATGCTGGCCTTCACCATAAAGGCCGTTTACCTAAAGGCCTTTATTATTGTCATTGTTATTAATGACCCCAACTAAACCAGCATAGCCATCGCCAAACATCTCGTTTATTTCCCGCATAATGTGACAACTTCAGAGGCTTCACCACAAACTGGCATTTCCTAGGTTAGGATGTGAATACTGCTTTCCCGATAAAAGACTAGCAGCGAATTGCCAGCGCGTCATTTGCTGTAATCTGTGGCGTGCGAACCCCACTTTGTTACAATTGGGACGCAGGGTATCAACGACCACGGCAACAGGTTTAGGGGGACAGATGGCTACTACAGGAGAGTGGGGCAAAGCGCAACATTCCGTTACTTAGAGCCGTCTAACTCCTGAATGAACAATAAAATTTACTAAATATTGCGACAATACTCTCCGCCTTATGCCCGCTACAATTAATTTTAGGGTTGGCTAGACTGGAGTAATCTAAGCAAATGAAAAAAATGGAGTCGAGCCATGGTGGACAACAAAGCGGTCGGAACGGCGGGATATTCTGCACGCCATATTTTTCATAACTGTGCACCTCAATCGAATATGCTTTTCAAGAGCACACCATGTGTTCAGTTGTTATATTTGATTATAGTTATTTTTTTACACAAAGTTAACGATTTTTCGTTCCTCGGGTAATTAGGACACAATTATTTTAAAAGCATGGAGGCTATATGTAGGGCACAACAGAATATTGGGACGTTCTGGAGGCAGGGAGGAAGAAAATAATGGCATAATTGTTTGAGCTAATGATCTACCCATGATTTTCAATTCTCTAGAATGTTCCTTCATAGTCCTTCGTAAAAACGGCAATAAACTTCCAATAATGAAGGGTTTCAGGCAAGGAGACACGATCTCGCCAATGCTTTTTACTGCCTATTTACAGATGATGTTCCGCGGCCTGAATTGGGTACAGTTCGGAATAACAGCTAATCGAGGATACCTAAGTAATTTGCGGTATGCTGATGACGTTGCCTTGCTAAGTCAATCAGGATATGAGCTGCAAAGCATGATCAATGAGCTACACAGGCAGAACAGAATGACAGGTCTTAAAATTAACACGCAGAAATCCAAAGTAATATTCAACATTCTCGCTTGGGAACAGTAGTTCAGAATTGATAGCGAGGTGCTGGAAGTGGTAAGGGAATACGTCTACTTATGGCAAGTAGTGGCCGCGGATCCGGATCATGAGATTGAACTGACTAGAAGAATAAGAATGGGGTGGAGTGCATATGGCAGGTTCTCTCAGATCACGAGTGGCAGTCTACCAGTATCCCTCGAAAGGAAAGTATACAACAGCTGTATCTTACCGGTACTCACGTACGGGGCAGAAACGTGGAGGCTAACGAAAAGGGTTAAGCTTAAGTTGAGGACAACGCGGCGAGCCATGAGAAGTGACCGATGTAACGTTAAGAGACAGGAACAAATCAGAGTAGGTCGTGGATTAAATGTGGGTTAATGACAACCAATTGAAGAAGAAATGGGCTTGGGCAAGGAATGTAAGGCAAAGGCAAGATAACCGATAGTCCTTATGGGTAATGCTATAGATTCCAAGAGAAGGCCAGCGTAGCAGGGGGGCAGGAAGTTAGGTTGCCGGATGAGATTAAGAAGTTTGCAGGGATACGGTGGCCGCAGCTGGCTTAAGACAGGGTTAATTGGAGAGACATGGCAGAGGCCTTTGCCCAGCCGTGGGCGTAGTCAGGCTACTGCTGCTGCTGCTGATGATAATGAGGATGGGCTGAACGTCCAAAAGAGAAATTGAATGCCTACCAGAGCACAGAGGAGGAGCAGGAGGAGGTGAAGAAAAGCAGGGAGGTTCCGGAAGAACAGCCGGTTTGCTACCCTGCACGGAGGGGAAAAGGAGTGAGGAGATAACAGATCGCAGAATACGAAAAAGAAAGCAGTGGAAAGACCCAAGCATCACCGCTGTCGTGAAGCGCTTTACTGTTCCTAGATGCGCCCACCACAGAGAAGTAAAGAAAATAAGGGAATACGAAAAGCACAAACTTTATAAAAAGTCTCGCAAACCTGAATGTCGAATTCTGTCTGGTCGCCAGGAACAGCTGCTTGACAGCATATTTCGAAAATGCTGCCAAACCCTCCTTGTTCTATCCTATCCAATCTCATTAAAGAACCAGGGTTCGCGGGCTACAAATGGAACAAAATCGTTTGTCCATGCAAAACGACTGATCGGGCGAGCAGCAACTACGACATTAAATCAGAAAAGAGCTGTGAGGAAGGCAGGGAACTCAAAAACATGACGTAGCCACGTCACACGCAAATCCCGGTGGTAGAACTGCGTAGACTGCGATGATCCATAGAACAGAACCGTAAAGTGGCTGTCATTCTAATAGGCTCGCAAAGATTGGCGAGATAATCTCGAAGGCTAGTTCATGTGCATTCGTTGCAATGGTGAGTAGTATGCTAATTTCACATGCGTTTCTTATTTTCCCCATCTAATGCCTCTATGTGGCCCAGAGAGGGGAGAAAATGCAACATTTTGAAGTTCTAAATTTCAGTGAATTTCACTGCGCTTCTCTTTAGCTGCCTTTTTTTAACTTATTGAGCGTAATGCCAGCACGACTAGGAATAATTCAGCACCCCTTTTTTTCATAGATGTGAATACAAAACTATCGGGACGATTTACAAGCATGTTGTCGCGTTTTGCCCCATTCTACGCTACGCCTTGACTCAGCGTTGAGACAACAAATGAGCAACGAGAAGGGAGGGCATAAAGAGCACTCTAGTTGATGTGCAGAACTGTATTACGCTGTGCGGGAACTGAACAACTGTAAGAAAAAAGTAACGTCTTCTTAACTGAAACCTGGCGTAGAGGCCACTGGCTATGCAGTATACCTGATGAGCCCCAGGCAGCAGGGATCAAATTTCAGTCGCTGCCGCTGAAAATCGACAGAGGTGGCATGTAAAGACATTTGTGGCACCGATGTGAGGTGCAATGTCTCTGCATGCTCAAGAATTGAATTTGGTCGAAATTCAGCCTGGGGCCTCGACAACCATATCTCGTTACACAACGTGCAGGATGGACATGTTAAGCTAAATGTAGCAAACTTCCCATAATCATAAAATTTGAATTCCGAAAATTTTCTTGGATTCGACGTCCCCATAAAATAAAATAAAGACACTCCTTCGCCTATACGTGGAATGATCATCTTTCATATTTTCCTGTTGCAGTTCTATTCGTAAAGCGTTCTGCCGCTCTAGACAGCAAAACGAAGTCCACCGATGGAAACCTACTGACCATAAACGGTGGACAAGCAGAGCAGAAAGAGCAGTGGAACCTGATTCTGGGCCAAGGAAATCTTACTGAAGATGAACTAATCAAGGTAACGCAGTTGACAGTAACCAGTTACTCGTCCGTCTATGCGAGCGTCATGTTAATTACTCAGACCTGGCCGTATTCTATAACTGTCCATAGTCTTTTGGTCTTCTGTCATTGGTCACTGTTATTTATCTCCTCAATAATGTGGTAGTCATTGGTCTGTGCTTCCCTTAATTTCAATTCCCTATCCCCCTCCAGGATCTTCTAAATGAAGAACAATGACACTCATCGTGGTATCTAATCTCACGCCGGATTCTGCCGTGCATCTTCCTCGCGCGGCACACTAGACCGCTTACCCTCAGAGACCAAGATTTCGTTGCGCGTTCGTTAGACCCGCCTGTCTCCATAGAGCCTTCATGGCCTCTCGACGCACGCTGGATTTACCCACGTGCGTCTCGTCCCGCGCTTCATGTCCGCCTCCTCGTTGGCGCGCTGTGCGGCGGCAGCCCCAATTCGTGCTTGCTGTTCTAGTCTTCCTGGGGATGTTCCGCAACTGAGTCTACTCCCGGGAGCAATGAGTCTCCTGTATATGATAAGAAAGCCCGTTATACCTAGTGGTACGGGCCGGGACACTTTATTGTTCATTCTTTTTTTAGTCCCACAATAAATTTTGTATATCCTAAGGATGATATCTCTGCACGTTTCTTCGCATGTAGGGGCCCCTTGGACTTCCTTACCACCTCCTGCCGCCGTCGCCT
Source organism: Amblyomma americanum (assembly GCF_052857255.1). Classification (NCBI taxonomy): domain Eukaryota; kingdom Metazoa; phylum Arthropoda; class Arachnida; order Ixodida; family Ixodidae; genus Amblyomma; species Amblyomma americanum. The sequence continues at coordinate 78,678,883 of NC_135501.1, read as the reverse complement.
CTCTCCTCGAATTCCGTCGGTGCTTTCTTTGCCCCCGCTGCCGTCGCGCCTCCCACGCTATATCCCTTTCCCGCATTCATCGGACTCAATCAGCTCGGCTATTACAGATCAACATCTGCACGAAACTATTTGCTTGCACGCTTAGTGCTCGCTTTTCGCCACGCGAAAATTCTCCTTCACGGTGTTTTGGCCCCCTATCGCTCGGTGGCTTACCCACCGTGCGGTTCTTTCTAAATTCTACGCGAGAAGTGCTCACCAGCCACTCCTTTGTCGTCTTAGCGCACACTACTAGTGTCCGCCTTCACCATGTACGTGCATTTTCCCGCGCCAGTTTTCCTCGCTTGACCTCAACATCCGCTCTTCCTTCGGCTGTTTTGTCGGTACCTTGCCCTCTTTTCCAACCCGACCCGTCACCTCTAATCCATTCTTTAACTCCTCTCCATAGTGCAACCTCGTTGCGATGATGTCTTTAATATAGGAGGCAGTTATAGGGCGGTGCTTTTAACCATTTCAAACCAATCCCCTCCAACTAAGCGCGTCCCACCCAACTTAAGAAGAATCTCAAGAATATCCGAAGCAGATGACCGAAAATAACCGCTGACTGCCATTGGCTACAATATGCAGCCAATGGCGAGGTCCGGTTGCCAACCACCTAAAGGTCGGGTCTCCCCCCCCATATGCTTGAAAGCCACGAATATATATGAATGGCCGACGGCAGACGACAGAATGGATAATGAAAAGGTCATGGAATGTGGTTCCGGAGTAGCTAGACTGAATCATAGCCGCCGTGGTTTCTTTTGAATGCGAGTGCAGTGCGAAAATGACTGTGTGCGGAGCGACATTCGTACAGCTCAACCTAGCGTTGGAAGTAGAAATTATTGAGAAGTCATCTGATATACCCTCCCTCCATCATAGATACACGTGGAGCGTCGTGGCGTTAAATTCCCCTTGCCACAAGTGCCGCTCCATTGGGCAAACACTTCATACATCAGGGAGGAATTATTAATAAAATGTTATTCGGGCATTTATGTGGAGCTCAATTCAGAGATTCCTGCCAGTTACATTTCCGGATGACGCATTTTAAGTTACCGTAACTCAGCCCTGCGTTACATGGTTCTAAGTAACTGTGAGAACAGTTATTTAATGTTACTCTCAAATATCCTTGTTCTTCGTCGCCGCCTCGCCGCATTATCCCCTGAACCCCGCGTTGCATGCACAGGATTGCGTATAAAAGGCGGAGATGTAGTGGGCGTCTGTATCACGACGTTTGACATGCATGCAGAGAAGGAGAGGGAGTCGCTGCTAAACGGCAGTATATACAAGAGAAGATTAACTCTTCAGATCCTGAGGATTTCGCCTGGAAGTTAGCTTGAACCAAATAATAACGCTGGAGTCTGTGTGTACGCGAAAATACGTATCGCTGCTGTCAGACATCTCCCTTCGATCGCGGTGAATAATGGTGAAGCCTGCTGTGTCCGGTTTCTGGAAAGCGGCATTTTCATCCAAGGAGTCTACGTGGCACCAGGAACATGTGTTAAGCAGACGGTTAATGTGGTTGCCACGTGTATACCAGCCTACGGCACGGTTTCACAGTTGTGTGTGACTTTGGGTGATTTGAACAGCAAACAAGACTCTCTTAATCAGTGTATGAAAGAAAAGTTAACCTAATTTAGCTTCGGACCCTCACGTCCAGATTACACACTGGGGAGCTACTATAGAGCTTGTATACTAAAGAGTCTCTACCAAATCGAAATACTGTATCGACGAAATTGTGAGCACTGCAGGCTACTTTACACATCATCGGGCAGTCTTCGTCTCTATCAAGCAAAATGAATAAAAGATGTGCATACGAAATGTCTCTCATTGCTAAACATACAGTGACCACAACAAGCTCAGCCAGGGAAACGCACCTCTCGCTACGTGTATCCTGGCTTATAGTGGCTAAACCACTGCCAATCTTTTTGTAGTGAAAGGTACACTAGGTTAGTCAGCGGCGCATTTCGGGCCCATGCAACTGGTTGAACCGAGCCAATCATGTTCCGCCGCTTCGCCGCCGCCATCCTCTGCCAGCTGCGCCGGATCGTGACGTCATCTGCGCCCTCGCAGAGCATACAGCTGTGCTGCGCAGCGGAGTGCCGTGCACTCCCTAGCGGGAACGCCATGGGAGAAGTGGCAGGTTAGCGAAAGAAGATAAATGTAGATTTCGCTACGCACATCCAGGCTTTTAACCGAGCTGAGGCGCCATTAGTTTTTTGACGCTACCGCGTTAAGGAGCTCGTGTCGCAGAAAAGTTGGTGCCGGCCATGAGCGAAAAAATTGGCAGTATATTTGCTCGGCTATCCTAGGATATACGTAGCGAAAGGTACGGTTCCCTGGCTGAGATTGCTGTGGTCACTGCATGTTTAGCAATGAGAGACATTGGGTGCACACATCTTTTATTCATTTTGCTTGACATAGACAAAACTCCCCGTTGATCTTTGAAGTAGCATGCAGCGGTCTCAATTTTGTCGATACAGTATTTCCATTTTTTGGTATGCAAGCTCTATAGTAGTTCCCCATTTTGTAGTCTAGACGTGAGGGTCCGAAGCTAAACTAAAGTCAAAATTTTCTTTCATACACTTACTAAGAGAGTCCTGTTTCCGGTTTAAATAACCCAAAGTTACGAACAACTGTGAAACCGTGCTGTAGGCTGGTGTACGTGTGGCAACCACATCAATCGTCTGCTTTGCAGACGTTCCCGGTGCCACGTAGACTCCTTTATTGAAAATGCCGCTTTCCGGAAACCGAACACAGCTGGCTTCACCATTATTCACCGCGATCGAAGGGAGATGCCTGACAGCGGCGATACGTTTTTTCGCGTACACACAGACTCCAGCCTTCTTATTTGGTTCATCAAGCAACCTGCCAGGAGACAATCTCAGGATCGGAAGAGTTAACCTTCTCTTGTCTATACCACCGTTTAGCAGTGGCTGGACTCTGCTTCTCTGCATGCATGTCAATCGCTGTCATACAGACGCCCAGTGCATATCCGCCTTTTGTACGCAATTGCGCATGCGACGCGGGGTTCGGGTCATAGAGCGGCGTGCGGCGAGGTGGCGACGAAGAACGCGGCGCAGCTGTGGGGTCTCTATGGTTACCATGGTATCGGCGCATGCGCACAACTGCTCATCCGCGGGACGTCACGCTCTGCTTTGACGGTGGAACGCGCACGCGGTGACGGCAAAGCGCACGCTGCACTTTGCTCTTCGGTTGCCATGGTAACGGCGCATGCGCACAACTTTCCTCTTCCATGTGCAGCGAACTGCTCGACTGGTAGCCCAGTGTAGTTCCCGCTGCAAAATCCCTCCTCCTCCCCGTGAGCGAAAAAAATGGCAGCGGCTTAGCTCGGCTATGCCAGGATATATGTAGCGAAAGCAACTGTGAAACTCCCCGGTTGGCCTTGTTCACATATTCCACAACGTATGAAGCACAGGCATAAACGTCCAGTATGACCTGTAGGTCCATGTTTGATTTCAGCACCGAGGCTATCCGAGGATTTAAGGGGTCGCGTCACTATCACGCCGATTCTCTAGGCTAACGGCACGTTGTTCTTCAGTTTATTGAGCCCGCCGCTGAAGTCTCTTGGTCGCATTCCATCGTTCATCACGGGCCGTCTTCAGTGAAGCAGGAATCAGGTCTTTCCTCCGGCTGCTGTCGCTGCTGCTAGCGGTGTAGACACCGGACGTTAAACGTGCCGGTCTCGCGGCGGCATATTCACGGCGGCGTTTAGCCAGTTGTTTCCTGGGCGATTCGTTTCCTCTTCATCCCGTTCCGCTGTCGATTCCAGGCCTGCTCCAGCTTATCAGAATTGTCGCCGTCCATACTGTCGCCTCAACTGTGGTTGCGGCGCCCGCCAGCTCTCCTTTTCAATCCTGTGACATCTTATCACGCATGCGACGCAGCTGTCGAAGCGAGCTGAGGCGACCGCAACGACGAGGAACGCAGGGGCACGCCCTACCAAAAGGCGGCGGCGGCGAGCGGCGCTGTGTGACGTCATTCCAGATGGCGCGGCTAGCGCTCGAAGCACAGTAACCTTCCGCGGCGAGGCGCGCGTTGCAACGTCACGTGCCTCGATAAAGTACCGCCACGGCGAAATCGCGAGTTTGCGGCCAATACAAGGCGGATTTATAGTGGTGGCGAAGGCTGGGCCGAAAAGTGGTTTAGCGCGACTGCAGCACAACCAGAGGATGGGGGGGGGGGGCAAAACACTCATATAAATAAATGATAAAACTACAAAATTGGAATGTAATCTGCCAATAGAAAAAAAATATATTAGCACCTTGTTTTATGAAAGAGGTAAGTCATTTTATTAAAACCTGGCAAATTTTGTATTTTTGCAACACACTTGACCTGCCCCCTATTCATGAGTGTGCGGTGCATTACAGCGCGTCTTTGCAGGCCTTGTTTCGATACCCGGCTAACCCGGCCACAGTGGCGATTTCTTATCGCCAGCTGTCTGCGATGGCACGCCTGGTAAAGCGTATAAATTTAGCTCGCCGGTCTCAAAATGCTCCTTTTGCGAAGTTTTCGTCGTCCTTGCACGTCGCTTCTTTGTCACCGTTCGGTAAGATTTGCACCCCGCTGCACCGCTGCGGCAGTTTTCTCGGTTTTGTCGTTTCCTTCGGCGTGCGGCCAGTGCGAAGTCTTTTTCCGTCTTTGCACGCTTCGCGCTCTTCTTTTGAAGCGCTTAGCGCTTCATTTCAAGATGAGCTTGCGGCATGTGAAGAAACGATGCTCCGTGGTACACCAAGGCGGTACACTGCGACAGCGTGGATAGTACCATTGGTGTCACGCTACACCGATTCCCGCTGGACTTTCACAGGTGTGTCGTCTGCTCTAGGTATGCGCGATAGCTTTGATATGGTTTCGCCGGGCTGTTCGCTCGTGTTTCATAGCTGTAACCCGTTCGTGCGTACTTGGCTTCATGTCTTTTTCAATGTATGGTATTTGCTCCTACGTTGAGCACGTTTGAGGGTGCTAAAGCTGGCTTTAACATTGCCTTGCAGATGTAAACGCACCTGCTATATTCTTTCAGCTGAAGAAATTAAATGTGAAGAATAATCCCAGTGTGCACTATGGTCTGTGTTGATGCGCCTACTTATGTCATGTTATGTTTGCTTCAATTGAAGCTGTCGTAGCATTGTTTTCTATACTTTTCAATTTCCTGACAACGTTCGTGGCACTTCAGGGCTTTTTCCTATCTGCACTGTGACTATTGAGATGATTAGCCAACTTATACAATACTGCTTGTGCTGCCTGTGACATGTATTTTTTGTTTGTGTGCCAAGGGTGTGCTTTGTGACTGTATTTGTTTGGTTGCTGCAATAAACAATGAATATGAAACTATGAAAACCATACTTGCCGTACACTCTATTGCGAACTGTGCACTTGAGCCAGTGTTTTGTGCATCATACCTTGCTGTACTCAAAAGCTCTCAAAAGTACTAGCACCAGTATTTGCACTACGAATCATGCATGCTTCGCCAGTGTCTGGAAGTGTTGCTGCCTTTCTATGCTGCCCCTCCTTTACCAGTCACTTTCATTGCGTTCCCAATTGCACATTAACAAGGCCATAACTAGCAGGAACTCGAGCACATTTGACTGGCAAAGGTTGGGGCGCGCTGAAAGGCACCAACCTTCGAGAGATACGGGCTCGAAAACGCGGTTTCTACAGAAAGTCCGCTTTATAATTCGCGCCAAAAGCATACGTATGCGTGACGTCATTCTACGTCACGTTTGAGTAGTTTGCCCACCAAAATCCAGGGGGCGCTGGAGTGCCCATGAGCCGCCATTTTTTGGACCAATGGGCGTCTATAGAGCCTTCGCTACCAGTATACATCTATCTACCTTGGCCAATAAAGCTGTCGCTTTAAAATCCCTCCTCCTCCTCCTCGTCGAAATGTACGCTACTGCCCCAACAGATAGCGCACGACGGCAGCACAAGGAAAGAAAAGGACGCGTCACATGTTTAGTTGGGCAACCCGGACCGTGCAGCAAGGGAAGGAAAATGAAATAAAAATTGGTTTTAAGGAAACGAAGTGAGGCCTGTGTCTTATATATCTGTGGGCACCGGAACCGCGCCGTAAGGTAAAGAAAATGATATGAAAATTGATTTTTAGGAAAGAAGTGACGGGTTCGGGCGCAGTGGGGCCGTGCGGGCACGCAGGAATCACGCGTTGAGCGGCGATGAACGCAGCGCACATCGAAAGCGCGTTCACCACGAAGCTTGCGGCATGCTGCCCGTTCGTTCGGCGCGGAAGCTATGCTGGCGTTCGTGGCATCGGGTTTGTCGAGAACGATGTGCCGACGAACTACGACTGCAAGTTGAGTCCCCGGCATTTCGACAAGGCGCCTGGTAGCGCTTCTACGTGGTTTGCCGCTCCGCGCGTCTGTTTCACCGTACGTACGCAGCAGAGCGATTTGTCTGACGGGCAGGGCGTCGCGCCGAACGGGCGATGGCGTTTCTTGGACTCCCTGGCAGTGCTGCAACACGCGGTCGCGCTCCACTCTTAAAGGCGAAGCTTAAGTGTCCTCAATTTTTTAGATACAATCTCGATTACGGCTCTCCTGGGCTAAGCACTACAGGTAGCACAAATGTGTGTGCCGCTGACGTCGATAACGACGTGATCGCGAACCTTCTGTAGCACCAGAGCGTCGGCGGCAAACAGTACAGTACGTTCGCGACCACGTAGTTCTAGACGTCGGCGGCACACGCATTTGCATTTTGGGTCCTGCGCGATGTTGTCGCGCAGCGTTTTCATGGCCAGCGTTCCAAGCCCGCTCATCCTCTCGTCCAGCGGCCGCCCGCTTCCTGACTCCGGTCTCCGACTGTTCAACGCCTCAAGCACATTTCCTCTGAACTGCATCCGTGGCCATCTAGCACTGAGATTCGCACTCTCTTTCGAGATCGGCTGTACAAGCTACAGGTATAGATATACGAGCTATACTCAATGCCTCAGTTCGCGATCTCGTGCCCACTCAGAGCTTGTGCGTTCAAACGGCACGACATTTATGAATGTCTTTCTTTCACAGTGCTGAAGGCCAGATTGATCCAGGCATGCAGGAAAGCCACGAAACAAAAACATAACAAGTAATGTTAATTATAAATAGACTGCATCTCTGTGACTTCGCCGATTCAAATCTTGCTCGGAGACGAATGCTGTGCCTGATGTGCAGGGTTTACGTGCGAAGTTTTGGAACCATTTTTATGCTTTTGCCTACATATGGGGCAAAGAAGAGAGAGACAAACTTTATTGGAGCCAAAAATTGTTCGATTCAGCGGGACCCGGGTGTCTTCATGTTGAAGTTCTGAGTCTTCCAGGGGTAGTGCCCTTATTCCAGGGCCCCACTGAGTCTTGCTACCTCATACGCATGCTGGACCAGTCCTTTTTGGACCGCCAGCACGCTGCTGGTTAGCACGCTCTCCCCTTGTTCCGCATTGGGCACGTTTAGTTTATGGAATGAATAATTGTTTTTGCACTCCCATGTAATATGGTATAAAGTGGGGTGGCTCCACACCACTTGCATGTGTCCGCGTACTGGTTCGGAAACATTTTGTGAAGTATGGGTAAGTTATCAAAGCTTCCTGTTTGCAGTCTACGCCAACCGACTGCCTCATATTGCGTTAATAGCTGGTGTGGTGGAGGATACGCTATCCTCTGTCCTATGTAGTGATTTAGGATTTCCGCGTATGATGGTTCCACCGTCGTGGTGGGCTCAGGGTCACTTGATGTGTCTGCTCTGTTGGTAAGCTCGCGAGCTAGATTGTCGGCCCTCTGATTCCCAATCGACCCGGTGTGCCCCGGCACCCAGAAAATTTTGTGCTGAATTTCTTTGTTCGGGGGTCCCGCCTGGAGGATGATGAGTAGCGCTCCCTTGCTGATCCTACCATTAGTGTAGTGCCTGCATGCTTCTTTGGAGTCAGTGATTATTGTGAGCGATTTATTTCTGCGGTATCCTTCAGCTACTGCTAGCGCAACAGCAGCTTCTTCCCCCTCGGATACTCTGCAGCCGCGTTGAGATATACTGGTGACTAGGTCCCCTTGATGGTTCACCACCACCGATACTACTCTGTGTTTCTTTGTGTTTCTGTTCCATCGATGCAAAGCCGCATCTGTGTATACTACATTTGTTTTTTCACCTAAGTGCTTTTCTACATACTCTGCTCTCGCAGCCCTTCTCCCTGAGTGCAGATTAGGGTCCATGTTTGGCGAATGTTATTAGGTATGCCCGCAACCCTATCTTCCACTTCTTCACTTAAGTAGCCCAGCCTTCAGAGGAGCGCTCGGCCGGCGTTTGACTGCTGGAGCCTGTACATTTGGGCCCCTATTTGAGCTTTTCTTAGCTCGTCAAAGAAGGGCAACGAAGAAATTTGGGCGAGTTGATACGTGTCAATTTTTTCTGACCGCGGACGAAAGACGTTGTTGACCAATATTTTTAACTTGACCCAACGTTTCGTGTCCAACACGGTCCCTTCTTCAGGGGACGTTAGTGTCATACCTTTGTCTTTCGCCCCCTCTTTCGTGCGCTGTGAGCAAAAAGAAAAAGAAAAAAGTGTTCATATCGGGCGTCGTGTTCTTCGTCGTGTTCGCTTCAAGTTTGACCACTCTTCTTTGTGATATGACGCGAGATGGAGGAGAAACCAACACCAGTTGCCAAAGAACGGTGGCTAACTGGGCTGAAATTTTATAATACAGGCATGTTTTGCTCATGCTATTTTATGCACAGATAAGAACTGGCCCCGTTATTTCTATACAAAATGCACTAGCCAAAGGGTATTAAGGATGAGTAGGCCAAAAGCCTTATCACAGTTTGTGACTGATAGCGCTGTCCAGATACATAGCAATCTGTGTTACTGTTTTACGCCTTTAACTACGATGTTTAGTGAAAAATGTGAGAAGTTTACAACCTGTTTTAGTTTGTGTGTCTTGCCTCTTCCTTCTAGAAACTGGATAATCTGTCGACTTTACAACTCGAACATCTTCTTGCTTATTACAAGAGCGACAAAATGGAGAATGCAAAAAGGCCACTGTACACGAATCGAGAAGCTGTGCGCTGGACGATATTTTTCTATGGCGTATTTACAAGAGCAAGGAGATCTCTTATCGACCAAGTAATGTGAATTGTTTTCTTTGCTTTGTTAATGTGCAACTCTAAATTTCATGTGTTTGGCAGTTATGTAACGATGTAGCCTCTAAAGACTAAATCCGGTGGAATTTGTATGCGTATTTGATCCCTCAAAGGTCTCATGTTGAGAGATTGCATGAGGCAGTTGGCGTTACAAAGGCAAAACAGGCAAATAAAAAGCGCGATGGTTTGTTATCGATCAGCAGCTTGAATGTTACTGGGCCATTCATGGTGGCAGCTTCGGTGGGCAGGCCATTTCAGTCTCTTGCTGGTTGCAGGAAGAATGACTGCTGAAATGTTGTAGTACGGGCTCGTGGGGGATACACAGCATTACGGTGGCTGGAGCGGGTGATGTAGTCCATCGTTGCATGGTTATTTTACTGTGAAATTGTGGCCGTAACAAAATTGTTTACTACCATTTGAAGTGGACGCTCGTGCTATAGAAAGGACCACGTTAGCCGCATCCTAAGGTTAACTGGCATGCAAAAACTTCAAGCGCGGCTGTTAATCGGACGATGTTAGCGCATGAGTAATGCAGCGGGGAATATTTTGGGATACAACAGAAGGAAGAGGTAAGTACTGAACGTGTAATACGAATCTGGAGTGAATAATGCGATTATTTTGAGCAAAATAACTCTGTTAAGGCGACGTGACCCTTTAGCAATAGTAATATAAACTCTTGCTGTAGCAATAGCATGATCAAAGCTACATCCATTAAGATTAGTTCAAATGATGCACCGAAGCCCCATTTGCATCAATGCTTGAAATCAGTGAACAAATTGTTTACAGTTTATTTAAGTAAATTTTTTATTTCTTCTAAATTGGTAGTGGTTTTCTGAAATGGCTCCGAAAATATCTATGATATTAGCATTGCGGGGCTATATATTTATGTTATAGCCCTAAAACTAGTATTACTAGCCTACTTTGATTTTATGTGTCTCCAAAAACATCTATGATATTAGCATTGTGGAAGTACATATTTATGTCATAGCACTAAATCTAGTATTACTAGCCTACTTTGATATTATGCAACGGTTTCTTTCTTTTGACTTGGTGAATAAATTATCCGGAAACAGGTGCAAATTTACAAACATGCGCTTATTCTTGTAGCTTCTAATAACCTTGGCTCCGGGCTTTTAACAAATATGGCTTCCACATTGCTGATTTAATATTATTGAAATGGATGTTTCAGGGAAAAGAGCACAATTGGGAAAAATGCGCATAAAAATAAGCTTTGCGAATTTATCAACAAATGCTAGGTTTACAGAGTGGTACCTGTTACTGTAAAGCTCCCTCGGTTTCGGGAAATCACTGCGCCCGCGCTTGGACAGGCGCGTCCTCAATCATGTGATAATCCCCACAGATATGAAGCAGGGCAGAAGGAGACGGAGGAGAGCCAAGTTCGCGAATGAGATACAGAACAAAGCGAAACTTCAGACTTATGATACAAACGCAATGGGTTTCCACGGCCGGACAGTCACAAACGTGTGGCATTGGCGCATACAGATACACGCACAGAGCACCGGCGTGGCCGTTCACTACAGTTGAAACCAATATCAGGAACTAGACCTATCGAGAATGAGATGGAGTCTATTTGCTGTATGAAGGATGCAAAAATTCCTGTGAAATAAATGCACTTCTGGTGGGTGTAACCTACTCAAAGAAAAAGTGAGTTTGTCAAAACGTTTCCATGCAGTGTAGTTTCAGCAAGAAAAACCATGCGTGCACAGTAAAAATTAAGTGTAGAAGTTTTTTATCATTTTGTTACTAATCTATTGAGCGGTGCGACAACCCAGAAGAAAAATCAATGCAGCTAACTTTTATTTTTATTTTTAAGAAGGGAGGGTACTTTCATTTTATTTATTTAGTGTAGAAACATTGCTTTGGGGAGTGGGTTAAATTCAAAAATATTGATAAACATAGCAATGATGTAGCAATACAGATCATGAATAACGGAGATGTCTAAAATATAGATACAATTCTCTTAAGCATGGATTACATACAGCAGGATGAACGAATGTAATCTAATGCGCAGTTTTTTTAGTGTTCGCATTTCAATGTGCACAGTGAAGGCAAAAAATTAGTACGAAGCACACAAAGAAAATTATTGAATGTATAAAGATATAAAGATTGCTAACGTACTGTTTATTGTGTGCGGCCGTCTGAAACAATGAACGTTGGGCGATCACTACACAGAAGAGAGAAAACAATTCCAGTCTTACGATGTGCGGGAAACGAATGAATAGAAAAAGGTTCTAGCATCATATGTATTGTGCCAAACTTCTCAATGTGGTCAAAGCAACACTGAGCAAAGTTCTTCCTTCGGGTGGCCCCTGCATCAATGAACTAATTCAAAATTTTCCTCAAAAAATTTCATCACAATAGTGTTCGCATACCAGTCAGGTGCAGCATATGTAAACGGGCATTTGGTGCCAAGAGGGAGAAAGACGTAGATTTACAAAAAAAAAATATCAGAAAGCTTCATTTCAGTCATAACTTCATGGATTACTAGTCTGCGCTGGGAAAGGGGTTAGTTTACCTGTCACGACTGGGTATGAAGGAAAAGGCTCCTGCTTCTAAACAGATATTACACGCTATATTGTAGTCGCGGTGTTGATGGCATTCATGCGAATTTCTTTCTTCCATTTCGCATGTTGCTCAGCTTCAGTTCATTCGAATTTATTTCGTGAACCTTCTGTCTCTAAATTCAGTTATTGCTTTCCAAAATCAAGAATATTTACAATCCCATCCCTTTCCGGTTTTTTTTCCAGGTAATGCTATTTGTGTTCACTAAACAACGAGACCACACTTGCTACCCTTGCTATGGATGCTTTTTTCCTGCGAACAGAATGGGCCTAGAAATTGGCGGTCCAGTAAAACCCACGGAACTCGGGATCAAGTTCTTTTTTCACAACAAGGAAAATGCTTCAGTTGAAATCAACGTTTATAATGGTTCAGAAATTTTAAATGCGAGCAATCCGAACCTCACTAAACCACTGTTTGCCATAATCCACGGATTCAGCGAAAGCAGCAAAGAAAGTTGGATTGTTGATCTGAGGAACACGCTCCTTAAAACGGTAAGACAAAAAGTTACCATTTGCACGTAAAACTTTTGGTGTTTTGCGCAAAGGTTGGATGCTTCTGTTTTACTGTTACAATAGCGCTGCTAGCTGGACTTGCGTTTATGGCCAACGAATTAGAGCAATCAAGAAACTATTATATGGCCCTGCAGGACGCCTTTTTAGGAGCGCTAGCTCTTACTCATCACGTTTATCGATTACATGGGGTCTGCTACCTGTTCCCTACGGCGTGAAATTTTCTGTTCAAAGAATTCAAGACGGCGGCCCCCGTAATAAATAGATATAGCAACCCAACTGGTGATTGATTGATGACCTCATTAGTATATCGAATTTGTGATCGATTGATGAATGACGTCCGTGATATTTCCAATTGGTGACTGACTGCTGACGTCACTTATAAATGCAAGATGTCAACTTCGTATTTCCATTGGTGTAACTGGCATTAATCTCATTCACATCAATTCTAGCAAACAAAAAAGCTAACGCTCGTTACTTCAACCTCTTCCAGACGGTGGCGTATTTTATTTGTCCTGTCACATCAACGAGTACGGTGTCTGCTAGGCTGGTTTCGCACTGGCTAATGCACCAACTTACGGTCGTAAATATCTTTTCGATAATATACTTCGCGCTCCACTGCCAGGCTGAAAACGAAAAGCTATCCACGTTAGTGTCGAGCCCTGTTTTCATGAACAGTGCAACGTAAATAAGACAGACCTTAATTCGGCTCAATCAATTACACGCTAAGTGGACACGCCAGCTTGTGGACATGAGCAATAAGACCTGTTCGTGCTTCGTTATTTGGCATAGGTCCTGAAGTTTTCCCGTAAAAGAAAAATCTGCTTTGGAATGCTGAATGCCAGCTATTTCGAATATTACTTTAATTCATAGGCGTATCTTAGAGCTGTAACTGCGGTGAAACATAACCAGGACAAGTGCTAAACACGTATTTCTGATATGACCGGCCACTTCGCTCTTGGGCAACAACGCGCATTAAAATACGATGGTTATGGCATGTGCGTAGTACACTGAGTAATTTTTGTGCAGTAAAACGCAAAGCCTTTGTCAAAAGTAAAGAACCGAAGGGATTCGCTTCGGGGCCAGGCTGAGTGGCTCGCTTACCATAGCCAGCGTTACTAATACTTTGAAGGGGACTACAACTCTCGTCCTCATCCCTCCGAAAGCTTGGGACATCCACGGGTGTTACAAGAATGCCGTAAAGAGAGTTAGAAGCAATCCCTTGCTCTAAACTTTTGAAAAAGGAAATATAATTGCAAGAAAGAACTACTGTTGATCGAGGTTGTAAAATGGCATTTCACCGTTTTCGTTTGCATAAGAAAAAACTAATGTACCTTCGTAATGAATTACTGCTGAGGGTGAGTAAATACATTTATGGTATATGCATAGATGCTTATCGGGTTCGTTGATTTCTTCTAGGTTGATTGCAACGTAATCACTGTAGACTGGAAAAATGGAGCTGCATATCCAAAATATGCAACAGCAGCAGCTAACACCCCTCTAGTAGGCGCCGCGCTTTCTTTGTTGCTTCAATCGATGTACTCCAGCAAACCATCTGTCCTGAAGCCCGAAGATGTGCATGTCGTCGGCTTTAGCCTCGGAGCACACGCAGCGGGCTTTTGCGGCCGCCACTTTTATAACTACACCCAGAAGAAGCTTGGACGAATCACAGGTATTGTTCTAACAAAGCTCATGTTAGCATCTTAGCATAACTCATCTTTGCTCTTAAGTTTTGCGCCGTTGTCTTCGGCGCCGTCAACACAGGCATCCGTCATTCCCTTGCTCGGAAGGTGCCTGTTTTGAAACGCCGTTCGGTGGGTGCGCGAACATTCGTCTACCAGCTTCTAGACCAGCACTTCGCGTCTTTGAGGCGGATGCGTTAATATCTACGCCCTGCTGAGGTGTATTAGTAGCTACACAATTACGTATTCGTAACTCCCTTCTCTGTTTTCCGTCGTTGACGAACGCGTCCGCAA